>NW_026637486.1:2720000-3162562 GCF_028554395.1 Pezoporus wallicus
TTTTGAGATACTTAAATGGGGACTACAACATGCAACAAGACAGCTGGTGACAATGACTGGAGATATCCCCTCGGTGCCACATTATATTCAGTTCATCAAGTTAAGTCTCTGCACCACAGCTTAAATAATAGAGATGTTATCTGCCTTTTTCAGATGCAGACAAATGATAGCTTTCTATTGCTCTGGCCATTTAAAAAAGTGCCATTTTAATGTTTTGAGCCGGTACTACAGCCTATAGTAAAGAGATGAAATCTTAACTCTTCTAGTGCCTACAGTGATGACCTGAATCAATGACTTAATAAGGTTTTCTTCGTCATAAAGTATAATTTTCATATATAAGTGTACTAACACAAGGAAAAAAGTTTATCTATAGAAATTACTTTTACAGACTACTTTATAGCCAGAATACATCTGAAGGCTTCCCAGATGGTGGAGTCTCAAGCTACAGCTATACTGCTCTGAGAACTGTCACACTCTTACAGGCACAGAGAGCCAGCACTGGTGTGGGTAGTCACCAGATCATCTGCATAAATCTACATGGAGTTTTAAAAAGCATTAAGAAGCTCTATGTTGTTATCCTGACGAAAGAAAAAAACACATGCATCATGAAGTGGAAAGACAAGTTACAGCAAAAGTACAATCACCGAAGCACACCCTTTCAATCACCTTCCTCGCTTTGCAAGCTCAGCCAATACAGAGCAATTCAGCTGCACTGCTCAGCTAGTTGGCAGAAGTTGAAATTCTGATCGAGAGCAGCATTATCTTGTGCCTCAAATCAGAGATAATACATAATAAATATACGGCTGTGTACACCTGATGTGTTGCAACACTTGGTTCTGTGAACTGAGCTAAAGAGCTCTTATGGAAGCCTGAAGTGCAGATGGCGAAGATGAACATGAAAATGTGTTGTGTATCATGTCATAAAATAAAAACTAACATAAGAAAGAAGCAAATAGGGGATGTGTAAGGCTGTGGTAACCAAGATGATGATGATGATCTGCAGGCCACCTCATGTTCCTTGCTACAACTCTATATAATGTCATAAACATTAGAAGGTTCCAGAGAGAGCTCACTTCAAAATGTAATAGTAAAGATGAACCAAAAGGCTTTATTTAAAGAAAGAGAAAGGTAGGACTGCTTAGTGTCCTAGAGCACTGACAGAGCCTGTGCGCAGACCCAAAGTAACTGGGCTGGGCCACCTGAAAGATAAACTTACACTGAAAGGCATTTCCTCCCGGAGCCCTACACTGGGACCCACGTTTCCTTTGCGGTACTGGCAAGAGCTCTAAACCCCACTGATCTGAGCCTGCCAGGCGCCTTTCCTGCACTTAACACCCCTCAGAGACAGCCCCAGAAGCAGAAGGAAAAGAAGTGTCGTTTTTCTCACCACTCCAGGCATGAACTGAAACAAGGAGGCTTTGCAGAAAGGCAACAGAGAGGTAGGCGCTCGGCTACTGTGTAGTGTTAACTATATATACATAGGTACTGGTATTTGTATGGCTGCACATGAAGATTATTGGCATGTATCCTGACTCCCCTATCAAGAAGGAATGAGTAAGGCATGGACCATTTAGCCTACACCTATAGAAAATCGAGAGCTGGGATCTTAGACCAATGTGTTTTATTTGGTTTTTAAAGAAAAGCATCACAACCTTTCCATAGGGGTCTGCACCCTGCTCTCATTTATACCTCTGCCTCCCTAGTGTCAGGAAATTGAATTGCTGTAAATCGAACAGGACCAAGGCAAAATGGGGCCCCAAAATAGCTATTCAGCAAGATCACAACTCTTCAGGAGGACTAAATACCAAGATAAATCTAATTTTTCACGTTTTTATTTCACGTTTATTTTTCTCTGCAGTCAATGAGTCCAATTCTGCATGGAATGTTATACAACTAACCTTAAGGCTTTTATTTGTCAATAGTTACAGCTCTCCCATCCCCCCCCGGCCTCTGCTGCTGAGCTCACTTGCAGGGGTAATCTTTGGCCTTGTAAAGAACTCGCTTGCTAATGCAGCTGATTTAATAATGTTGCCGTGCTGAAACCTGTTAGTATAACTCGATGCGTCATACCTGTCAGGTTCTAGTTCTCTTCTTCATTATGATGTAATCTCATTAAATCTCAATTACTCATATAAAGGACGCTTTCGCTGGAAAATCTTAATACTATTAGCGACATGAAAAACTCAACAGTAAATAACATGAAATAAATGTGTCACCTTAAAGCAACTGAGTGTCAGTGGGGAGATTCAAATAAACATGGAGGAAAGTGAAGCAAATATATCTCCAAGGGGCTGCTAATTCAATAGAAGTCAACTGATGGGAAGGAAGAGAAAAGCAGCAGGGAAATCTGAAGCCAAAAGATGAAACCAGTACCAGTAAACCATACTGACAAAAAGGTGTCTTTTGCTGCAAAGGGTTCTGTACGTCACAGTCCAGACCACGAGCGGTCATTGGCTGTCCGTCTGCTAATAAAGTTTTTGTAGTTTTGGTAGGTTTGGGAGCGGTAACTAACCCGTGGAGATTCCTGGTCTGACGGCAAACCATTTTGGGAAACCTGTTCTCCTTTTGTGCCATCCCTGGTGGGAGAGAGAAGAAAGGAAAGACATTGTATTGTGTTCTCGAAAGCCACCCGTCTCTTTCACCAAAATGACATTTCCCCCCGCCTATGGCACTCCTTGGAAATTCCAGCCAGCTCTGAAAGTCCTCAGGCCCAACTGGATAAATCCAGTGTTAAGGGAGGTCAAAATGGACTTTTCTGACAGTTACCTTACAAATAAGCCTACTCCTATCCCGTGAGTAATGCTATAAATGTTAATGTTCCATGGACGTGGCTTGAGATCTATTTGTGACTGATGCTCACCCAAGAAGAAAGCCAAGATGGTCCATAAACTTTAATCCATAACACAGAAGCTGTAAAAACAGCTTTCTTACTCTAGGGCCTGGTACACTTCAGCAGCTGTAACACTGCATCACGATGAAAACACGGATGATTCCATTTAGGAGTGAATTCAGGTGCCTGAGAAAAGCCTTGTCCCCATAAACCACCACATCTTCTAATGGGGGTCACATTCTAAAACCATACAACCCCAGGCTCTCCTTTTGCAACACATCCTCAGCCTGAGAAGTCTGTCTGAGAACACAGTTCAGCTTCCCACATCCCAGCTTACCATTGCTGCTGGGAGTCTGCATCCTCGGCAACCTTTGGGCTGGGCTCTGGAGTGGGAGGCTGTCTCTTCCTCTCCTCTTCCTCCTGTTGTCGACGTACTTCCAGCAGTTCCAACTGAGAAATGAAATGTTTTGGTGCATTTAAAAGCTCTGCTCATTTTTCAGGGGCATTTCTAGGAACTAAAAATAACTGCAACTTTTTCTGAAACATGAATGAAATTCAAGTTACATGGAATCAAATTTGAAGGCATCAGTCTTGCACAGTATTAATTATGTGAAGTTTGTTGCACTGAATTTGTCAGTAAAGGCCCACAGTATCAGAGCCTTTAACGTCAAGTGGAGTGCCTGGGCAGCAGCTCACCACTGTCTGTGTGTGGTTCCTTTCTCATTCATTTTATCAGAACCCAGACAAACAAGCAAGCAGCCCAAGCTATCAAAACACTGAGAAGTGACATGCTCTTGTGTGCCTCCCATGCACACAAACAATCCAAATCTCAGAAATCAACCACCTAAATAAAACCAGCCTGGTTCTGAAGACGCTGAGCAACTCCAGCCCATTCTGTCTGCAGCTGTGATGCTCAGTGTGTGTGAGAAATCAAATCACTTCAATTCTGGTGTCTAAAGTAGAATTCTTCTCCAGAGATGGCAACATGCTCTCCAGGCATTAATCACTGACACTGCAGCTGTGCTCTGGGTGCTTGGGGCTTTTTCACTTCTTATGTCTTCCCAGGGGACAATGCAGCCTTGTACTGGGGCAGGCAAAACACAACAAGCATTGCTGTCAACCCCCATCCCCATCACTGTCTCCTCACACTGTCAACCTTAACCAAAAGTCATGCTGAGTGTTTGTATCTGAGTCTTCTTCACACAGAATCCCCCTTCCTTTTTATACCAGCACAACCTGCATGGCAGGAGGCTGGAGCAAAATGCTTCTGGTTCAGCACTCCTGGGTTCAAGAGAGCTTTTACTGACTACTGAGGTCATTTATCATTAAGCTTTTCCCTTTCAGGTTGCTGAGTTTAAATTAACCAGAGAGGGTTTTAGTATTGTGGGGAACATGAACCTTAGCCTGAGGTTGATCAATGAACTGAGATTAGGCTGGTGATGCCAGGAGTTATTCCAACCAACCAGCTGGCACCAAACCAAAGGGGAATGGCCACGGCAGTTCCTCTGCCCCTCACGCACCGTGGTCAGCCGCTCCAGTGCTGCAAACCTCTCATCCCAGGTAGCTGCGGACTTCTCGAAGGCTTCGTGCCGCTTGATCAGTTTTTCCACCTCATCAACACTCTGGCCTATCTCACGACTAGAGAGGTAGGGCTCCTGCCCCAGCAGCCAGGCCTCAGCCACGCTCGCGTCTCTGGAGAACTGGTGTACCTCCAAAACTGAGCAAAGAGAGACGGGAATCAGCGCCATTCATGCCACAAACTGCACGGAAAGTCATGAGGCATCTTCTGCATGTGCTTAAACACAGCTCAGGGGAAAAGCCAATGTACTTGGACAAGTATTGTCCTTAACCAAGCTGTCACTTTAAAGGCAGAAATTTAGGCTGTTGGCTTTGCTTTGAGGAAAACTAATAGTGAAGTCCCACCTTCCCTTCTTCTACAGACTATATTGCAGGGGGGTTGGACCAGACGACCTTTGAAGGCCCCTTCCAACCCAAACTATTCTATGATGCTATGACTTTGCAAGCTTAGTGTTTCCTTTTTGTTCTAATCTGCTGTAGTCTACTAACTTCAGAGTACAAAATCTGTTCTCTGCTGATTCTCTTCCCCACTGCCCTGTCTACAGAAGAGCTGCAGCAGACTACAGCTGACTGCAGGCTGTAGTTCCCTTTAGCAAGTGGTATTTCTGGACTTGATGCTTGACTACAGCGTTACAGTTCCAGGTTTCCTTCCTTTTCTGTCTTCACACCTGAAAAATACACTTCCACTGCTTTTGTGAACAGGATGAAGCACCTTTGATGAAGAATATGGTAAGACCACCCAACCTGAGGGACAGCTGCCCATGTTACTGCATTTCCTAAAGCCTCCTGAGGCTCCGAAGCAGCCCAGAACCCCACAAAATGACTACACGCCACTGTATGTTTTGAGATACTGTACAACTGCCTTCTGCAAAGGCTCCGGTCTGTACATCGGATGGGGATCATCTTGTTAAGAGCATCAGAACTGGGCTGTTGCTGGTGTGAAGCCTGCAAAACCCTGCAGTGTTTCAAAGCACACCTTCCGTCAGTGAAGTGCTCACCAACATTCTAAGCTCTTGGATAACGCAGGTAACATGTTATATGCATAAGGCAGCAGGGCTTTACTTCTCCCTGTTTTTCAGTAGTGCCTCCTTTGCAGAAACCCAGTCGGAATGTGACACCTGCAAAATACAGCGGATCTATTTCACCTAGCTCCAAATTTGATCATACAGAGCAAGACCTGTGCTGCAGGTTTCTCGGTTTCAAATTCTCCTCTATTTTACAATCCCTGGGTGTGAATCTTGCTGTCACCACAGTGCAAACACACCTTCCAGCACTGTTATTAGAAAAACAAGGACCTGCAGGTGTTTTCCACACTCAAGAAGACATAAGGAAGTGAGAGTAAGACATGGCCCTGCCCAAAAGAAGCCCAAGCACATCCTTACTCAGTCTCAGCCACTCCCATCTGTCTTCCCATTTGTCGATCATTTCTTTTCTCTTCTCTGTCAGCTGCAGCAGCTTTTCCTTGATCTGGATGGAGAGGAGAGAGCAGGACCATTACCCAAGCACAGGCTCACCCACCACACTGTGAAAGCCCTTACCACCGGCACAAGGCAAAACACATTGTGCTGGATTGTCAGGAAGTGACTTAACCATGCAGACAACAGCTGCTTTTCTCCTCTAAGTATAAATAAATATGGCATTTGCATTGAAATACCACATTTGCATAAGCATCCGGTGTCTGTTCAAGCCCACAGCGCTAGGAGTAGTTGATAAAAGAAAGCGTAACAGGCAAACAAATCTAAATGGTGCAATTACGTCTTGTATCTCCTGCTCATGTTCTAGCAGGTAGTGCAAGATGTGCTTGCTCAGGGATGCTACAGGAAGCCTGCAGGTACTGGTGCTAACAGCACACTGACACGCAGCAAATACCCCTGGTTGTTCTCAGGGTGAATACTGGCTCCCAAAGCCTCCCAGTGCCTGTGCAATTGCTTCCCCAAGGATACTCCACAGGATCCTCTGTGTGTGATGCAGACACAGACAGAACCACCTCCCAGAGTGGGCAGTATCTAACAACATTTAACTTCCTCCCTCCATCAAAGGGAGGCAGGAAGAGACACAAGTCAAGCCCCTATCCTCTGGCCTAGACAAATCAGAACACAAATCAAGGCCTTTGACTCTTAATATTTCCTGGATTTACCCCCTGTGATAAGCTCTCTCCTGCTCCTTCCCCTAGGAGGCCTCTTCCAGTTCCCCTGTACAAGAAGAAGGCCTCTCCTCTTGCTCAGGGAAGTCATCTTTCCCAACACAGACATCCCAGAGCTTCCTTTATGCACAACTGAATGCAACAGCTTCCTTGCACTTCCTGGACTGAAAATGATACTTCAAATTTAGGTGCCATCCCTGCTACCCAACATGAACTCACAGAGTTAAATTACACACGAATTTCACAATAGCAAATAAGTGCAACAGTCCCTGGAGTGAATTACAAACAGCTTATTCATCTGTAGGTTACACAACACCAGTTTCTCCAGCTGAACCCAGGCAGCTCACTGCAATGGTTGGGTGTTCAGCAAGCACGGTACCTCCTCTGATGCATAGTGCTTCCTTGCCAGAAGAGATTTGCCGAGCTCGATGCAGGTAGTAAAGCTGTCATTCCGGGCATCGATTTCTGCTTTGATTCCCTGGTGATTGTTCATGAGGAGTTCAACAGATGAAACGTCCCTGAAATGATCAAGATGCTCAGAACCGTGCAATGCAGATTGAACAGTTGTTACACTTACAAACAACTAGCACACAACTGTTCAACAAGGATATCAATTCCTAGACTGGGTCTGCAGCTCAGGAAGCAGGATTGCTGCATGAAGACAGGCTGAGAAAGCTGGGGCTGCTCAGCCTGGAGAAGAGAAGATGCATGGAGACCTCATAGCAGCTTCCTGTGTCTGAAGGGGGTACAAGGATGCTGGAGAGGGACTCTTCGTCAGGGACTGTAGTGACAGGACATGGGGTTATGGGTTAAACCTTAAACAGGGGAAATTTGGGTTCGATATAAGGAAGAAATTCTTTACTGTGGTGAGGCCTTGGCACAGGCTACACAAGGAAGTGCCCCAGCAGGGTTCAAGGCCAGGCTGGGGCTTGGAGCATCCTGTCCTAGTGGAAGGTGTCCCTGCCCCTGGCAGGGGTTGGAACTGGATGAGCTTTAAGGTCCCTTCCAACCCAAACCAGTCTGGGATTCTATGAAATATCCCTCAACTGACCTGCAGCCTTATCTTCTAATGGAGGAGAGATCCTTCACATACCTTGGCTTTTCCTGGGCTTCTATCTGCCGGATAACATCTTCCATCCAAAGCATGAGATCACGAACCATGCTGAAGAAGCGGAATTTGTCTCCTGTATCCACCAGCCTCACCCTGCGGCCCTCACAGGCATCCAGCAGTGCTTTCCATGCTTCCAAGACCTCATTTTCCCTCTTCTGGATGTCATCAGCTTTGTCTCCAGCATAGGCAGCCTGAAGGCGTGCAGCATCCTCCTGCAGCTGTCTCACCTGGGGTTTTATAGGGGAGAAATGCATCAAGCCTTTGAACACCTCTATGGGGACATGTGAGCTGCTACTTCACCTTCCTGAAGTCACTGCAGATATATATAAGCCTGGAAAGGTTTGTTCTATTATAAAGTCAGTGCATCCCCAGGAGAATATTTCTTAGAGGAGACTGTGGGGTCAAGGGGCCCCAAAATAGCAAAGATTTGTCACTGCCCAAACGGGTGCAAATAGAGGTCGACTGTTAAATGTCAGGGCACAGGGGACCATTGTCATCATCAGTTTTCCTTCCTCTCACACAAGTGACGATGCCACCACTCTGGAACCCCTGTATCAAACCCACTGCTCTACCTGCAGAGATGACTTGTCAAAAACGGAGATAATGCCTTCAAAGACAAGAAAATTGGGAAATCCAAAGATCTGCCTACTGTTAGAAATCTCTTTTCCTTTCAAATGCTGTCTTGGGACACCAAATGCTATTTCTTGACTGTTTCACATACTTTTCAAGACAAGAAACATTTGATTAGCTCTTATCTAATAATGTTATCTTTTCCTTTTGAACATATTAAAGACCTTTTAGCTACAGTCACAGAGATCAGGCCATTATCGTAATGATCCATCTTGGTGCTCATGCTGTTTCACCCAAACCCGATCCTAAGTGCTTCCACCACAGCTTTGTGCTATGATTACATATTCCTCCATTTAGGTCTTGATTGTAATTACCTTTTGGAGAGGCTGGGATTGGTGTTTTGTGAATGTCTCCCATTTTATGTATAAAATCTACAGCTGCTGAAAGCAAACCACTTGGAAAATCAAATGCTGGCTATATCCCCTTTATTCTAGTGTAAACAGCTATTTAATTGCAACATAATCAGGCAGCTGGCCATAAAAGCCATCTTTTCCTACTGGGATAAATGTAGCCGGTCGTAATTCCTCCATTCCTTAAGCAACTTGTTCCCTTCCAAAATCTCATTCTGGCATCTTGAACATGGGGTTTTGGTTTAGAAATCCCCTGTGTCTGTATGAGCTGCTGCCACCTTCTATTTAACACAGTTTGGTTTCAAAAGATGCAGAATTAGATCAAGTGTGGCTGCTTTTAAGTATCTTAGCCTGGACTATGTACCTGAAATCCTTTCAGACTGCTGTTGGGAGCACCATGAAAAGCAATAGTTAAGTCAGAATGCCCAGGTTCATGAGAGTCAGAAGGTCTCTCTGGAGGTCTCGGACTCCCTTTGCCTCTCCGAAAGGACAGAAAAGGCTTTGGCTGGGGCTTACTTGAAACAAAACAAAACCAAACCAAAGAACCACATAAACCAAACCCCAAAACCAACCAACAAACAAATCAAAACCCCAGCCAGGCTTACACATCCCTTCTTACTTGTCCCTGCCCTCCAAGTATCCTTTGGAATAACAACTCTTCCATGGGGCAGGATAGTTGTGTCTTGCTTTCACCAAGGTGAACATGAGGTGAGGAGCAGGCACATCTGAGGTGGCTTTCAGCATAGTTAATGTAATACGCAGGAAGAATGTTAAGGACAGAAGAATGTGAAACCTGTATTTCATATTACCTCTGGTATATCAAGAATTCTTTACAGATTTAGGATGTGTTCAATGTCTTCACTAAAGAGACAGTGTGTTGAGTCAAATGAATCCTTTTTCCTTCAAATAGAAGCTATTTCCCAGTCATATCAGCCATGCAGTGTTCTGGTGGTTGGCAATCCAAAAAAGGCCCTCTGAGGCTACCCTCATGCCTCTCCATCTCCTCCCTCCTAAGCACGCAGCAAGCTCAGACTGCCCGGAGCCGCTTTGCTTTTAAATCAATACAGAAGGTCTCTGCCTTTATGGTTTCCTCTTCAACCAAGGGCAGGAAATGGAATAATGTTCAACAATTACTTACAGGCTCAGACATCTGTGTGCTTATAGATTCCTATTTGGGATAAACTAATTAACCTAATGCAATGACAGCGAAGCAGGAAGACAGACAAGGAAATGATGCAGGTGAGGTTGTTCCCCCAGAAATACACTTGGAGGAGCCATGGAGGAGCTATGAGCAAGGGCAGAACTCTGCAGCTCAGGTTCCTGTACCCGCCACCAGCACCACTGCCTGGCTACACACCTGGGTGCCGAGTGCCTGGATGTCATGCTCAAACGTTGTGTGCATTCTCTGCAGCGTTTCCACTGTGTTTTGGTCTCTACCAAGCTCTTCGGGCAGTTTCTTATGTTTGTCTTGAATACGTCCCAAGATCTCCTTGGCATCGTGGTAAAATTTGTGCAGTTCATAAGAGGCTGCTAGGATTTGTGTTCTCGTGTCAATGAGCTCCAGCAGATCTGCCCAGGCCTCATTGAGTCCGTCCTTCCACTCCGCAATGGTGGCAGCATCCGAGTGTCCGGAGTTGATGAGTTCATCTGCCATGTGGTTGACGGTGTCAACGCGCTCCTGGCCGATGTTCCCTGTGTCCCGGGCGAATTCACGGAACCGCTCCTGGAGCATCTGAAACCCAAAGGAACAGGCTCATGCGGTGCTGTGGCTACTCCCTGACCTGAGCAAGCCAGCCAGCCACCATTTGTGTTAACTGGCTACTGTGTGCTGCACCCAGAAATGGAAGGTCAGCCTGCAGCCACGTCCAAAGAACTATGAGGTCCACGTGAACTACTGTGCGAACTACTCTCCTATGAGGAAAGGCTGAGAGGTGGGTCTGTTCAGCCTGGAGAAGAGAAGGCTCCAAGGAGACCTTATTGTGGACTGTCAGAGCTAAAAGGGGTCTGTAAGAAAGATGGGAAGAGGCTATTTAGGAGGATGAAGGGTGATGGTTGTAAACTAAAAGAGGGCATTTCAGGCTGGATGCAATCTTTACAATGAGGGTGGTGAAACACTGGCACAGGCTGCCCAGAGAGGCGGTGTGTGCCCCATCCCTGGAGACATTCCAGGCCAGGCTGGATGTGGCTCTGGGCAAACTGGTCTAGTTGAAGATGTCCCTGCTCATTGCAGGGGGTTGGACTGGGTGAGCTTTGAGGGTCCCTCCCAACCCAAACCATTCTCTGGTTCTAACTTACCGTTACGTGTTCGTAATCCTGTCCCAGCTCGTGGGATCCTGCCACCACCTCCCTTTCAGCAATCCACTGTTCCAGGTCGTCCACCTCGCGGTTCAGCTGGAACAGCCTGTGCCTCTCATCCAGCTTGCCCCGTCTCTCTTCGGCCAGATCCTTCAGGCCTGCGTACAGCTTGTCCACTTTGGACTGGCGCATGCTGATTCGTTCACTACAAGAAACCAAAGAGCATTGAGTCCTCATCATCTTTGTAAATAAAATAAAAGGAAAAACCTACATGGAATAAAAATCACTTGGGGTATTTACCCACAGAGCACTGCTGCATGCACGGGTTTGACTCAGACACACTGGATCAATCCTCTGCTGGCACAGCTGACTGGAAAACATCTCTGCCCTGCACCTATAACCAGCTTGGCTTTACAGAGTGAAGCTGGAACCGAGTTCTCCTTTTATTTGGCCACAGATCACATCTGAATCTTGTCTCAAGATCCCAGGCAGGATCTGGGCTGCTGAGCCAAGCAGCATTTCACTGTCATCTCAGGTCTGCTTCAGAGCTCAAAAGCACTCATGGGCTCCTTACTCCCTAAAGCTCAGCATTCCCATTAATCACAAGTGATTTCTAGTTCTACTGGCCACATCTTTTGCCTATAGTTTATCTGAGCCATAAAGCCCAAACTGCCTTCCCTCGGCCTTGTAAAGCTGATTGTGTCAGTCCAGTACTCAGTCAGCTCAGCCAGGAAACCCGCTCCCATCAGATGTTATCATGACCACAAGAGAGTGCTTTTGAGTTAAATAACCGTCTTCCACCAGAGGCAGAATTGTCTTTCCCAAGATAGTCCTCTCCTATCTTCCTGTCTGTGAAGGCAGCCTCATAGTGAAACCAGCCTTGCAGTCAGAGCCAATAGAGAATTCTGTTCACTCAGCTGCAGCTCTTAGAGCAGAACAGTTCTTCAGCTTCCTGAATTCTCCCACAGGGAAAGGCCATTTAGGAAAGTTGAGATAAATTTACCACAACCAAGATGTTAATGTGCCCACACGTGAGATCCCAGTCTCTGATGCTACTGGAATCTCAAAGACAGGAGGCAGAGCTTGGGGAGCGCTGTGCTAACACAGAAGGACAAACATCTGTGACCCTTGGGCTGGACATAGAAGTTGGTTGAAAGAGTGAATATGGACCCTTGTCTCTCAGGATTGCTGCAGCTCCGTTAGGCTCAGCAGTGCTGGGCCAGGCTGTGCAAAGGGTGCAATAGATGTTTACTGAAGGTGTCTGCTACCTTCCATCAGCACCTGCACACACTGACCCTGTTCAGGACCCTGACTCTGGCCAAATCAGGGTGGCCCAGTGTACATCTTGAACTGAGCAAAGCTGAACTCCTCCTCCTCCGTACACCCTTCTGAGCAACTTACTCTTTGCTGTAGTCTTTGTGTGTCAGAACAACCCAATGAAGGGACTGAACTCGTGAAAGGGGTCATGATCCAATTTAAAATGGCCGGTGATACCTTTCTGGGTGGTTATCTGCCACCAAAGTTCTGCTGGTCTTTGAAAGCTGGTGCACGGTTTCTGCATAGTCTTCTACAGCTTGTTCCAAAATCTGGTGCTTCTTCAGCATGGACACGGCACTCTGCTCATCCTGGAATGGTGACAACAAGGACAGCTGAGCCCCACAGCCCAAAGACACCACAGAGCCAGGTCAGCTTGGTGTGACAGCACAAAGTGGTAGCCAGAACCAGTTACAAAGAACCGCTCCCAAGTACAGCTTGAAGACAAGCTGTTCTGACAATGGTATATTAATAGCTGAGTTCACAGCAAATGGTACCCACAGAAAGCCAAATAACAAGTGAAAGAGTGAACGCACCAACCCCTCTGGGATGCAGGGCAGAATTACATCAGCTGTGCACTGAGCATGCTGCATTTCCCCTTCTGTGAGGCTCTTTGTGTGTTTACACAACACTGGTGATTGTGCAGGGCTCGGAAAAATGGAGCAGTTTTAGGCACGTCACTTGTCAGGCTTTGCAGGGACAGCCTGGGGCCGGGAGAAGAAATCCTATGGAGCCTTTGCCAAAGGATTCTCCAGCAAAGAGCCTGGAGAAATTCCCATCAGAACTTTCTATGCGTTGTTACGATTAAGGACCACAACCCCCAGCTCTCACTGCTAACTGGTATTGTCACTAAGCCCTTTCAGTAACGTATTTTGTGCAATGAACTATTTGCATGAATGTCCTTTTTATCTTCATCATTTAGGTATAAAAGCCAAACTCCTTTTTAACTGCAGACTGAACACCAACAGGACGTGTTATACTGACACAAAGCTGGGGTTTATTTTATCAAGGCCATGAACACAGTGCATTTACCTAAATAACAAATAAGACACCACATTCTAACGCCTCTTTGAAAAGCAGGAGTTTGTGTACTCTTTGCTATGGTCTGATGCTGTCCTGATTTCAAGTCACTGGGTGTAAAGGCTGGTGGCATCAGCTGACTGACCATCAGGCCCTGTTTCACAGACTGGTGACTGCTGTTCCCAGTGATTCAAAACTAACACATAACTTGCTCTAACTAACTGGGCTGTACTGGGAATTCTGATCTCACAGCACAGGAAGGCATGTGGTTGCCATAGAATCACAGAATGGTGTGGGTTGGAAAGGACCTTAAGTTCATCCAGTTCCAACCCCCTGCCATGCACAGGGACAGCACATACCTCCATGGTCTCAGTGTGAGGATGCTTCCCTGACTCAGCACAGCAAGGCCTATCCTCCTCACTACCAGAGACGTCATAACAGATACAAGAGATGACCAGTTGAGCTTTCAGAAGGGAATTAAATCTGTTAATGTTCCATCACATTAGTGACGGATTCAATTATGTCACCTCCACCCCTCTAGCTAAGCATTTAAACCCAAACTAGTGTTGCTGGGGAGCTGCTCACCTTGGCTTTCTCTTCTGACATCATGTAGAGCTCCTGCTCACTCATCCAGGCCTCAGCCTCGGCAGCATCGAAGTAATACTGCTGTGCTCTGTGAGACTCCTCCAGGCGCTTGTGGCGCTTCTCTGTCTCCTCGATGAGGAGGTTCCAGAGCTGCTTCAGGTCTGCAAGTCTCTGCTGGATCACCTCAGCATTAGGGCTGCTCTCTGTGATGATGTTTTGACTCCTCTCAAAGATGTCGTCAATGCGAGGCTGATGTCCCTGGATTTCTTTCTGAAGGGTCTATAAGGGGAGGAAAGCAGATGGATGAGACACTGCACCAAGCTAAAAGGAAGCAACAGTCAGGGGTCTTAACTCCAGAGGGGCAGCAAAACATGTACCATCAGCTCATGGGGAGAAACTGGGGTCCTCCCTGAACACAGAATCACAGAACAGTTTGGGTTGGAAAGGATCAACCAGTTGCAACCCCCTGCCATGGGCACGGACACCTTCCACTAGAGCAGGTTGCTCCAAGCCCTGTCCAACCTGGCCTTGAACACTGCCAGGGATGGGGCACTTACAGCTTTCTTGATCAGCCTAGTCATTCCAGTGTCTCACCACCCTCATAGTGAAGAGTTTCTTCCTTATATCTAACCTAAAAACAAGCCACCACCCGCTCATCACCCCACAGCCCACCACTGCTGAAGCACCCACTATTTACCCCAAGCCTTTCCTTCCTGAGCTAGTCAGCTCTAAGGAGAAGTAAGAGGTACGGAGCTCTAACAGCACCTACTTACCTGATTTTTCTTTATGAGTAGCTGCACGGTCTGGAGGTTGTGTCCATGATCTGTTGACGTAGCTATGGGCATCCTCTCTCCAACCCACAACTGAAAGGAAGAGAAGAAGAACACATGTTGTTGCAAGTGACCCCAGATACAACCAGGGCAGCAGAGAGAGGCTGGTGCAAAAAGCAGCTTTACTCAAACACACCACGAAACGCAGGATCAAAAGGTTTCTCCTGTGAGAGCTCTGAGCAGGCTCTGACATTTTCCTGTTGTCTGGGGAACTGGATCTCTTTCATACTCACAATTTCATCTTCCACATCCCGGTTGAACTGGTGGATCTCTTTGGAGGCCAGCAGGTTTGCCTTCCTTTCATTCAGAGGCTCCAGCAACTCCAAAAACTTCTTCTCTACAGTAAGGCGCTTGCCATCCACTTCATCTGTGCTCTTCCCTTCTTGACTCAATGCCCTTGCCTGGCTTTGCAGCTCCTCAATCTCCTTCTTACGAACATCCATTTGATTTTCTAGCATCTAAACAGAAACACAGCATAAAGGTCCTGAAAACTGGGGTAAAAGCAGTTGATACGACAAGGATATGTCAATAGCTCCATAAGGAGGAACAGAAGCTTCTTAGTAAGGGTTTACCACATTAATCAATACTGCAGCGTTCCTCCAGCAAGGAACATGGACTAAACATGGATTCACAACTGTGGGCAGCTGCTGACAGCCCTCAGTTATCCCTGCTTGTGCAAATGGTGGATTTGGTCAACGATGGAGCTGAATCTCTTCTGTTGGTCCTTCACAGGTCACCCTCAACAACTCTGGAGCACAGCTGATTGCACCCAACAGCTTCATAGCTCCCTGCTGTCCTCACTACTCCCTGCTGCCTTCACATCAGGGAACAGGGATTGAGAGCTTTGGCCAAGTTTGAATCACAGAGAGGGAATGACCTCTAGAGGACTACAGCAGGAGACAGAACAGAGATATTAATGCGGGTAAAGGGCAGTATAAGGTAGAGATTGTACCAAGAAATATATGCCTCATTTGCTTCTGGTTCTTCTTAAAGACACATGAAACAACAGGGAGAAAGAAAAGCAAATAAATTCTTTTATGAATGGAAAGGATCCCAGATCTGCTCCTTTGAGCACAGGTATCTGCTGCTGCCCACTCTGCAACCTGCGCTCCATTTACCTGCTGCTTCTTCAACAGGATGTTGACGCTGGTGAGATCCTTTCCGTAGTCATCCGACTGAATCTGGCTCTCTAAACCATTCAGCCACTTGTCCAGATCAGCACAGCTCTGGGTGAAAAGCTCTGCCTTGTTCGCATCGAAGAGACGCTGCGCCTTGGTCTGGGTAGTGGATTCGAGCTCTTCCCACATCTGATGGAGACCTGTGAGCTTTTCTTTCACCACGGCTTCAGTCTCTGGTTTCTCTGCAATGAGCTGCATTCCCTCCTGCAGAACAAAGAGCAACAAAATGGAACCTCCTCTGGAGCACTCACAGACCGTTAGCTGAATTACTCTGATTAGAAAGCACTCAGGAGCCCTCATCTGCTGGCAGCATCAACGGCTCCTTTTCTATCTTCAATTACCCAGTGACTCCTTCCAGAACGTCAGCTCCCAGGCCTGGCTGTTGCCAGGAAGAGGTCAAGCTCCTGGGGACACTGCTCAGAAGGCAGTGGGATGCCCCATGTGCGTGTGTGACAGCACAGGGGGGACCTGCAGCTTGAACAACTGCTGTGGGGCATCTCACCAGGAGGGTGACAAAGACCCAGTGTAACACTGGGAGAGGGAGCTTATGGTACCCAAATGGAGCAGTGAGACTGAGGAGGGTTATGTCAATGAGTTACAGCAATCACCATGGGTCTAAACTACTATCAGAGAGGAACTATCTTCCTTGGAAGGAAGGAGGGACCCTGTCCCTAGCTCCAGCAGAGTGCTTGGACTTAAGACGTCTTTTTGCCTTTACAAAGATTATATTCATTTGGGGAATATTCTCTTTAACTGTACTTCTACCTCTGCTCCTGGGTGATGCTGACAAGGGACAAACCTTGTCAGATATGAACCCTAACACAGCCCTACCACATTTAATAGCTGTGACCGCTGGTAACATTAATAAAGTGATTGTCAGCTGTGGCTCCATCCACAGCTTTGGTACTTTGCTGCAATCTGATTTTTCAGCAGCAAAGGGTGAGGATGTATTAGCATCACTAAAAAAGTACTTCCAGAGCAGCCTTTTAATTACACCATTAAAGGGTATTGCTATTTGCAGATCACAGAAAAGCCTCTAATGGGATACAGAGTGCCAAAGTGGGAGAGGAAATGAGCAATTAAGCTAACTTACACTGAACAGAAACCCACTGTCAGAGCTAAAGACGAGATCTCCTCAGTGTTCCAGAGCTGCACATGAGAAATGGGGGGGGGGAAGTACAGCTCATCACAGCACATTAAAGCCTTCAAAGTAACATGATACAGAGCTGTGAATGTTAATTAATCACAAAGCTGGCTGTACTTTACTTCATGCACTAATTCTGCATGGGGAAGGCAGCCTGATTGTAGTCCTGACTGAATGAGAACCAGCGCGGCAGCATGGGAGCCTGAATTCACTTATTCACCCCCATCCAGTTCTTTCCCAGGAAGTACTTCTACTTCATCAGCTCAAATCACAACATTTGTCCCTCTTCTGCTCTTTGGGTATGAAAACTAGGTCATGCCATCCTCCGAAGAGACAAGAAGGACTAGACAACATGAAACTGGCAGCTTAGCCAATGGTTATTATATGAGAATGCCTTGGATAAAAGCCATTTAACATCAGTGAGGAATGAAATGGGGTAGATGGAGACACAAGGTGATAGGTGTTTATCCTACAGTAATGAAATCTCCTTTGGCCTTAGCTGGAGAGAGGATTCAAGGACCAATCCTGCAGAGGAACAGGTCCCGTCTCTGTACCCAACCATCTTTGACAAAGACGAGGGCACTTTATGGATGTTCTTTAGTTACCTTTTCAATCTTATCCAGCCACTCTTTGTTGGATGCAAGCTCTGCCATAAATGCCTGATGCTTCAGCCACTTGCTGTGCAGGTTCCTCGCCTCATCATAGGACATGTCCTGGGCTGTGAGCATCTTCTCATTGATCCAGAGTGAGAGCTGGAAAGGAAAACACACGGCTACTTGTGAAAACAATTGGGTGAAATAGTGCAAAGCATCAAAGTGCCTCCAGACCAAGGAGGAAGAGATGCCTCTCTGCAGGGGAGCTGCACGAGATCCAGAGACAGCTTTTACTCAGGGTTCAGCCAGGGATCCACCACTTCCACAGCTAAATTTAAACATCCATCTCCAACATATAAATAACCCATGACTCATGCAGAAAGGCCTCAACTCCGAGCTCACAGGTCTCACCCAGTTCAGCTGCAAGAGCAACAGGGATGTGTGTTCTACTTACTGGTCACGGTGTACCTCTGCACCACTTTCCCCTTGCAACATTACTCAATGTGCTACCCAATGTCATCACTACACCCCTGAGGAGCCCTGCTGACTTCCTGAGGGCACTCAGAGGTACACACTAATGGAGTGGTGTGAAAAGGCTTCTCCAGATTAAACAGAGCCCCAAGGTACATTTTTCAGGGAAGCACTAAGAAATTATGTATTTCTACTCCTAACAAAGAACGGAGACAGGTTTGTACCATTAACTCACACACTCAGTACCTATTCCCCTAAGTCTTCTCTCTATATGGGTTTACATCACTAAATCCGATATTTGTCCAATCTCTGGTAGGGTTTTGGTACTCGAGACTTTCCTTTAGCCATTAGATAAAATCCAAGACTCATTTCATCCTGATTTTCTGCAAATCCAGAGGCACTGAGAACAATTTCCAGACCAAGGCTACAGAAAATCAATCCTATAGAAGACAGATCATTTGCCATGGGCAAATAGAATGTGAAAATGATCGCAGCAGGCAGCATCCAATTTCCTCCTGGGGTGGTTCCAACTGCTTTATCTACCCCTTAGGTGTGGATAAAACACACATTCAGAGGCATGTTTATAGGGTTTGAAAAGGATTCATCGCTGCAGATTTAGAGTCACTTCCCAAGTGGAAAATGTCAAAACAAACCTAAACTTTGTTTCCAGGATGCTGTCTCAGTCTCCAATTCCCCACTACACACTAAGGGTACAGGGCAGCAAACACATTCAGCGCTCACAAACCTGTCTAAATCGTCCCTTAAAGGCACTGTTAAGCTCCACAAAAAGGGAAAACTTAGGAGAGCAATCAGAGAAACTCCTCATCTGCTCTCGCCATCAAGAAAACATGATGTTCTGGATAGAAATGCTCATGTTAATGAGCCTGCAGTTACAACAGGCTGATGAGCTACTGCACACCCAAAGGATGACTCGGTAACCCCGGACGAGTGGTTTTACTCCTGCCTTTTGGGCAGCAGACAGCTGCTACACTGTGCAAACTGCACTCCTGTCTTCCACTGTTTGCTTTGCCTGGCCATAGCATTAGATGTACTAAGGATTTCAGAGGGCTTCCAAGAAAAGGTGATACAGCTCCTGTTAACAGGTGGGGTGAAGCGAGACACAGATGATACATGGGACACAGGCAGGGTCAGCATAAACCCCTTGCTTCTGACTCACACTGTTGTTATGTTCCTTCTGATAACATTAATGCAAATAAAGGATTTAAGGGGTGACATTAAAATACGGGGTTTGCAACCACTACAGACACTTAAAGTCAGTGGGAGGTGTCCCTGCCTATGGCAAGGGGTCGGAACTGGATGAGCTCTAAGGTCCCTGCCAACCCAAACCATGCTCTGACTCTACGGAAGCCATAAGCTGGTTGTTAATGCCAGCAGAGCCAGCTTTTAGGCTTCCTCCCCTCCTTTGCACCAATACCACACCACCACGGTGCTGCTCTCGGCCCCCAGAAGCCTCTAACAGTGCAATG
Organism: Pezoporus wallicus; assembly: GCF_028554395.1. NCBI lineage: Eukaryota > Metazoa > Chordata > Aves > Psittaciformes > Psittacidae > Pezoporus > Pezoporus wallicus. The sequence continues at coordinate 2,739,560 of NW_026637486.1, forward strand.
AGCTGAGAGAAGCGCCAAGACAAACCCCTTGTAAAGCTGGCAGAGCAACAAGGGAAGGTGAAAGAGCACCGGGTGCTGCTGCACTACCAGGCCCTGCAAACACCCGTGCTGGCACAACCTGCCTTGTGCAGGGTTCTCACTTTGAGCTGCATGACAAAGGTGCCAGGCTGCACTGAACAGGCAGCATCTCCTGCCGCGCGGAGCCTCGCCAGATGCTGTCGCTCCAGAAGCATGGAGAAATCAGCGCAGGCCGTGCAGGGACGCAGAGCACTTGGAGGAAGATCAGCTTTAACCTCTTTGAAGGTGAGCTCTGGATGCGCAGGAAGACGAAGAAAACTAAATGGCAAAATGTGTCACATCTCTTCTCGGGGGTTTCTGCTGTCTCTGTGTCATTCGCTCAGCAAACTTACTCCACACGTTCATGGTTATGAATGTGAGAAACAGGCAAGAGAAAGCAACAGCCCAGGATTAACCTGTGACATAGAACCCCAGCCTGGTTTGGGTTGAAGGGACCTTAAAGCTCCTCCAGCTCCAAGCCCTGCCACGGGCAGGGACCCCTTCCACCAGAGCAGCTTGCTCCAAGCCCCTGTGTCCAACCTGCCCTTGAACACTGCCAGGGATGGGGCAGCCACAGCTTCTCTGGGCACCCTGTGCCAGCGCCTCAGCACCCTCACAGGGAAGAGCTTCTGCCTAAGAGCTCAGCTCAGTCTCCCCTCTGGCAGGTTCCAGCCATTCCCCTTGGCCTGTCCCTACAGGCCCTTGTCCAAAGCCCCTCTCCAGGTTTCCTGTTGGCCCCTTTAGGTACTGGAAGAATCTGTATCTGATGAGGAGCCACAAACAATACTCAGCAGCAGTCAACAGTCAGTACTATCTGACTACTATCAACAAGAAAATCTGCTGTTTCCCCTCATCTGTGACCCAGAGGAAAGGTCTGTCACTGCTGAGCTGTTGTTCTGAGCCTTATCCTGCCACCTCCTCCAGCCCCACTGACCCTGCTCAGCGCCTGCCCCGAGCCAGAGGCAGGAAGGAGCGAGGGGAAGAGGCCACGTTACAACAACACTTAGCACTGAGCCACAGGAGGAAAGTGGCTGCCCTGGGGCAGGAGCACGCTGCAGAGAACACTTCCTGTCCTCAGGTTCCAGAGGGTGGGAAACCACCCCTATGGCAGCAGGCAGGAAGGGCAAAGGATCATTGCTGGGTGAAACAGGGACTGCTGCGAATCTGTGCTCTACAATTCTTGGTCAAAGCCAAGAGGGAGGCATTGCCTTGGCTCCCTCCCACCCTGCAGGACAGCAGTGCTCCATCCATCACACAACCCCTCCAGCCCAAGGGAGCCAGCAGCAGAGAGGCCACAGTCACGCTAATGCAAATGCTAAGTCTCATTGTAGAAAGGTTTGGGTTGGAAAGGACCTAAGGATGATCTAGTTCCAACCCCCCTGCCATGGGCTGTCTCCTCACAAAACACCCATTCAGTTATCACCAAGAAAGGACTGGGGAAATTTGCAACATTTGGGTAGTGTAAGTTCTGCCGTTGTGCAGACATCCATGCTTTAGTAGCTGGAGAGATCCAACCACGAGGAAAGGCACTGAGGCAGGCAGACACTGGAGCTTTTATGTCTGCCTCTTCATCCTGTGCTATAGGCAAAACCCAGACCCTGGGGAACAACACAACCACGATGACACAGGGGCTAGAGGAGCTCCAAGAGCCAGGGAGTGAGTTTTGTACCAGAAGGAAGAAGCTGCTGCTAATAACAGCATCATTTTTGCTACTCTGTCATGTTTTTACTACCAAGGAAGGAGCAATTTCAGCCAAGAGCATGGTTAGCTTATGCAATGCAGGAAACCAGACCACATCTAGGCAACCAAGAAGCAAACATCATCTGCCTGGCTTATGATCATCATTTTGTTTGCTTCTTGTATGAAATCTCAGCTCCATTCAGACACGGTGCAGATTCCAGGCTCCTGGAGCTGGTAAGATGTGCAGCCAGTGCAGTAAGTCTTGGATTTAAACACACAGCTCTGCCACCGTCAGCTCTCTTTGCAGCCTTCAGCAAAGGGAAGTTTTCAATGCAGGCCACAGGCAAAGCTCTTCAATATCTGTCAGTGCTGCACGAAATAACCTGAAAATCACTTAATTCCTCCTGCTAGGAGCAAGATTACTCCTAACTTTAAAACGTTGCCTTCAGTGTAAACAGTCCATGTAAGCCATTAAATGTCTGGAAAGGGTTCCTTGTTTTAAATGTTACAGGATTTAACAATTATAAACACATGCAAACTACCAGATAAATAACACATTAAAAATGACCCAGTTTAATCCTGCTCCCCTCTTCCTCCCATTACTCCTGTTCTTCTGACTAAGGTTTCATAGAAATCCCTTGCAATCGCCTGCACCAGGACACATACATCCAGCTGCAGACGAAAACCTTGATGAATTCAGTGCTAATCCCACCACGCTCCACAGGATTTATTTATACCGCAGCAGAAAACCTTCACTGCTTTTGGCACTTTTCCCTGTCTTTAGCTTAGATGACAAAGGGAAACTCAGTTCATGGGGAAAAACCAACCAAAACAGATTCATTTCTGCAGGGGTTTGGGCAGGGCTGGGGTTTTCTGCTGAGCGTTCCAGCCCTGATGAAATACAGGGCAAGGATGCCCCTCAGCAGGAGGCAGCTTTAGCAATAGAAGTGAAAGGATGTGATTTACCTCTTGACAATCCTGGAGGAACTTCTGGAGATCCCTGTTATCCTTCAGCCTCATCAGAAGCTCACTGGCTGCTTCACGGTTCTTCCTATGCCTAGTCAAAAAAAGCAGAGAAAACTACTTTGAAACAGGCATTGCATGCACAACTGGTACTGGTTGGTTGCTGTAGCCCCTTTGGGATACATGGAATGGTTTGGGTTGGAAGGGACCTTAAAGCTCCTCCAGCTCCAACCCCTGCCACAGGCAGGGACCCCTTCCACTGGAGCAGCTTGCTCCAAGCCCCTGTGTCCAACCTGCCCTTGAACACTGCCAGGGATGGGGCAGCCACAGCTTCTCTGGGCACCCTGTGCCAGCGCCTCAGCACCCTCACAGGGAAGAGCTTCTGCCTAAGAGCTCATCTCAATCTCCCCTCCAAAGCCCTTCTCCAAGATACTGAACACGTATTGTGTGTGTCTTCTGCTGCCTTTCAAATGAAGGATAGTTTGGAAGCTCAGCTGTACATGTGCTATTTAATGGGCTTACTTCAGTTCAGCATCTACTTGCTTTTGTGACCAGTTAAACACACAGAAAACACAGAAGTCTGCAGGGTTCCACAGGGCTATGGTCAGAATCTGCCTCACCGGTGTCAAGACACAGCAGAGTTCAGACCCTTTGCCAAAACCCATACGATAAACGACCTGAAGATTGCAGCAATAAGCTCACACATTACGTGGCTCCTGCACAGTGGGTGCTTGCTGCAATACTCTTTGTAATAGAGCTCTGCCATAGCTCGCAACTTGCTCTCCCGAACAAAGCAGGAGTGGTTCAGCCAGCCTTCCAAATGCTCTGTTTAACAAACAGGGCCTGGGCGTTGCTGCAAACAGAAGCTTTACGCACACTGGAACCTATTTTTCCGTGTTTAAGAGCAGACAGAAGGAAAGAACAGGCCAGCCCAGACACCCTGCTTTTAATTCCTTTTACCCCTGAAGGATGAGTTGTGCTGCCCATTCCCAAAGGTCCTGGTGGGATCTTCAAAGGGAACAGTGCTTGAAGAGCTCATTCCCAAGGTACCTCTGAACATGGTTTTAATTCGTGCTTAGTTTGGAGCAGTTATCCCCTTCCTTCAGTACTTGCATTATTTATGAGGCGACTGAGATGGAGGAGGCGGAATAAAGGAGGAGATGGTTGTTATTTACTGCTCATTGTGTAAATCTGTTCATATTTCACTGGGCAGGGTCTTACAGTGAAATACTGCTGCTCTTTGCAATGGCCTAAGACAAACAGGGACAGAGAGTTGGAAATTGTTTTAAAGGGTGGCAATTTATAAGATGATCTCAGCACAAGCTGGCGAGAGCTCAATAAATCCATGGGAGTGAAACCTCTGGGGACCCAGGGTAGTCTCAATGACTATAAATTACATGTTGATGACAAGGACCGGATTAAGAGACCACTCTTGCTGATCTACGCTAAGTTACCAAAGCAAGCTCCCTGGCATGGATTTAGTGACTTCAGAAACATAAGGAAGGCTTAGGGATATGTTTTACACAGAAGCCAAAGGACTGTAGGCAGAGGAATAGGAGAAAACCCTTTAGAGGATAGCTTCCTCTGAATAAGTAGAGGCAAACAGCATCTATACAGCTGTAGGTCAAGAAGATGAATTTACAGATCAGATGGCAAGGAAGACACAGGTACCCATCAAAGGAAGAGGCTGCAGTCCAAGGCCAGGTAATCTGAAGTTTAATCAGGTGTTATCTGAGAGAGCACAAAGAAAAGGACACACAGATTGTGCCTTAGGAAAAAGCCCTCTAACACAGCTAACACCACTGGGTTTGATGCCTCTATTCTTGGCTGGTTTTTATATGCCTGGGCAAATCCAGGGCATTACTCAGGTTGCTAAAATGAAGGAAGGAATTGCTTGGGTGATTTTATCATGATGAGTTCATAGATTGAAGGCCAGATTACGTTATAGACTCATGTAGTCCAGAGGGAACATGAGCTATGCAGTTCAAAGGAGAATTTTCCTGACTCTTGTTTGAATAGAGCTCAAAGTAGAGAAGTTCTTCTGCTGGGAAAGTAACAAAATTAGCTCCCAGAGAGTGCTGGAAATACTAAATCCAAGAAGTTTGAAGGGAAATCAAGCAGGGCATCAAAGAGAGGATGACACTGCTTTTCTTTCAGTCCTCGGCATAACAAATGCAATCTTTGCTCTTAGAGCTGTTTAACTGTAAAAGGTCGGTTGGTTGTCCAAGGCAACCTGGAGTGAGACTGGCAGATGAGGAAGAACAGGGCTGAACTGTAACAAGGTTTAAAGTGGATGCTTGAAGATGTGGTTGCAGTGTTTTGAGGATGGACGCTGCTGGAACAGGCAGGAATCCCTGTATTTCATCACAGAATTGATGGGAATAAAGGGCCTCAAGAAGTCACTTGGTCTGTTCTCCTGCCCCAGACTGGCTGTAACCAAACATGACTAATTCCTCGTTCATGTTTCCCTAAATCCTTTAAAAGCTCCAAGGCCAGGTTGGACACAGGGGCTTGGAGCACCCTGCTCTAGTGGAAGGTGTCCCTGCCCGTGGCAGGGATTGGAGCAGGATGAGCTTTAAGGTCCCTTCAGCACAAACCAACCTGGGATTCTATGACAGGGATTTTACTGTGCATAACTCCCCCTACCACCAGAAAGCTTTCCCTACCCTTTACTACCAGCAGTGTGTCAGAAGGGCTTTAGGTAGAATAAGGTTTGCCCAATGTTCCCATGCTGTCCCCTGGAGGCCCCCGGGTGCTAACCAGGCTGGAAGCTGACAGCATCACTTGCGGTTTAACTGTAAACCTGTGGGTTTCCAGGCTGGTGCAGGGGTAATGAATCTTACACATAGTGTGACTGTAACTGCCTGCTGAGAACACTGAGATACAGGCAAGGCAGCTTTACCTTCTTTAGCTGCTCCAGCAAACCAGAGGCACACTCTGCTCTCTGAATGGGCAAGAACAAAACTGACCTCTGTCCTCTGCTGAGCAGGAAGCTGCACAGATGCAGTTGGTGAAGGCCCAGGTCACAATGTGAGTCACATCTACCACTGCCTTTAAACCAAATCTCAACTGCAGAATCAGAGAAGCCCTATGTAGGCCTGCAGCCCCCTTACACTGCTCCAAGAGAAAATGGAGGAGGAAAAGCTTCCCTTCTGGCTGGTAGAAACCACAGCAGAAGTCAGCAAAGCAGGGACAGCAGCATCAGGCAGACCAGCTCCTTTCCTAGCTGGAAAAGCTAGTAGTGATAGCTTTATTCAACCCCATCCTCTCCCTTCCTCCCCTTCTCCATGTCCTTATTCCCATTCATTCTTCCCTGTGAACGGCACTAAAAGATTGTGTTCCTACTCCACTCTGCTTCTGCACTCTCTGTCCTCAGCCTGATGCGCCCTCGCAGCAAAGAGCTTCTGCATAGGGTCTAACCTAAGCCTCCTCTGTTTCAGTTTGAACCCATCACCCCTTGTCCTGTCACTACAGTCCCTGATGAAGAGTCCCTCTCCAGCATCCTTGTAGACCCCTTCAGACACTGGTAGCTGCTCTGAGGTCTCCACACAGCTTCTCTTCTCCAGGCTGAACAGCCCAAATCTTCTCAGCCTGTCTCCCTACAGGATATGTACGTGTGTGTGTGTATATATATATATATGTATATATGGTTTGCTCTGGAGTAATAACTTGACAAGTTCAGGGCAGTACTTGGGTATTTGTCCATTGACAAGTAACCAGTTTTGCAGAGATAGGCAATTCTCAGATGGAGAAATTCTGTGGGTGAGATTCAGTGAAAGAAGGTTTTGAGATGTCTCTGATGTTGGCTTTACAAGAGACTTTCAGCTCATGTTTCTGTCTCTGATATGGTTTAAAGAACCCCAACTTCCACAGTTTCTCTCCTAACATTTTCCTTCTCTTTCATGTTGCCTGAACTACAGGATCAGCTCAAGCCTGTCCTACCTTGGCTTTCTGCAGCTTCGTTACTTAGGTGTAAGAGTTAATGGTTGGACTTGATGATCTTAAAGGTCTTTTCCAACCTAGTTGATTCTATGATTCTAAATCTGTTTAGATGGTGACCATTTCAGGGCAGGGTCTCCCTGCTCTACCAATGGACAGTGGGTTCTGCTCTGGAATAGCTTGAAAGCATCTGAAAACCAGGATTAACAATGCTCAGCACTACAAAGAACCCCGTATGGGAAGCATGGAGCCGCTGCACATACTTGTGCTTGTTTGTTTTGCTCCTTTGTTAAGCATCCAGGTGGAGCTTGGTTGGGAGAGCAGTTTTGTGTAAACCCAAAGAGGCTTCCTCTGCTACCACTCCCATTGCACCCAGCCCTAAGGCTTTGTTCTGGAGGCTTATCAGCCCCACAGACTGGGAGAGCCATCACAGGGATTTCCTGAAGAGCAGCACACCGGATGGCTCCTGCAGAGCTCCGCATAAATAGCTTTGGAATTGAGGAAATACACTGGAAATAGCAGTAGGCTTTAATAAACTCCAGCCTCTAGGACTTGCCTCCATTCAGAGGAGGAACCTCCAGCACGTGGCCCACAGGCAGCACAGCCCAGGTGGCCAGCTGGGATGCACGGGACAATGGGGACATTGAGGAGTAGCTGCACTAGGGGAAACAGTCACTAGAGCATCACAGCCCTGCAGCAGGGTGGAGGCTGAAGCTGCCCCCAGGAAGGGCTGCAAGAAGCAGCTGATCATTTGCTACTGCATCCTTGGATGCTGTCTTCTAATATTCCGGAAGTTGCAGAAAGAAGACACATGCTCAGAAGGCCAGGATCAAGTCCTCCTGCTTTCCTAAGCGGATGGGAAAACTTACAGCAGAGGACATTGAAAGTCAGGGGGTAGATAAGGAAAATTGATTTCCCAGCTTTCCCCTTGACTGTTCTCACATAACCTCTTCCTGGCCTGTGCAGATTGTCTTTGGGATCTAAAAAGAGTCAAGCTGGTTAAAGAGAGAATGAAAACCTAGGGTATAGAATCATAGAATAGTTAGGATTGGAAAGGACCCTAAGATCATCAAGTTCCAACCCCCCTGCCATGGGCAGGGACACCTCACACTATCACACTCACACCTCACACTATCCTTTGGGTCAGGTTGTCAGGGGGCTCAAAGGCCCTCAGCAAGCTCTGTGAATGGGAACATCCACCTCTCCTGAAGCCATGAGGCACAGCTGAGGTGGGTGCATAGACAGAGAGACACCAAAACAGGAAAGGCACATCATCTTCTGACCTGCTCCAGTTCACCTTCTCCTTGGAGATAAAGGCATCTGGATAACCCTGAGCCTAGCAGCTGTGGGAGGATGCACGCCTGAGAGAAGGGTGCTCAGTAACATCTGACATGAAAGTTTGTATGAGCTTACTGCTGTGTTCTGATACTCGTGGTTGAAAAGCACACTGAAAGACTCCACTGTTATTCAAACCCAAAGCCGAAAGAGCCATGAATCAGAGCCATCCAACCCGAACATTTGGTTTTCAAAGAAAAAGGAACACTTAATGCTCTATTACATCCATGCCACAGCTACAGAGACAAAGCAAAAGACTTGTTCTGGGATGAAAGACACATTTGTACCAGGGCTTCCTAATCTGATCTCAGAAGGGCCAGACAAGCTGGAAGGATCAAAGCCAGGCGGGTGGGGTGGATCCAATGCCAATTCCACTCTTGAAGAGCCACATTCCTTCCTCAGAGGACAGGCAGGAATACAGCGTTCTAATGAAATCAGCCAGGAGGTAGCAGAGGAAAACTAAGACTTGTGGAACCAGACAGAGCAAACTGCTGCAGCTCCCACCGTAACATAACGTCTGTGAATACTCCAAGAGCAATGCTCCTATAGCCAAATTCGGGGTAGTGAGCTCATTACCATGGAAGTCTCTGGAAAATGGGAGAGGTAAAAGTTCACTGAGATTAGCCTGGCACATTTTTGAACCATTACAATTCCTATTTTTCCACAGGACAAAGAAAACAGCCTGCAACAGGCATTTTCCAACACGTTGCTTTGCCTTTGGAGTCTGGTAAAAGGTCAGCTCTCAGGGAACAGCATTAAAGCCTGAGCAGACACATCTTACCAGCATTCCCACCTTACCTGTCATCAATAGAGTCCACTTTCTCCTGGATTTTATCCGAGTTGATGTTCCCATCACTAACCAGCCTCCTGCCAGTCTCTACAACTGCATTGATCTTTTCTTCATTGGCATCCATCGTGGTCATGAAATCCTCCTGCTTCTTGATAGCAGCTTCTGCTCCTTCCAAGGTAGTGGGCATTTCTGTGTGGGCCAAAACGTACTCCTGTGGTTAAAGCATAAAGCAGAGAGAGAACAGGATTACACTCGGGATGGGTTTTCTGCTCCAACAACAGATTCACCACACGTGAAAAGAAACATCTCCTAAGAGGTAAAAAAGCAAAGTCTAGCTTAAAAAGGGCAATTTATCTGTTTGCAGCTTTCCTGCCAAGCGAGCTTGTTTGGTTTTTACTTGCAGTATATGGTGCTAACGTGGCAAATGTAATAGGTGTATCTGGACCACTTGCCTGGTTGTTAAGAAATGCTTCTGCTTGCTTGGTGTCTCTGAGAAACAGCTGGTAGGCATGAGACTGGGACAGGAGATTCTGCCTGTTCTCCCACATCTTGTGGAGCTCATTCCAGCCAGTGTCCAAAGCCTGCAGGCGCTGGCGCAAGAACATGTACTGAGCATCAGTCTGCCCCTGGGTCACCATCTCCCCCATGTCCCTCATTTTCTGATAATCCTCCTCGTAATTGTTGATTTCATTCTTAATATTCTCATGCTGAGTGAGCAGCTTCTCCGCCTCCGTCAGTGTGTTCGGCATGTCTTCGGATGCGATCGCGGTCTGGGTTCTGGACAGCCAGGACTGGAAGTCATCCAGATCCCTCAGGAACTGCTGCAGTTTGCTTGCTTCTCCGAGGGACTCTTCCCGGTTCTTAAGGGTGGTCTTCATTTCTTCCCATACATCGTTGATCTCTGCAAGCCGTGAGAGAATGGCCTGGGCCTGGTCGGGGTGCTCTGATTCCAGCTTTTCTGCCTCTTTCTGCAGGTCACTGAGCTTGGCTTCGATGGCCACCAGGTCACGTTCCATGCCCGTCAGCTTCCTCTGCAGGGCCATCACCCCAGCTAGATCGTTACCCAGATCCTGTGTGGATTCGATCACTTTGGTCTTTTCCCTGATCCAGGATTTGGTTTCATTACATTCGAGGTGGTAGTTCTGGATACTCAGAGCAGAGAGCAGAGCATCCTTCTTCCTGTCTACCAGTTCTCTGAACTGGCTCCATCTGCAATTGTGAGGAGAGAAAAGCAGAGGCATTGAGGTTTGTGTATAATAAACACATTGATGTTGCTGAGCAGGCAGTTGCTCACATTAGCCATGAAATAACCTTATTCATAGCTTTTCAGTCCCTCCCATATCATCAACAGAAAACAACCATTAACCGAACCATGGTGTATATTAGAATACAACAAGCACCAGCAACACTGAGTCCTTAAAAAGTATAATTCTTCCTCAAGTGAAAAGTTGCTCATTTTCACCCTAAATGGTGCATCTCATTTTCACCCTAAGTGTGCTCTCCTGGTTTATTTTGAAGCCAAGAAAATGAGTTTACATGAAATTACACTGGTTTCTTATAATAGCCATCAGAGTGAATTCCCAGCTCTCAAACCACTCAGGACCTGATTGAAGTCAAGAGCAAAACTCCACCTATTAATCGGATATTCGAAAGACACAGCTCCCTCTCCTTCTGAAGCTTTGAACACTTACCTTGAATATACTTCAGGTAACAGTATCAGAGTGTCTTTGAAAACACATCTAAGAAGCAGAAATGACCCCACTGTCCTTGTTTCAGCCGGTGTCCTGCTCATGAGCACGAGGCCTTAACTCACCTCGTGTTGAGCTTGTCTTGCTGTGCTTTGATCTCCTTCTCGCTCGGGTGGCCGCTGTGCATTAGCTGTCTAGCAATCTGGTTCACCACTGCCACACGGGATGCCTGGTTGTTCATCTCTGGTTCTAAGCTTTCAAATCTGAGAGGGGAGGAAAAAACCAAACAATGAATGATCACACAGAGAACCTGAGCCACGGGCAGCTGGTGTAAAGAGCTTCCACTCAGTACTCCCCAAGCTTCCTGCTGAAGACATTCTCACCTGTGCTGGATCACTTCCAGGTCCTCCAGCTTCTCTGGAATCTGCATGTTATTCAGCCACTTCTCCTTTTCGTCAATCCAGAGCTCACAAGCATCTGCCTCGCTGAACATCTTATACAGAGCCAGGGTATCCTGCAGGGCCTGTTTCCGCAGCCGAGTCAGCTCAGCAACTTCCTTGTACCTTTCCTCTATTCCAGACAATCTGCCTTGGACATCTGGAGAGTCGGCGTGTTCCTGTGGCAGAGCCTTCGCCTGCTCATGAAGAGAGTCAATGGTTGGCCGGTAGCTTGCAATCTCTTCAGCCACATCTTTGTGTTTCTTGACCAAGGACTGGGTGGAATATTCATCGTGGCCAACATCATTGCTGGAGACAATCTTGAGGATGTCCAACATCCATGCATCAATATCATCAGCGTCAGCCTGGAACTGGTGAAGGAGAGAGGCTTCCTCCAGACGCTTCTTCCTAATGGCAGATAACTGTTCCAAGTTAGCCCACTGCTCCCGGATATCCTTAATTCTTTCTCTGATCTTCTCAGACCCAAAATGCTCCTCCGCGATCATGTCTTCACCTTCTTTGATCGCCTGCTGGAAGTGGCCACTACGGCCACTCATTTCGTCTTCAAATGCCTTATGCTTACTCAAGAGACGGACAACACTGGTGAGGTCCTTCCCATAGTCATCAGATGAGAGGATCTGCTCCTTCTCCCTGATCCAACCTTCTTCTTCAGCCATTTCCCAGAAGAACTTCCAGAGGCGCCGGGACTCCTCCAAGCGTGCCCTGCGCTCGGCCGCGAGCTGGCACAGCTCTTGGTAACAGAACTCCATGTGAGCCACACGGTCCCGGATCACCTGCGGGTCACACGGCTTGTAACCTGGTCGGATGGGGAACGTACGTTACAACTTGGACTATTCAAGCTCCACCATACAAAAACACACATCAGAAAATACCGTGCAATACTGCTTGTTGCATGAAGACAATAAGAAACCCCAAAGGAAAGACATTCAGGACTGTTTGCAGTGAAACAAAATTCACTGCTCCAGGTTTACACACACCTGCACAAAATGACCATTTATCCTAGCTAATGGCCCTGGTTTACTGGAATTTCTTATGTTTAGCATAAACTGGGACAATCCCAGATTAGGTCGAATAACCCGTATGGTTTATATTAGAAACACAGAATGGAGAATTAATGGTGACTACTACAAAGTTACACCAGCTGCTGGTTCGGAGCGTGACATCCCAGGCACCACACAATGCAACAATAAATTCTTGAGCAGGTACAGGGCAAATTAATCATTGACACAATAAAGAAGGCACAAAGGAAGCTGGAATGTCCTCTGGTGCTGATTGAACCTAACGTGCCTTGCAGAACTAATGAGGCTTAGAGATAAGCTCCTACGTAATTAAGACAAAGGAGGATGCGTTGGCTGCTGGTTACCTTCTCCATCAGTGGCAAACTTCTGAGCAGATGCATTGACCCCTCTCACTCTCTCAGCCTGGATTGCAATGTCAGCTTCCACCAGAGCATGCTTCTGTAGCAGGTCTTCAACTCCTAACAAGTGTTTGCCATAGTCTTGAGACAGCAGAAGCACCTGATGGAAACAGAAGAGACAAGTAAAATGGGCTGAAGGCCAGAAGCTGCTTCTTAATGACTCCACGCACTACCCTGTTCTCTGCTGTGACAGTAAGTGCAGAGAAACACCAGGCCCATAAAGAGAACTATTGCAGATGTGCAGAGACATGGCTGATTGACAGGAATTTGAGCCAATGTTTTTAAGATCATTGGCACCCATGAAGAACTTGACTGCTCTTCAATGCAGTTTTCAGTCTAGGATGACATGGAGCTAAGTTAGCTCAGCAGGACCATCGAAAAGCACTCAGGCCAGGTGCTGTGAGCTGCCACTGAGCTGCACACATCTTTCTTTCCTCCAACAGCTTCCAAGTTCTGCTGGCCGATGGACAGGAACAAAGTCATGGTCCTTTCCCTTCCCAGCTCCCAGGAGAACAGACAGGAAGAAATGCATGCTTTTTAAAGCACAGAGGTGAGGAGGTGACTTGTTCCCCATGTAAATTGTGATGGAGAGAGATGATTTCGTTCCCTTTCAACCAAAATTGTCCTCCTTACCCAAGCGCTGTGACCGAAGCCTCTGACCCTTATGGGACAGGCTTGAGGCTAAAAAGTAGCTCTTTATAGGAGTGAACTTGCTCTTTTTCCTTACTTGTTTTTAATCTCTACTTTAGAAAATCCTCAGAAGGTATAAGGAATTTGTTCTCTGCTCCTGACTGTGGATCTTCTGCACTTGTCTATTAAATCAGAGGGGTAAAATGAACCTTAACTGATTTACCATCTACACCTTTCCAGAGCATTTGATCCACGTTTTGACACCCACCTTCATCTCATCCATCCAGTCCATAATGTACAGCATTTCCTGGAATATCTTTTGCAGACCAAGGTTCATCTCCAGGCGCTGTCTCCGTGCCCGGAGCAGCTCCAGGAGATACTCCCAGAGGCGGATAACGTTGTCCTTCCTCGCAGTAATGCGTTTAATATCATGGTAGTTTTCAGTCTCAAGCTCCTTTGCAACTGCAACCACGGCCTGGACTCGTTCTTCATATGCTGCAATATCAGTTTCAATGGCCTCGTGCTTCTTTGTTGCAGCTTCTACTGCTGGGAGGTCGAAGCCAAAATTATCCTGTAAAGACAGAGACACTTCTTCAGTGATGGCTGCTGAGGAGATAACCCCTACTGGCAAACTCCAACTTGATTCCTGGTGGGGCAGAATACACTCATCAGCAAATCTGGGACCTCAAAATGCTCCGAAAAGCCTTCTTTAATAAAATACGAGAGATCTCCGATAACCAGAGAACCACTGACACAATCAGGGATATCACTTACTGCCTCTGAGGGAAGACTCATGGTGGCCATCAGGATTAGGATGGGCCTTTGGGGGTTTTTTGAAGTAATCTCTAATATTGAAAGATAAAATTGAATCCTGGGCTAATTCCACTGAATTGGCCACAATATTCAGATAAAGAAAATCTTGACTGTGGGTAGGTATTTCCACATCAGTATCCCTTGAGTACAGCCTGACAGATTCAAGGAACGTACATCCAAACGCATTAAAGATAGGATACAAGGTATGTGCACTAAATACACATCTGCACACGCGTACATATACACAGATTGAGTAAAACAGGAGGTATAGGGGAGGACATGGCCTCTTGGCGAGCTCTGGATCCTATAATTACTGCTGGGAACCATGTGAGTCACGCAGTGAACGCAGCACCTGAGAGACGAGCCGCTGGTTCTCGCTCAGCCACGTCTCCCTCATAGCTGCCTTGCGATCAAATCTGCGCGCGAGCTGTTCCAGTTTCTCCTGTCGGATGAGCTCGTTCCGCAGTGCCAGTTCTCTTTCATGTTCAGCTTTTTCCAGTCTCTCCCAGGCCTGAAGACATGAAGGGGAAAACACGCACCTTCTGAACACACGTTCTGATCGGAATATGATAAATCCCAGCCGCTTTGCATGGAATCGGGACTGAAGCCGCTCCAGCCAAGCTTCACTACACTGCTTATTTAGGTATATGCCAACCAACCTGGTTTGCTCTGGCTGGGGTTTGCTAATGTAAGAGTATGACTTGAGATCAGCTCTCCATTCATTGCTTTTCTGAGCAAGGGATAGAGGACTTGTTTATCTCATACGTTTTCTTGAGTTCACCTGGGTTTTGCCTCCAACAAAGCCTGAGCAAGCCCAGCTTAAATGTGTGAGCGAGTATTTATTAAAGGAACAAAATCTCCTGAGTGCTGCTCCTAAATAAGCAGATTCTGCCCCCCACCCTTTAGGAAATAGGAGTTACAGCTTGGTGTCCTCTCACCTCTAAAATCAACACACAATTGTTGTTCCTTACTACATCCACTAGGGAAAAAGCCCCACAACTGCAGAATTTGGTTACTTTTGGTGCATACAAGCCCTTTTCCACCCAAAGCCCCAAGCTATTCACATGTGTGACATGAGTATTATAGAAGTCTTAGAAGCCTGTTGAAAGCCAGCTAGTGACCCTTCAGATCATCTTACAAGCAACAAATATGCCCATAATTAAACACAAACTACCCCAGATTCCCCTAATTCTTAACAGATGTGGAACTGCCTAAACCCAAGTATTCCTAATAGCCAGGAGCATGGAGGAGCAAGGCAGGACCATGAGATCTTGGCTAGAGTGACTGAGCATCTTTCCAGCGCAGAAGATCTGAGGATACCCACGTTTAGATTAGGGAGTCCAAGCTATAGGAAAAGGTCAACAGCCCCTTATGTCCCCATATTGAGACTGGAGACAGCGAATATGTTTCTTCCCAGTATGCTGAGAGAGAGACTGAAAGGAAGCACATCCTGAGTTGCACAGGAGGAGCTGGCTCCATTTACCTTGTTAATGTCAGAGATGAGCTTGCCCTCCCTTGGCATGTACACTTTCTGGTTGTTGGCTCTCATTTTGCTCTGGATGGTAAACAGCAGCACTTCCAGGTTCCCTTTTTCTGTAAATCTAAACAGAATTTGGCAGGAGAATCGAGTTACAATAAAGCTTTTCACTGCTCCTCAGGTTTAGCAAAGCACTTCTTTCAATGACTGGTGTTATGAATGGAGCACTCAGATAAATACCTTCCTCTTGTGTGAAAGCAACTGAAAAAGCCCCCACATCCCCTGGCACCAGCTGGGTCACAGCAACAGAAAGTTCACAGAAGCCACTTGTCTGTGTTTAGATTTAAAGCCCCTTGGGGGACAGAAGACTGCGTTTTATTTCTCTTCTATTACATGTGCTGTCCCAGCTGACTCTATCAACACATGGAATGGAAGTTTTATTTAAAGCCCACTGCAGTCAGTAAACTCTTCCCACTGTTTTCCCTTGGTTTTATGCCTGGGAAATAAACAAAGCCCATAGGCACTAGGGAATAGCCTGCAGTTTTAGATGTCTGGGTACTCCGTAATGCTTTGGGTTGTGATTATTATCCATTAGAACTCCTATTAGACAAAAATAACAAACAGATCTGATGTCAGAATGCTAAAAAGAGGCTTTCCAGAAACCAGTTGCCCAGCTTTGGCTGTATCAGTTTTAGTAAGCGTAGGGATGTTTTACAAAGCAGACACACTTCCTCTTGATGTTGGATAAGCAGTAAGCTCTTTTAATAGCAGTGCATTGGAATTATACACTGCTAGCAAGCACGACTGGTGATGCTGCTACACTAACATGCTACTACCACTCACACTGTAAGGCAGGCTTAGTCGTGCGAGCTCCCAGGACCCTGAGATCCTGCAGGCTGCGGTTATCTGCCCACTGAACAGCACAAAGCAAAGAGGCCCCAAGCAGCAACGCTTGAGTGCCAATAAGAAACGCGATAGCTGGGTTTCTTCGCACAAATAAACCCTTAAGCCGAGATTAAAGTTACTTGGATGTGTTGGTGCTTTGCAACATCAGCGGCTGACTGAACAAAACCAGGCCACTGGTGCTGTAAGCCAAGACTGAGAATTACTTGGGTGGTTTCTCCACGGTGCGGTAGGTGTTGAACGCCTGGAGCTGCTGCTGCACCCCAACCAGGGAGTTGGCAAACTTGCGATTGTTGAGGATGATGATGGTTTGCTCAATCCACTCAAGGAGGTCCGAAGCCAAAGATTCGTATTTCTCAATCATCTTCTCTGTCTCGATGGCGTTGTCAAGCACCTGCCAGGAGCAGCACAATGTGAGTAACAAGGGCAGTGCTCCTCTGCCATTTCAAGCCAAGCTACAGAAAAGGTTCTGTTGGGAGACTTGATTTATGAATCAGACCGCCCGCTCCTGAGCGCCACAGGGGCTGGGATCCCTGAGGAATGAGGGGTTTGTGTGTTCCAGCCCTGAATTCCCATGAACCCCAGCAACAGAGGCTTACAAAAGGATTCATGTTCAGTCTGCTGGCTGCAAAGACGAGAGCAGCCTCGCCAAAGGGCAGAGAATGACTGCACAGTTTGTAAATGAGGGACTTCTCTGGGCTCCAGAAGAGCCAAGAGGACCCAGAGGGTGAGGAGCAGTTAATGAGAAAGGAAAAGCAGCAATGATGCAAAATGAACAAGCAAAAAGAAAACTCCAGCCAAATGGTTTCTAATACGAGGCAGCTGCAAATTAACTGCTCGCAGTCACATGGGGATGCTTAACATTCAAAACACACTCAAACCCAAAGCCAAAAACTACCATAGAGGGGACTTTAAAAAGCCTAACACCCAAAAGAGGGGAAAATACATAAAATCAGTACTATTTCAACTGTTTCCTCATAATTTTCTATTGGAACTTGCAAACCTTTCCGATACGTTTTCCTTCGACAGCTAAAGCCTTCATCTTGGAGAAGTAGTGGTAATATGTCACCACGTAGGTGATGATTGACTTTTCATCAGGATGGTCAACACTGATATCTGCAACGCAAACAGGAGTCCTCTTAGCAGCTGAGGGTGCAGGGGTTAAAACAACACAGCAAATCGTGCAGCAAGGGCGAGCCACGAGAGGTGGGGTCAGGGGCAGTTCAGCTCCCAGGAGTTCTGTCCTGATCAGAAATAAGCTGGGCAGCTTTGGGCTGGGTCTGGATCACTTGGTGGTGCACAGCACTGTACTCTGCCGTTAGGAAGTGATGCTTTATCCCTCTTAGTGTGGTTACGGCGCATGGCTGTGGGCTGTGGGCCTTTGAGTCAGGCTCCAGGCTTTGCCACAGCTTGTGCATGGCCAAAAACCTCCCTAGCGTCAGCGTGCATTGACAGAACAGAGTTAACTGAGGACTTCGGTGCTGTGTCAGCATTCAGAGAGAGGAATTCAAACCAAAGGGTTTGTCTGTCCGGGCAAATCTGGGAGAAACAGGTGGAAAACAAATTCCTTTCCTGCAGCAATTCAGAGGCACTGGGAAATAAGCAAGAAGCAACTTGCCCAAACACACAGCCCTGGGATGAGAAAGTTTTCTGTCCTAGCACTGGAGCAGCCTTCGATGCACACAGGCTGGAACTCACTGTCAGGCTGTGATAACTCACTGTCAGGAGGTGATAACTGTGTGCTGAATTGACATCGTTCACCTCCCAGCTCACAGAAGGTGTTTCTCAGGGTGGATCAGAAGGATGCCTCTAACTGGGATGATTTTGTGTATACACGGCCAGACCAGTGATCTTGCCAGATAGGGCAAAACAAACACAGGATTAAAGGCTCTCCTGCTGCCAGTGCTCAGTCTTCTGCAGGAGACGTCTTCCATTCTCTCCTTCCCTCCCTGGCTGCACAGGTCAGGCAGCGGCATCCTGCTGCTCTTGAACCTAAAAAGCTATCACAAAGCTGTGCCCTGCAACAAGGAGGGGTGGAGAAAAGAGCCCACAAAGAGCTGAAACTGCAGGAATTCTTACCCTCGGGGTCCAGGAGCTTGGTAAGACCAAGGTGTTGCTCGGCGAGGTTAAAAGCATTCTGCAGATTGTAGTGTGCATTTGATTTCTTCAGCTTGTCAAAATCAATCAGATCAGGCCTAGACAGGAGGGAAAATTCTTCAGATTTCCCAAAGCACAACAGATACATGAACCAAGCTCTCCAAACCTCAGAAACGCCCTTGTGCTTGCCCAGTAGCCCCGTGTATTTCAACAGCAGTATTAAAGGGATAAGTAACACCTAGCACATGCCACGGCACAGCCTAACCCATGGAGAGAAACAGGACAGCTTAACAGTGAAGGTGACCCTGGAGAAGAAAGGAACAGAGTTGTGATCACCCAGTCTCTCCTTATGCCCATGTAAGTGTGAAAGCTACCCCAACAACCTCACTGAGCTCGCCAAGGAGCAGCATCCCAGCCACATCAGTCTAGCACCACATGATTCTATGATTTCTTTCCCCTCCAGGCTGTTGTTGTGTGTGGTTCCCTCCCAACCCTGAACTCTGGCAACCAGACCCATCACTGGTTACCCAACAGGTACAAGAACTTCTCTTCCAGCCTGGTCAGTCACAGACCAAAACAATGATGGGTGTAATTGTCTTGGAACCAAACACAACCGGTTTTGACACGGGATGCTGTTGCCCACACGAGCTCACAGTGACCACAAGAGCTGTAAAAGCCCTAAAGCAAGGCAAGTTGCTGTAAAACTCCCATTAATTCTTCAACTTCCTCCTCTCCATGGACTTCCAAACCAAGCTGCAAAGTAACTGCAAACCCCCATGCACACGGCAGCAGTCCAGGCTTTCAAACCCCAGAAAGACATTTACCCACACGTACCTGTGCTTGTGTATTAGTGCGTTGAAAGCCATCCCATCCCTCCAGCTCGTTGTGAAGTTGTGAATGTTGACGTTGGGGTAACTGATGGGACAAAAAGCAAGGAGAGCACTATTAGTACAGCATCCTCTGTCATTAAAAGCTGATTTCTTACATACAATAAGGAATGGCACCTTTATTGTAAACCCAAGGGTGGGATATCAGCATCTCATGATGGACGATCTATCATCATGACTGTCCTCTCATCAGAGGCTGACTAGAGGTAAGTGTACCTCATCTGCTCTTGTAACCCCCCCAGAGCTGCAATGCATTCCAGACAAAAGCTCTGCATGTCCTTCCAAGCGATCACTTGAAGCTATTACTTTATAACTTGCTGCCCCAGCTGTGAGGTTTCAAATCCCTGCAAGTCTAGAATAATGCTGAAGTGCCCCAAGTCATTACAGGGACATTAAGTTTCCTGGGGAAACACACTGAATGTCTACAAATGGAGATTTAATAATGCAAGAAAGTTGCTGTCAGAGAAAGACACTTTGGAAATATTTCCATAGACATGGAAGGAGGGAAAAGTTGGTGGCAAACATCTGAAGCATCATTATTTCTTCAGAATAGGGTGAAAAAGAGTCAGCATGTTACTATATCTTCATGGATTATGCTTTAGTGGAAGGGGTCCCTGCCCGTGGAAGGGGGTTGGAACCGGATGAGCTTTAAGATCCCTTCCAATCCACACCAGGCTGGGGTTCTATGATTCTATGGCTATCAGCCTGATACGTTCATCCCACAGCATTAATACAATAACTTCAGAGTTTTCTGACTTGTAAGCCTCAATTCGCTTCTCTTGGATGGCTCCACTTCATCACAGATACATGAAATGATTTCAGTGAACTCTCAGAGCGCTCTAAGAGCTTCAGAGAGAATCCCTGAATCCCCACTCACCCGGCTGTCTTCATCTGGCACCACAAAAGCAGAGCATCTTTAGCAGACTTCTTCTCCTTGTTGTCCTCAGTCTCAACACTGATATCTTGGATCTGAAATGAACACAGAGGTTTTATGTATTTCTCTGTGAAAACACAGCTGGCCTGTTTTGAAAAGGTGAAAGGAATTATAGCAGAATACAAGCACCAAAGGAAAGCTATGACGACAGGCAGGGGGAAGAAGGTGAATGCTCTTCCTCATTTAAGAGCATTCAGATCAAAAAGCTTCTGCTGCCCTTATTTTACTGGGGATTACTCTTTGTTTAGGTTATTCCACTGACAGACCAGTTTAACCTTCATGAAGCAAAGTGATTTCCAGCTGTCAAGGCAAACCCTGCCCTGTCCAGCACTATGGGTTCACCCTGCGAGGTGTTTCCTGTGGGAGAGGGGAGTATAACAGCTACCAGTGTCAGCAGCATCACAATTTGCTAGTCCACATTGTAGGCTGTCCTCCAGCTTTTAAAGAGAGGAAAAGGGTTAAAAATAGAGGGAGGAAAAGGAAACCACTTTTTACTTCATGTGGACCAATAGATCTCATTTTATGGATACAGTTCACTGCTTTGTAAAAAGAACACTGTAGCTTCAGTGAAGTGCCACAGGAAGATAGGCAGACACTTTCACGTTAGGAAGACATTGAGCCACACCAACTTTAACAGACTGTTACAGTTATTAGGTATTTATTGCTATGATATTTACTGCCTCCGAGGTCCACAAGAGCGTAGAGGTCTATGAGAGGTTCCTATTGATGAGTAATTTCAAAGTAAACTTATATGACTCCACACAGGAAGCTCCCATTGGATGCTACAGCAGACTGGCAGCATCATGAAGACTAACTTAATCCTAAGGATTAGATTTAGGTGATAGCTGTGAAGGGCCTGGGAGCACTCTGCTCTTCAAAAGCCCAACAAAACACATTACAACCAACCATGGAAAGCCCAAATGTGTGTCCATCTGTGTATGCATACATACACTTCATCCCTGGCAGTGTTCAAGGCCAGGTTGGATGGGGCTTGGAACAACCTGGCCTGGTGGAAGGTGTCCCTGCCCATGGCAGGGGGTAGGAACTGGATGATCTTGAGGTTCTTTCCAACCCAAACCATCCTATGACTCTATGGCATTTACCTGGAATCTCAGGATAATAGTCCAAATAAGGCCAAGCGTCAGCCTGTGATTCCCATCCACAATATCATGGGATCCCATGTTTTCTAAGTGCACTCTTTGCTCTTTCAGGAACTGGAGGGCTTTATCAACATTCTCCAGGCAATGGATGCGCATCCTTCCTTTAGTTGGTTTAGGCTAGAAGGTAAAAGGAAGAAGAAAAGTATGCATTAATGTAGGTGGAAGGGAAAACCCAAAAGTGCTTGATAACGCTTGAGTGCAGGCAGGTGGGTCACCATTATCACCTATCCTCTCCCAGCCAGCAATGCCACGTGCATCCGTTCTTCAAATTCAATGGACAAAACCACTCCTTGCATCTTATGATGCACTCACACAAGGATAACGGCAGCACATGTCAAACCCATGAGGGAAATGCCAGTATCCCAGACCTGAGCCGCACACACCAGGAGCCCATTCCATTTGCCTTTCAAAGGGCTTTCCCTGCTTGCTTCCTCCAGTTTTCCTCTCTAGTGCATTCATTCCCTAGCAGGAAGAGAAATGATTTTGTAAGGCTCATGATGCCACACCTGCTATAGTTTCCCAAGATGCTTTTTTGCCTCCGGTACAAGTTCTCCCACACTTGAAGAGATTCTGCAAGATAGAGATATGAAACAAACTGATAACCGGTGGAGGCAGGCAGCAAAGGGAATTGGTAATGAATGCTCCAGAGTATCTGCAAATGCAGACATGCACTTGTCAAAAAGGCAGCTCAGATCTGGGCTGTAAAAACCTCCTCACCAAACAAATGGCACCGGGTTTTTGTCAGCTGAAGTGGGATAAATCGTGTGAAAATAGCAGAGATTTATTCCAAGGCATTTTAACTTCCTATTTCCTTCTTCATAGGAAAAGAAAGTAAAAACCATAATAATAAATCAGCCACAGCAACAGAGCACAGCTTTATGAAGGTCCAGTGTAAAAAGCCATGAATATATGTTCATATACATTATATAGAGAATATATATATATATTACAGAGTCTGCTGTAAACCCACACGAAGTTGAAGGCACTTTGCTCTGCAGACAAGGATTGCAGCTGAACAGCCTGTTCAGTGCTCAGACCTCCCCAGAGGTACGCAGCCACCTGACCTAACTTCCTTGCTTCCTGCAGTGAATGCAATCAACTGCCCATGGAAATCCTGACTGGGTCCAAGGGGAAGGGTTCAGCCAGAGCCGTGTCATGGTCCCTGCAAACAGCAGCCTGTGGAAGGGTGCTGTGATAGGACAAGGGGTAACGGGTTCAAACTTAAACAGGGCCAGGTTGGACAGAGCCTTGGGTGAGCTGGTTTAGTGTGAGGTGTCCCCGCCCATGGCAGGGGGGTTGGAACTGGATGATCTTAAGGTCCTTTCCAGCCTAACTGTTCTATGATTCTATGAGACGCTTGCCAGAAGGATGCCCTCAGGACACAAACCCCAGAGGTCATCGGTTTCACTTCAGCGTTCGGGTAGCTCAGTTCTCCTCCCACGGCTGGGTCATGATGCAGACAAAGTCAACCTGCAACTCCCAGCAAGGGCAAGAGTTCCCAGGAGCCTGCCACTGCTTTGGGGTCTAAAAGTCCCTCTGGAGAGGCACAGATTCCATGTCCCCATCATGCAGGGTGAGGAGCCATGGTGTGAGCGGGAGGAGGAGTGAGGTTATGTGTTTGGCCAAAACCAACTGGAGATCCATCACTATGGGCAGGGACCCATCCCTGGCAGTGTTCAAGGCCAGGTTGGACACAGGGGCTTGGAGCAAGCTGCTCTAGTGGAAGGTGTCCCTGCCCGTGGCAGGGGCTGGAGCTGGAAGAGCTTTAAGATCCCTTCCAACCCAAACCAGGCTGGGATTCTATGACCTGGCCAAAACAATGTGAGGGACCCCAAGAAGACCAAAGGTTCCATTTCTGTGTCGTGTCCCCCCGCCCAGTTTAACCCACTGCCTTGCAGCAAAATGAGGAAGGAGCACCCGCAGCACGCAAGGTGTGGCTGTGCCTGCCACGCTGTCCTGCACAGCCTCACAATGAGTAAACCCTCACATTTACTGGGCTAACACAGATCCCGGCATCAACCAGAGGAAAAATCGTCTTACATCAAAAATCTTCCCTTTTCCAACAGAAAACTCACTGCAGAGAATGGGCTCGGACCGTTCGACCTTGGAGCACCCAGGAATTGTTAGGAATTCACTAATCCTTTATTTAGCTATGGAAGAAACTGAGCTAAAGGCTTATTAATCTGCTGGAAACAGTTCTGAGCTGTCTGGGACAAGCTGGGTAACAACTTGTGCAAACAAAATCACGACTGACTTTGCATCCTGGCTGGATCCTTTCCCACTTTGCTCAGAGAGACCTCCCCATGCTATCCGTTTCCTTGCAAACACTCTGCTGTGCAGGGAACTCTGTGTAGCAAGGTCTGGCCGAAAGGCTTGGATTGGGACTCAAGCTGAGCAAAGACAGGGAGATGCAGATGTTGCCCCTGCTGGGTGCTCTCCTTCTGGGTTTCTCCAGCAGGTTTTCAAAGGTTCTGGGTTTTCATCCCCAAAAACCACACCAGCCTTTGAGAAGCGCAGGGCTTGTGCAAATGAGGCCGGAGGTCTTGCAAAGGGCAAAGAGCAGCCCTGCTGCCTGGTTCCTAGCCCAGATCCCAGACTCTGCTCCACAGGAATATGGCTCCAGCTTCACTCTGATTCCCAGTTTCAAAAGAGAGAAAACAATTCCTGTTTGTTCTGCTGCAGCAGTGAGCACACCATATTAAAACAGTTATCCAGGCTGCTTCCTGCGTTTGTTTGTTGCTTGCTAACCATTTGATGTTCCGTGTCTTGATTCTGTACAAGAGCCTGCCTTTCGAGCTCTGCTTGGGTGAAGGAGATGTCAGAGCCTCACCAGTACCAGCTAAACTAAATTCCAAAGGGCTGGAGAACACCAGCAAGTGGATGCTACGTGCCAGTCCTCCTGGAATAGTTCTGCTGTGTGTAATAGTCTGCAGGTTTAGTGCGTTGCGTTATCTGCGGTGTGTTTGCAGAGGAAGGTGTGGTGGAATGCACTGTTCAAACAGAGACTGCTGTCCTCCATCCTCAGATAAGGAAGCTACAGGAGGAATTTGTGGCGGCGCAGGCAGCTGCCAGCCCCATACCCAAACCATGATGCAAGACCCAGCATTCTCCCCACCCCAAGGGCTGCGTAAGCCCTGTTTGCATGTTCAGATCCTGGGGAGAAAGATGTCACTGAAACACAGAGAGTCATGGGACTGCCGGGCTGACACTGAAAGCCCAGCCTTGGCGGGCAGATGGGGGGATTCAAACAGAGGTTGAGGATTCAGACAGCAAACATGCCACTAATGGGGCACGTTGGTCTTGCTTATTCATAGAATCCCAGCCTGGTTTGGGTTGGAAGGGACCTGAAAGCTCCTCCAGCTCCAAGCCCTGCCACGGGCAGGGACCCCTTCCACTTGAGCAGCTTGCTCCAAGCCCCTGTGTCCAACCTGGCCTTGAGCACTGCCAGGGATGGGGCAGCCACAGCTTCCCTGGGCACCCTGTGCCAGCGCCTCAGCACCCTCACAGGGAAGAGCTTCTGCCTTATGCCCAACCTAAATGTCCCCTGTTTAAGACTGAACCCATTACCTGTCACTGTGTGAATATATGTAATATACCTGTATGAATAACACCAGCCACCTGCAGCGAACAGCTCAAACCTGACACCTCACTGAAACAAAGGATTTGGCAGAGAAACAGGTTTCGAGCAAACTGGAGCTGGCAAACACTGTGGTTAGACACCTCCATCCACAGATGCCTTCAGGAACACAGGGGACTTCTTTCTACACACGTCAGAGCTTCCTTACCTTCCCAGATGCATTCAGAAAGCTTCCTCTCTTGCCTCACTGTATACACACATGCTGTGGCCCATATGTTCAATTCATTAACCAGAGTCTTAAGCCATGGAGCTCCCATTAATAGGAAGGCTTGATGACAAGCGATTACACTGTCGCATCCTCATGTAGCCTTGGGTCTTAGCTAAAGACCCGTCTGTCTTTGAAAAGATTGCTGTAAATTAGGCAGCTAAGAGCAGAGCCATCATTTAAGGAACTGCAGGAACAGCTGGTACCTGTTCCCTGATACTCAGTTTTTCTCTTGACACCCAGGTTTCCTGTCATGCATCAGCATCTTTCACTACAGGCATTTTCTTACTCATCACCCCCTTGTGCAGGTATCGGGGCTCTCTCAGCATACCCAAAGATAGCATCTGAACCATTTAAATTCAGTTCAGACAGTCCCCTAACCAAGCCTTACCTATCCTAGCAAAATGAGTAACCCAGGAGCACTGCTGGGCAGTCAGGTGCAACACCACAAGGAGAACTCCTCCAAAGGTTCCTTTCTTCCCTGGCAGTGCTCAAGGCAGTGCTCAAGCTGCTCTAGTGGAAGGTGTTCCTGCCCGTGGCAGGGCTTGGAGCTGGAGGAGCTTTCAGGTCCCTTCAACCCAAACCACTCTGTGAGTCTACGATTCCTTTGATTCCCACTGAAACCAATAGGGTGATGCTTTAATGGTGTCTGGATCCAATGGACTTCTTTTGAACCCTCAATACTCAGTTTTGCTGCGGTTCAGTTGAGCCAAGGCTTCACCAAAAACCCACCCAAAACCAGAGCAAAACCCCACAGCGAACATGAGTGAACACTTACAAGTCTCTCCCCCGAGAGCACTTCCAGCAGCTTGATGAGCATCCTTCCATCCCGAAGGTCGGTGTACAGATCCGTAATCCTGCATGACACACGGGCCAGGTGGGAGTTAACCCACTTCGTGAAAGTCTTCTTCTGAACTGCCTCCCGTTCATCTGGTGGGAAAACAATACAGAGTCACTCAAAACGAAGCACACTTCAGGTACCTAGGTGAAAACGTGATGCTCAGACATGGCTTATATGAAAGCTATGGCTTGTCCGAGCACAAACATTGAAGTAATTGGAACTTCTCACTGAAATTCCACCTTCCTTCCCATTTCATGACATTTTCTAGTGTCAGTGGGAGTTCTGTGGAACGCATCTCAAGGGCAGCTTGCAGACTGACTTGCTGCTCGGGTAAGCAGCTTTCTCTACGTGTAAGGAGGTCTGTCGTAGAGCTACACTGTAAAAGCCTGTTAAGACCAAGCAAACTGTCCAGGAATTCATCAGGTGTTGTCTTCCACCGCTGGAAGCACAGCCCGACTTCTGCTCTTGGGTACACACACAAACCCACAGCAGGTCCCCTGAAGTCACCAGAAGTCATCTCGGATTAAGACAGACCCAAAAGAGTGCAGACAGCAAAGCTTCCCATCTACTTTTCCCCCTTACTCCAATACTTCTGTGCAGGTTCAGCATTGGTAACTGTATTTACGCTATGTCAACATGAACTTCTCCATAACTGCATGTTTTGAGTAGAGCTGCATTATTTAAAGCCATAGACAAATGGGTTCTTTCCACCTTCCCAGTCTTTCACACCTGTTTATACATGAAAACGCTGGCTACAAGAGCTCTACCAATGCACAGCCCCACTAAGGTCCACATCAGTTCAGAACCCTCTATGCAGTGATCTGCCAAGCCATGATCTCTCAGGCAGAAAGTATACATCTGTGTGGTTAAATTCTTCAGCCAAGGGCTTGCGACGGGGCCTTGCTGTGTTAGCAAAAGTCATTTCACTGAGCTGGGAACTGCTGCAGACCAAAGGCGTTAATACCAGGTGCTCACACTTGGACTGACTCAAACGCGGGCTAGGAACGGAAAAGAAGCTGAGGCTGGAGAGGACAGAAGGTTGAGAAACAAGCAAAGGAGACAGTAAGAAATCAGGCAGTAGGAGGGGGGTGAGGAGGAGGAAGAGCACGCCAGCAGTCAGTGGCAGTTTGCCCAATTGCACAAACCCCACCCTACGATTTCAGTTCCTCCCATGCACTTCTGAACACACTCTTGCTACCCATGTGCTAAGACGCAACCAAACCCAAAGCGCTGAAGCTGCCCCGTTTGTAACAGCTTTTACGGACCGACAAGGTGTGAAACGCATGAGTGAGGCTTGGAAAGAGATAAAAGGGAGGGTTGGTGATAAAAGAGATGTGCTTCCACGAGCTGGCAGTTTGCGGTACTCCTGCTGGCCCTCCCTCTGAAGCAGGGGATCGCTGTGACATAGGAAGCGAGCAGGAAGTCAGCAATAACCACAAGGGAATAATAGAAGAATGACAGTCATAAAGAACAGGCAGCACTGTGTGAGCAGAGCACGCAGCTGGTCGCAAAGCCCAAAGCTTGTTGCACCACGGCAACACCAGAACCACAAGCATTATCTCTGCACTCGAGAGCTGCAGCATCTCAGACCCATGCTGCAATTCATACCAGTGGTGCAACAACACAGCTTGTTCTATCTTAGGTCCAAGAAGAGAAAACCCAACGCATCTGACTCGTAGTAATAGTTGTCCATCCAAGGAATGATTTAAATATAGCCTACTAACCTTAAATATGTATCTTCTGCACTATTTATAGCAAGTTCCTGGGAATGCAGCCTCTGCCTGTCTAGTAATCCATGCTTTTTAGTTAAAATATTGCCTTGAAATGAGTCGCAGAAGGAAAACTTTGCAACAGTTGGTGCTTTTCAAAGAGAATTCCAACAGCAACTACCACATCTCCCTTCAGCAGCTTGAACTAGACCCAAAACAGCTCAGCAAGTTTGCTTGTTTAATCGCTGTGGTCTCTATACAGAGGCACAACATTCAGGGATCCCTGTGGTTACCCTCATTCCAAAGAGAAATGTGGATGTACGGGATCCCAAAAATAGAGTTGGAAATAGAGAATGTTTTGTTAAACAGAAAAGCTACCAAATACCATCCCGAAGCCACCCATTAAACAGCCTTTGGTCAGAAGTTGGGGTTATCAACAGCCCTCCCAGCCTGGGCTCACAATGAGAGCAATGGGTGGGGAAAGCACATCCACGTGGTTTTAGTGAACGAAGATGAAGGGTTAGGGCCTAATTCTGAACAGACTGAAGAGGCGATGGGGGAAGTACAGCGAGGTGCCAAGCCAGGGTGCGAAAACTTTGGTGCCGTTGTGGTAACCAGCACCAGCGCAGGATCAAGCTGGTCAAAGGATGTCAACAGGGATCACCCCAGGCAGCCCTTTCAGGAGGGGGGAAATGGGTCCTTCTGACAGCCCAGGGGCACCTACCCAAAAAGGCTGCCCTAGAGAGGCCCTAAAAGAACATGTAAAAGTGTGTTCTTAAAGCAGTGGGATCCAGGGAATGAACCCTGACAGAGTCCCAGTGACTCCTCCTCTTCTGGGCTGCCTCAGCATCCTTACGCACCCTGAATTACCAGGGACCATCTCCCATCCGGCTGGAGGCTCTCAGTGCTCCGGTGCCTGATGCTAGGTGCTGTCACACGTGTTTTCTTCAGCCTGATTCAAGAGCAGGTGCTGCCTCTCCCCTCCTGCCTCCCCTTTCCTCCCCTCTCGCTCTCTGTGGCCCTTGATTTCCTGTTTACAGCAGAGGTTGAAGGGCTCGGGGTGGTTTTTCTGCCTCCGCTCTCGTCTTTGCTCCTCTCACCTGATCCCCACCCATCCTCTGCAGCACCCGCCTCACCCTGCTCACACACCACGGAAACACAGCAGGAGAATCTCAGAGCACAGCTGCCGTGGTTTCACTCACCCAGGAAGGGCCCTGGATCATGCACTTGATGGGGCAAAAGCAGCTCTGATCCCCCACTGACACTACTGGGGACAGGCACAACAGAAGGGAGAACCCCAACGTGGTTTGGGTTGAAGGGACCTTAAAGCTCCTCCGGCTCCAAGCCCTGCCACGGGCAGGGACCCCTTCCACCAGAGCAGCTTGCTCCAAGCCCCTGTGTCCAACCTGCCCTTGAGCACTGCCAGGGATGGGGCAGCCACAGCTTCTCTGGGCACCCTGTGCCAGCGCCTCAGCACCCTCACAGGGAAGAGCTTCTGCCTAAGAGCTCAGCTCAGTCTCCCCTCGGGCAGGTTCAAGCCATTCCCCTTGGCCTGTCCCTGCATCCCTTGTCCCAAGCCCCTCTCCAGCTTTCCTGCAGCCCCTTCAGGCACTGGAGCTGCTCTCAGGTCTCCCCTTCAGGAGCCTTCTCTTCTCCAGGCTGCCCCAGCCCAGCTCTCTCAGCCTGGCTCCAGAGCAGAGCTGCTCCAGCCCTCGCAGCAGCTCCATGGCCTCCCCTGGCCTCGCTCCATCAGCTCCATGACCCAGAGCTGGATGCAGTGCTCCAGGGGGTCTCGCGTAAGGCACAGCCTTTCCTATCCCCACCTCGCTTCACTCCTGTGTTGCTCCCACAGCGTGGGAACACAAACCAAGCCCACCTGGAAAGCGGTGTGACGGGAACTGCGCATGTTAAAACCTCCCCTGAGCATTTCTACACGGTGTTTCACAACAACTGCAGGTTTTTGCAACGCTTTTATCAGCCCTTTCAAACTGATAAACTCTATTTTTCAAGCTCTGGGGTTTCAGGTTAAAACAAGCACAGAATTAAAACCAATGAACTTTTGCTCTCTTGATACCTCACCTGGAGCATTGTGTGCAGTTCTGGTGTCCTCAACATGGAACTGTTGGAACAAGTCCAGAGGAGGCCACGAGGATGCTCAGGGGCTGGAGCACCTCCTGTATGGAGACAGGCTGAGAAAGTTGGGGCTGTTCAGCCTGGAGAAGAGAAGCTGCGTGGAGACCTCAGAGCAGCTTCCAGTATCTGAAGGGGACCTATAGGGATGGTGGGGAGGGACTCTTCATTAGGGACTGGAGTGATAGGACAAGGGGTAACGGGTTCAAACTGAACAAAACTTAAACAGGGGAAGTTTAGATTGGATCTAAGGAGGAAATTCTTTCCTGTGAGGTTGGTGAGGCACTGGAATGGGTTGCCCAGGGAGGTTGTGAATGCTCCATCCCTGGCGGTGTTCAAGGCCAGGCTGGTCAGAGCCTTGGGTGCCATGGTTTAGTGGGAGGTGTTCTTGCCCATGGCAGGAGGGTTGGAACTGGATGATCTTTAGGTCCTTTCCAACTCTATTCTATGATTCTATGTTTCAGAAGACACATTTGGCTGGGCACAGAACACAACCGTGACTCTTTCACATGCAGCGCTGTGTAAAAACCCACAGTCTGAGGGCCAGGTGCCTCCATGAGCGATGACACCAGGGATTTAACATCAGCGACAGGCCCCAGAGCGCTATTTCTGGATCTCATGCGATCGTTCTGACAAACGTCCTTCCTCCTCTCAAAAGCCCAGGTTTAGATGGTGAAGATTAACTGAAACCAGAGGGTAAGGGCGGAGCTCGGCGCGTCCTGCAGCTTGTGAAAACATCAGCTTCCCAAGGGTAAAGAGAAATGCGCCCCATGCAAAACATGCCCAGCAGGGAAACGGAAGCTGCGCTGCCGGCGGGATCGATAATGGAGAATCCAACTTATCTTGAGGCAACACTGGGAAGGAAATTTCCTTTCTGCGGAAACCCCCCCCGCCAGTAGCCCCGGCACGGGGAGCCTTGGAAACTGCAGCGCTGTGATTGCGGGACATCACGGAGCCTTTGTTTAGCAGTGCGGTAAATAAACGGGAGCTTGTGCTCTGAATGAGCACAAAGCAGGGGTGGATGGGGGCACCGGCAGGCATCGAGCCCCTCGTCTGCCTGGGGAGAGGCGCTTCTTCCTCCGGGGTGATGAGAAAATAACCTGGCCTAAGTGTAGGTGACTTCCTGAGAGACAGGAGGGTCAGTGGCTGCGTCCCCAGTGTGGGGCAGAAGGAAGGGGTGACACACACCATCCTCCCTGTCCCATCTCAGCTATACTGGCTGGGACAGTGTAACAGTGGATTGGCCCTGGGAATGCACGCTGCAGGAGCTGGGTAAGAGACACATGGGTCCCCTTGACTCCTTTGCTATCCCATGTAGAATCATAGAAAAGTTAGGGTTGGAAAGGACCTTCAGATCATCCAGTCCCAAACCCCCCACCATGGGCAGGGACACCTCACACTAAACCATGGCACCCAAGGCTCTGTCCAACCTGGCCTTGAACACCACCAGGGATGGAGCATTCACAACCTCCCTGGGCAACCCATTCCAGTGCCTCACCACCCTCACAGGAAAGAATTTCCTCCTTAGATCCAATCTAAACCTCCCCTGTTTAAGTTTGAACCCGTTACCCCTTGTCCTGTCACTACAGTCCCTAATGAAGAGTCCCTCCCCAGCATCCCTATAGCCCCCTTCAGACACTGGAAGCTGCTCTGAGGTCTCCACGCAGCTTTTCTTCTCCAGGCTGAACAGCCCCAACTTTCTCAGCCTATCTTCACACAGGAGCTGCTCCCAGCTTGGTTGGAAGGGACCTTAAAGCTCATCCAGTTCCCCCCACCCCGTGCCACGGGCAGGGACACCTTCCGCTAGAGCAGGAAAGTCTCCTTGTGACCGCAGCACTAACGGCTGCTGTGACAAAGGTTACCTGGGCAGCTGCCTGCTTTCTAAACAGAGCCTGGAGCCAGCCTGCTCCCTTCATACCGGTCAAACCGCATTCGCAACAAGTGACCTTGACTCCCTCTCAAACGGGACGGCAATGGAAGGTTTGGCGCAGGTAAAACGACTTCCAGCGTGCAGCAGCTCCTGCCTCTGCGCCCGTCGGATCAGCAGCAAAGGGGCTGCTCCCAAAGGAGCTGGGAGGCTGCTGGGGAAGTGGAGGGATCAGAGCACTGAGCGGCTGAGATTGGTGCTGGGTGCGTGCACAGCATGTGGGGCAGCCCGGCATCAGAGCACGGAAATCCTCCCTACCCAGCCTGGCTGTGAGCAGCTCACTGGGTGCATCAGCAGTGTTTGTGGATCACAGAATCAACCAGGCTGGAAAAGCCCTTCAAGCTCATCTAATCCAACCCCTGCCCAGCACTGCCAAGGCCACCACTAACCCATGGCACTGAGGCCTCGTCTCCACGGGCTGTGAACCCTTGCAGGGACGATGACTGCAGCCCTGCCCTGGGCAGCCTGTTCCAATGCCTGAGCACCCTCTGGGGCAGGAATTGTTCCTCAGCTCCATCTAAACGTGCCCTGGTGCAGCTTGAGGCCGTTTCCTCTTGTCCCATCCCTTGTTCCTTGGGAGCAGAGCCCAGCCCCTCCTGGCTCCATCCTCCTGTCAGGCACTTGTAGGGAGCCATCAGGTCCCCCCTGAGCCTTCTCTTCTCCACACTGAACCCCCCAGGTCCCTCAGCCCTTCCCCATCACCCCTGTGCTCCAGGCCTTGTTTCTGCTCCTCTGTCCTTCTCTGTCCCCACTCCAGCCCCTCAATGTCTCTCTTGTAGTGAGGGTTCCAGAACTGCACAGGATTCGAGGTGCAGCCTCACCAGTGCCCAGCACAGGGGCACAATCCCTGCCCTGGCCCTGCTGCCGCACTGGTGCTGATCCAGGCCAGGATGCTGGGGGCTTCCTGGCTGCCTGAGCGCAAGCTGCTCATGTTCAGCTCCATCACTCAGCACCCCCAGGTCCTGTTCATAAGCAGCTTCCAGCCTGGAGCATTGCAGGGGGTTGTTGTGGCCCAAGTGCAGGACCCAGCACTCAGCCTGATTGAACCCCATGCAATTTGCCACAGCCCCATGGATCCAGCCTGTCCAGTTCCCTCTGCAGAGCTTCCTGCCTCCAGCAGATCAACGCTCCCACCCAGAATCCTGCAATACCTCAAGACAAATTAAGGCTGAGGTTTAATCCCTAACTCCAAATGCTGGCTCCTGCAGGTTCACATCTTAGTTTGATTTCCATGCTGGAAGTCATTTTTCCAGCTCAGAATGATTGTTTTTTCACTATAGCAACAGACTCCAGCACCTTACCCAAGGCATTGCTAAACACCCTGACTCAGATCCTTGTGCATTGCTTCCGGCGCACCGCTGCTGCTGACACCCAACATCCACAGCTCCCCACATCATACCCTAGGATAACCGTGCAGGAAAAACAGAGCTTCCTTTTGTAGGACAGCGTTCCCATTACCACAGGTCTTCATGGTGCAGGATGTTATAGAATCAACCAGGTTGGAAAAGAGCTTTAAGATCAAGTCCAACCCTTTCCCAGCACTGCCAAGGCCACCACTGAATACCAGTCCCCACGTTCTCTCGCAGATGCAAGGATAAGGAGTTAAACAGCCAGTAATATCCACAGTTTCACTAAGTCCAGCTGTGCTTGGAAGTTTTTCAACTCTGAAAGATGCCCGAGAGGATGGCAGCTCAGCTACTGGGACCACAGTGCGGTGACCAAACAAGATTTTATCTGGAAACCACATGAACACGTGTGACAATCTTCACTCTTTGTTATAGGAACAGAAGACTGTCTGTAGAGAAGAGGAAGTAAAAGTAATTCCTTTTAACCTTCAGGTGCCCTATGACTACCTCCCCTTTAGCAGCAAGGCAGTAAAACTGAACAGGGGGTGCTGCTTTTGTCCAGCTACAGGATTGAGAACAGGGGTTGATGAAACTGGAAAACAAGGACCTTAATGTAGAAGACACAGGTCCCTAACATGCAGGGGCAAGCAACAGCCTAGAATGCAACCTGCGGGAAGTCAAACTTACACACACCTCATTCCCAGAGCCCATGCTTAGGAGCAACAGGTGAGCTTTGAAACCACCTCCTTCGTTTTCAGTTCCACCCTGCAGCCAGTGTAACGCAGAGGGACGGCTGCAGCCGATGGGTTCGCTTGCTGGATGTGTTTGGTGTGGTTATTTCACGGCACAACGCGGAGTGACTCCATCCAAAGGGGTGAGACTGCGCCAAAGTTCTTACAGGCTCCGACACGACTGAGGCAAGAACCTGACTGTGCAAGATGACAAACAACGAGGGGATTCTGCTCCTGCTGTGTTCAGCTGCTGCTCTTCCTTAGGAGCACGACCCTTGCTGCTTTCCCCACTCTGCTCCACAGAGCCTATTGTCCACACAGCAGGGCTGTGGGCACCAGCCCATTCGCTTTCATAGGAAGCACCACCCGGCTTCAAAATCCTATTAAATATCTCCCCTTCTCCATTGAACAGTACAGCATGTGATGACTTTCACTGCTGAAAACACTGGGAACGGGGAAGGCTTCACAAAGCAGCACGTGGACAAAGCAATTCGGCTGCTTTCTGTCTTTGGTGTCCCTACACCTCCCTCACACAATGAAATGATGCACCGGACAATGCCCGGTAGCATTGCAGGGTGTGGGAGGGCAGGTCCTGTCATTGTCCTTGGTTTTACACACAGATGATGGCATTTTGGTGTCAGCAATACAAAAATAGACCTACTTCGGGTTCAGGTAGAAGAATGAGTGCCTTTATCTGCAGAAAGTTGGATACTCACCTGGAGCATTGTGTGCAGTTCTGGTGTCCTCAA
The DNA here is from genome assembly GCF_028554395.1 of Pezoporus wallicus. Taxonomy (NCBI): domain Eukaryota; kingdom Metazoa; phylum Chordata; class Aves; order Psittaciformes; family Psittacidae; genus Pezoporus; species Pezoporus wallicus. Next base: position 2,774,063 of record NW_026637486.1, read on the forward strand.
CATAAAAAGGACATGGAACTGTTGGAACAAGTCCAGAGGAGGCCACGAGGATGCTCAGGGGCTGGAGCACCTCCTGTATGGAGACAGGCTGAGGAAGTTGGGGCTGTTCAGCCTGGAGAAGAGAAGCTGCGTGGAGACCTCAGAGCAGCTTCCAGTGTCTGAAGGGGGCTGTAGGGATGGTGGGGAGGGACTCTTCATCAGGGACTGTAGTGACAGGACAAGGGGTAACGGGTTCAAACTTAAACAGGGGAAGTTTAGATTGGATCTAAGGAAGAAGTTCTTAATTGTGAGGGTGGTGAGGCACTGGAATGGGTTGCCCAGGGAGGTTGTGAATGCTCCACCCGTGGCAGTGTTCAAGGCCAGGTTGGACAGAGCCTTGGGTGATATGGTTTAGTGTGAGGTGTCCTTCCCATGGCAGGGGGGTTGGGACTGGATGATCTTAAGGTCCTTTCCAACCCGAACTATTCTATGATTCTATAAAGTTGCTGTAAAGTCTTCTACAGAGAACAAATGAAACAGAAAAGTCATCTGGGTTGAACAGATTAGACTGTGGGAGGGCTCAGCCTACTTCGTTATCTAATTCAGAAGATGAAGCTGACATATTTAAGCAGATTTAGGGAATACGTGCTCAGCTCTCCCTTGGGGCAACTCTATGAACTCTGGTTTAACACCAGGAAAATGCCCACACCCAGAGCAGCCCTCTGCTATGGCAAACACCCTTCACACAGCTCACTCCATACACGTTAGCTATGGAGCTTTGTCTCTGGTACTCACTCCGGGATACCAGCTGACTTCTTGCTCTGCTGTGTGCAATGCAAACCAGCTACAGAAATGAGACCTTTCCAGTGCATGACTAAAATGGTTCAACACTTGTGGGTGCTGCTGTTGAAAACACTCACACCCAGCTCCAGCTCCAAACACCATCCTCTGCCCTGCTGTAATGGAATGCTCACGTTATTGAAGTTCATTATGAGAAAAAGGAAGACCAAGGCCTGACCCCCGGGATGCTACAAAGCCATTTTTACAGCATAATAGCAGTGGTTACAGTTGAAGAAAGGAATTAAGTTAAAACTTGAACAGGGGAAGTTTAGATTGGATCTAAGGATTGGATTCTTTCCTGTGAGGTTGGTGAGGCACTGGAATTGGTTGGCCAGGGAGGCTGTGAATGCTCCATCCCTGGTGGTGTTCAAGGCCAGGTTGGATGAGGCCTTGGGTGCCATGGTTTAGTGTGAGGTGTTCTTGCCCATGGCAGGGGGGTTGGAACTGGATGATCTGAAGCTCCTTTCCAATCCGAACTGTTCTATGGTTCTATGGTAACTTCAGGGCCTAATGAGCCTGCAGTAGAGTTCCAAAGGATCCCCCTTGAAATACAGCATGACAAGTACCTCAGTGCTATCAGCCTTTAGCCCAGAAGGGCACCAGTGGCTGATCTGGTGTCAGTGGTTTACACTTGATGCCATTTTTCCCCTCGGAGGAAGAGACAAAACAAATCCCTTTGTGCAAAGGAGCACGGGAAAAGCATCGGCCTGTCCCAGGACACTGACCGTGGAACTCCCACCAAAGGACAAGGACGTCCTGAGCTCGCTGCGCTATTCCAAGCGCCCACAACCTTGTGGGGTCTTTGCAGCTTCCTCTAAAGGACACTTTGAGCATAATGCAGGGAAGTGCCAGGGATTGGGGGGGGAAATCAGTGCTGTTATTTTCCATACTTGCCCAAACCAGTGCTAGCCAGGGGGACAGCAAGGCTTGGCACATGCAGAGGACACACCAGGTACTTCACTACGTAAGGTCCAGCTTATTTCTTTCCCTGTTCAGCAAACCCAGGAGAATGAAAGAGGCTTTACAGTGGATTTCCACTTGTCAATAGGAGGAAAAAATGAGCGGAGGAAGGAGGAGGGTTCTGTTGTTTTAATGGTTTCTGTTGTTCTCTTGTCCTTTCAGCACTCCTCCCTCTTCTCCCTTGAGATAAGACAACAGTTCCCACACAAGACTAACAGCACTCTGCTCTTTCTACGGTGCAACTATGTGAGCAGACTGGGATCCTCCTTATCTAGGTATTTGGGAATATGAAATTGTAACTGTTAGCAGAGATGACTCAGGAAGGGATGGGCACCAGACTCAGCATTCACCTTGAAGACAGCACTGCACCACCCTAGGAAGCAGACCTGCTGGTGGTGCAAGGCTGGGTGTAGCCAAGCGAGGGAAATTATGATGGTTATCAAGAAGAAAGGTGTTACCATGAGGGTGCTCAGACACGAGATCACGCAAAGGCCGTGGGATCCCCATCCTTAGGGGTACTAAGCTGTGGCTGCCCCATCCCTGGCAGTGTTCAAGGCCAGGTTGGACACAGGGGCTTGGAGCAAGCTGCTCTAGTGGAAGGGGTCCCTGCCCGTGGGTTGGAACTGGATGGGCTTTAAGGTCCCTTCCAACCCAAACCAGGCTGGGATTCTGGGATTCTATAATTCTAAATTATTCGGTGATTCCATGAATTTTAGCAAGCTTAAACAAGAACAGGCCAGAAGAGCAAACTGCCACTATTCCTATGGAATCCCACTGAGGGATTTCAGGGAGCTGCGGGACCACCTCTTTCATCTGAGGCACATGTTGAGACATTACATGAAGAGAGAAGTCCAAGCTGTGATGTGTTTTGACCAAGCTTCTTTAAAACCTCACTGCAATCAGAAAGAGGACTGGATGAAAGGAATGCCAAACCTTGGCTGGGTTCATGTTCAAATCTAATTTCACTCTAATGACAGAAAAGCATTAATGGAAAAATAAATAAATCTACGATGAATGCATTTAATCCTTTCAATTATTAAATCTCTGCGCTAAACGATGTTATCCTTGCCATTAACTGCTGTTAAATCATAATTTTCATTATCACAGCAATATTCTCAATGGAAGAACATGTATTTAAACAGCCACTGCATTGATCAGGGATTAATAATAGCTGATTTCCCAGCCTTGCTGAACAAGGCGTTTAGTTCACCCAGTTTCCATGGTCACACCAGAATTTACCACTGTTAACTGCACGCTATGTTGTGGAGCCAGATGCACTACACTCTATTGACAGGTTGCCAAATAAAAGTAGTTACACCAGAGGTAAGCCAAGCCTTGGCTCTGCAGGCCTGAGACTAAGCTAAATCCCAAAGGTGAAACCTGAATCAGTAACAGCAATAGGAATACCGTAGGTTACTATAAAACCTACTTGTGTAACTGAAGGGTCGATGGCGTTTGTAACATGCAGTTATTTCTAAGAAGGGAGTTTTTCAAATGCATCGATTTTAATGGGCTTTGAAACAAACTGCTAATAAGAAGCATTAGAGGGAAAAAATCCCTAATCCTCTCTGGCTCTAATCTGCAAACCCATCACAGAGAGCTCCAGCTGAACTCCAGGAGTCTTCATCTTTGGAGAGCGGTTCAACTGATGCTTCACTCATCAACTTGCCTAAGCAAAGCTCCAGAAATGGGACCCCGGTGTAAACTTCAGCACACACCTTCAATCAGTCACTTCTATGAAAGTTCTTATTTAAGAACTAATGAATAATAAATTAATAATAAAATAATAATTAAAAACAATAACACTCCTACATCGCCCTTGCCATGCCAGACCTGCTTCCTGGGGACCGGTGAGGTATGGACAAGCTGCCCATCCATTCCAGTTCCTCACCTCAGAACTTCCCTGCTGGGCTGGTTGATTTCATTCCAAAGGTCATTCACTGATCTGCTTTTGTGGGACGATGGGATGTATTCAAGCAAAATCATTTCAGCCTTTGGAGTTATGCAAGAGCAGGGAAAAGAGACACCTTCCCAATGCAGTATTTCTTGCCCCTGTAATAACTTTCAAAGTAGTAGGAGGAAAAAATCCAAAACCTTTGTTGAAACTCCCAAAGATCTCTCTGAGATTTAAAAGGTGATGCAAATTTGAAGGAATTTCCTGGGTAAAATTATACTTTGAACCCCTTAAAGGTGCATCTTCACCCAGAAACGCCAGTTGTTCCTCCAGTCTTCGAATGTGGACTTGTGAGTTGTACTGACTGCAGTGTGTTGATTATACAAATGGTAAAGCCCTACCTGGGTATAAAGATACAGCCTCTGTTGAAGTTATCCGGGATGGCTCCCATCCCCATGTTTCATGACAAACATCATCAGCTCAGCACAATCCATACAAGAAGCACCCAAACACTGCTTATCAAAGTCATTTCACAGATGCCTCCTTCATTGCATTGCTCGTGGGCTCTGCGTTCTGGGCTTTCCCCTCTCTCAAACTGTTCTACAGCATCCTTGGGACCTTCAGAGCACAACCAGAACCACAGCCTATGAAACAGGGCAATTAATAAAGGAAACACAGAGCCCAGGAACTTCTGAGGTGCCTGATTAATGCTCCCAATTGGCTGTTAATGGAACAGCAACGTCGTTAAAAGATAATTCAGGTGTTGGTTACGCACAGAACTATCGCACATTTGCCTTACATACGTAATCAGGCTCTCTGAACTGAGGCTGTTGGGGTGCTTATCCCCATCTCACACCCCTTCACAGCCAAACCACATGCATACACGTGCACATGGGTATGAAAACGCGTTTACGGCATCTTAGATTGCGTGCGCCTTATTTGTGCTTTCCTTAAGCCTGAGGGATCTCGACTCACTGATTTTCAGGTCTCCAAACTTATCTAAGCTCAACTCAAACACACAAGACAGCTGTGAATGACAAAAAGCTCCACACACACACTTGTGAATACAAAGCTCACAGTGATCAATAGCTGGTGCCAAGGAAATGGCTTCAGACTTGGCAACGGGAGGTGCACCAGAAGAGAGAGCTGACTTACGGAGCACAGAAAACAAAAGGTGTTCTGGCATGGGGCAGTTTGCAAACATGCACCTGGAAACTGCTCTCATCCCAGCCCTGCCACTCCCAGTGTAGGGAGCAGCTCTCCTGCATCCAGCACAGAACCGTGCTCCATCCCTATGGAGGATGTCACTGCCAGGACATACTGCATAGTAAAGATTGTGTATGTCAGGTTTGCTTAAGTGTTGTCTGTTCTCCAGGACAGCTTGTGACTGCCTTTATTTAGAAAGGAAAGGATCTGTAGTGAGGAAACGGCTGGAACATGATGGGCCCCAGGCGCAGAGGATACATCAGCATCCTTCAAGTGGCACAGAGCATCGTTAGCATTGATGTGCTGGCAAATATCAGTGCAACTCGCCTGTTAGGAGCAAATGTTCCAGTAAATAAGGATTTATATCATGGGGATTTTATAATATACCCTTATCAGGCATCATTAGTAACACAGTTATCTGGGGAGAGAGACGGAGAAAAGCATTCAATGTGAGCAGCAGTGGATTGATGGAAAAACGCCATAAATTCCATGTCTCACTCAGTGAACTCCCTCTATAAGGACTTAGGGAACAGCTATGAACAATCATACCCAGATGCAACCAGTGCCTAATCTGCTATCAGTGGCTGATGGATTACCATCATCTATGTATCATCATTATACATCTACCTGTAAAAGTGACAGTGGCCAGGATGTCACCTCAGGAGCAGGCAGGAAACAGCCTACGGGCACTGCCAGCTTTCTAAAGGGACAACATTTAGACTGAGCTGAGCTCTTAGGCAGAAGCTCTTCCCTGTGAGGGTGCTGAGGTGCTGGCACAGGGTGCCCAGAGAAGCTGTGGCTGCCCCATCCCTGGCAGTGCTCAAGGGCAGGTTGGACACAGGGTCTTGGAGCAAGCTGCTCTAGTGGAAGGTGTCCCTGCCCGTGGCAGGGGTTGGAGCTGGAGGAGCTTTAAGGTCCCTTCCAACCCAAACCACTGTGTGATGCTATGAGAACTTACACAGCATGAGACACTGGGCACGTAAAGGTAGGGTGAACCCAAATTACTGAGCTCCCCATGCATGAGAACCACAGAAAAGTCAGAAGTTCAGAACACAACCGACACCTGATGTTCCTCCCCAGCTCCTCAGGGCCTCACTTAACCGCCGCTGCGCAATGGCCATTACTCATGCTCATGGCCATTACTCATGCTCGGTGGCCCTCAGAGCACAGTCACACCCGCACTCTCAGAGCAGCCCCGCTGTACTGCCAGGCAACCTGGAAAAGCTGGGAGGAGGAACACACCTTGGAAACAAGCGGCAGCCCAGTTCCCCTGGGAATAACTGGGGAAAGCCACTGGACACAGAAGCCATTATTACCCAGAGCAAACCGCAGTTAGCCGCCTGCAGAGGCGACTGCCATGTTTTCACTTGCCTTTTTTCCTGGAACCAAACCATAATCTGACCAGACTTTCAGGAACTGGAATCATTGCCTGGACCAAACAAGCGCTAAGAACTGGATTTTGGGGGCTGTTTCGGGAGGGGAAGGCTGAACCCAGCGCACGGTATCAGCGCAGAGAAGCTGAAACCAAAGAAGAGAAGTCATTTGGGAAGAATGATGGAGCTGGCTGGACTGGAGACACAATCCCACCACTGAGCTGAGTCCCTCAGCACTGTGCTGCTGTGCATTGCATTGCTGTTAATGGGGCTGCCTCGGTTTAGGGGTTTCTTTCCAAGATAAATCTCGGCAGCCAGCGTTTACTTTGCTCAGATAAACCCTCAAATCTCTTTGTAACCACACGTCGTTTTGCTGGCATCAGGCCACCCCTTGCTTGTGATTGGAGTGCTGTGGTAATAGGCATCCTTTCTGTACCTTGCCGCCATACTTCCCTCAGTGCCCCTTTGGTGTGTAATTCTCTGGCTGTTCTGCCTGAAAACTCCATTCTGATGGAACGAAGACAAGAAAACATCAAGAAGCCAACCCCTGGAGCAAAACAACCCTGAGAAACACACGCCTGGCCATTCTGACACCATCCATGATTCCCATGCAAAGCCATTTGGGATGACACTTTCCCTGAAGTCTGCAAAGCCCGCAAATATGAAATCATATTTATGACCCCCTACCACCCCACACCCCCACAACAACCTTAATCATAGAATCATGGAATGGTTTGGGTTGGAAAGGACCTTAAGATCATCCAGTTCCAACCCCGCTGCCATGGGCAGGGGCACCGCACACTAAACCAGGTCACCCAAGGCTTCGTCCAACCTTGAGTTGTACTTGAGTACAGCTCAACTCAACCCACAGCAGGCCTGTGTGTTCTACCCATTACCTGTAGGCAGAAAACAGACCCTGCCCGGTGTTGTACCTGTAACCAGGACTGTGGTTTTAGACTTCCAGCTCGTATCTTTATGAACCCAACCACAGAATCATCAGCATTCCCAGGTCCCTCAGGAAGAGGCCACTTGCTCGTGCCAGACCTTTCACAAGACCTTTGAGCATCCACGGCCACGGCCCCGCACGATGCCGCGGCGATGGGCTGCACGCTGCTGATGCTGCTGCCCTCAAAAGCCTGCTCTGTTGGAGCGGAACAGTGGGGCATTGAGCTGCCCGAGCGCTCCTCCAACAAAGGAGGCTCTCAGCCGGGTACCTCCTTCCAGCAGCAAGTGTACGAGGCCTTTGTGTGAGCGCCGGGGCTCTCCCGGCCGTCGCCGCCTTGGGCCCCACATCAGAAGTCACAAGCAGGAGCGCTCACCAGCCCTCTTCGTTCCTCCTCGGCATGACACAAGAGCACCGGGTTCAGCTACATGTGGTTTGGGAGCAGTGAGCAATGTCAGGCTCAGCAAGTAATTTTAGGCTCACATGCTGATTATCCAGTATGAGAACATCCAGTATGCAAATAGCCAGTACCTGAAGGGGGTCTACAAGGATGCTGGAGAGAGACTCTTGATCAGGGACTGCAGTGACAGGACAAGGGGTGATGGGTTCAAACTGAAACAGGGGAAGTTCAGGTTGGAGATAAGGCAGAAGCTCTTCCCTGTGAGGGTGCTGAGGCGCTGGCACAGGGTGCCCAGAGAAGCTGTGGCTGCCCCATCCCTGGCAGTGTTCAAGGCCAGGTTGGACACAGGGGCTTGGAGCAAGCTGCTCTAGTGGAAGGGGTCCTGCCCGTGGCAGGGGTTGGGGCTGGAGGAGCTTTAAGGTCCCTTCCAACCCAAACCAGGCTGGGGCTCTATGCCCTCCTTAATTCCATGCAGGCTAGCATGGAGGACACTTGGGCCAGAATTACTTTGGGTGCTGACTACGTTCAGTGCGTGAATCAAAATAGGTGCTCAACGCTGAGTGAGGAGTAAGGCCCCAGGCCCCAAACTCGTCTTTGGAATCATTCTGTCACTTCACTTGGACAGTGGCACCAGGAAGAGGACCATTACCTGCCAGCCTCAGATAGGAATGTCCAAATGGAATTCCAGATTCCATTTCTTGTGGGAAAAGCAAAGCAGAGTCTAAAGCACCTTATTTACTTTATCCTATCTCCTTCACCACAGCTTTCAAACTTAACAGAGACTAGCTCCTGATCTAGTTGAAGATGTCCCTGCTCATTGCAGGGAGGTTTGCACTAGATGAGTTGACGGTCCCTTCCAGTCCAAACTATTCTATGATTCCCAATATTTGGCTTAACAGATTTCCCAAACCTGCCTATTAAACAAAGAAACATCATTTTCACATGGGGAAAAATGTCACTGTTACTTAATAGCTGATATTTAATACCTCTCAATTCAACTTAAACAGGGACAAAAAGACCTTTAGAGCTGTTAGTAACCAAATACTCTTTCAATGCATCCTTACAGGAAATCCAGGCTGTGAGCAGGAGGGGTACACCTACCAAAGCCACGGGTATCACACAACAGTAGTTTAGTCCAGGGAATAGGAAATGGGGATTTTATGGGCCATGTCACAACCTGGTGCTTGATTTTCTTCACCATTTCTACTTAGCTTAGGTAGCACTCCATCCACTTTAACAGCCAAAGAATGCACCCAACAGAAAACAGGAAGGCGAGAGAAATGGAGAAGAAAAAGGAGGAAGTCACAAAACAGGTTTGAGAAAGAACCCGGGAATGAAATCCCACCATTGTCCTGGCTTTTCAGCACCACTTTCATCTCTGCCCGGAGCCTTGTTTTATTGCCCCACTTTCCACTGAAGTTAATGGCAAACCCCACGATCGATTTGCACAGGGCGCTCGGATAAGGAAAACGCTTGGGGTAGGAGCCCGTACTCCTGCGTGGTTACAACACGCCTCCGGAGTGACCATGGATGGTCGGTGACATTTAATGTGCTTATTTGAGCCATCCCGTGCAAAGGGGCCTGTTCCCGTGCCAGCACAAACGGGGGTTTACAGCAGACCATCCCACAAGTCATTTCACTGCGCTAACTCTGGCAACAGATCACTGCCAGGCTATTCAGAACACCCTACTGTCCCATGCACAAGTACCTGCTGACCAGCTCTGGTTTGCCTCCCAAACGAGGAGCCACTAAAAGTGCACCAGAACCGCCCTGTTTGCCATGAAATTATGCCCCAGAACCTAGGGATTTTCGTTTCAAAATTACCTTTCTTATTCACGCAGTTGGAAAACCAATATTCCAAACCTAATATAAACAGCACAGGCTACCAAACACCGGAGTTGTCGATTCTCCCAGTTATTCTAGCGAGGAGCCAAATCCAGTTTCAACATTTACTTTTCCACCTGTATCAACACGGACCACATTAACAGAAATGCCTTCCCCTGGGCTCTTTTACCTCGCCTTCTGGATCCTCACAACTGCCAAAGCCTGTAGCCAGAAAAGGAAAAACAAAAGCATATTTTGAAGATATAAAAGAAATTTTGGAGGTTTTGGAATTTGGGACGTGGGATGATCAAAATATGGATTATTTCTCTAACAACAAGGAATCTCTTAGTCCTCGTTTAATCTTGAGCCATGGTAGCAGTTAATGTAGCAGTAAAGATGGAGTTGCCATACTGCACTGAATAGCCCTTTAAAACAGGGACTTAGTCTCTCAGTGTTCATCATGAAGAAGTCTTTCACAAGACCTTGAAGTCTTCCTCCAAATCTCACGCTTAGTTTTGTGGGTTTTGTTTTAACATCAGGACTGGGAAAGAATAGGAGAAAAAGGCTTGCATTTTTTAAGTTCCTGGCTCTTTTTGAAGTTTATCCTTCATCGACAAAACTATTCCAGAACCTTCTCCAAAACCTTCTTCCGTAGGTTCGCTACACATCATCTAGGCAGACACATAGATAGTTCATGAGTAATACAGCTAACAGACAACCTGTGGTCACTAAAACGTGGTTTTCACTTCTGACTCCTCACTTCATCAGCCCCTCTCCAAAGGAAGGGTGTGCAGCACAGATTTCCCCAGGACTAGGGAATAAATAATGGTGTCTGCGTGTCATTCCACAGTTCCTACACTGTAACTGTAGGCTTTTCCTGCAGGAAAAGGCTGAAATAAGGTGGCTCCGAGCAGCTCTGTCTCACTGTGATTCTCTGCATCACATCAGTGCTACAAAGTGATGTGCAAAGAGCTGAAATTCAACCAGCAGGGAGTAGACAAATACAAGTCTGAGCAAGGGTTTTGCCACAAATGTCCATCTTATGGAGAACCCGAACATGCTCGTTACAACACCTACCCAGTCATTCCCTCTGAGCTAAATCCCCAAATTATACACTCAATTAGCTGGCAAGCTTGCTTTTATAGCTGCACATTCGAAGTATTGCTAGACAGAGGAGACTTTCAGCAATATTCAGCTATAACCTTTGTTCAGCTGGTTAAAACACCCTAAACCTGAGGCTGGGCTTCAGATTTGTAAGCAGGAACCCGTACATTGGAAAGAACAAGGGTCCAGTTATCACACACAGAAATGCATCACTCAAAACACTGTGTCTGAGATCACTTAGAAACTCTTTGCAAAGCTGATGGGGCTTGTGCTCAAGTGTCACAGAGCCAGGAGACTGAAGGGTGTCTGCAGACAGCAGAAAATCGAGCAAATTTGCCATGGGAACATGAGAATATTTGCAACTTTGGTGGATATGAGAGAGTGGAAAAAATCCGTGTGGAGCAGACGCATTCCACCTGGAATGGAATTCAGGCTTCCCACCTTTCACCTCCAACAGGAATTCCCATGACAAGAAATGCCAGTGACCAATTTGGTAGACAAAGTAGGGCGTCCTTCGGCTCAGTAAGCACTGCCTCTGGCTATGCAGGTCACTGCTCGCAGCAGACGAGTCCTTTAAAAGGTGAATCGTGCAGTCACTATTGAAAGTGTCTTTTCAAAGGGTACCCACGTATCTTGAGAGGATGCTGGGGGCAGCAAGGAGACCCCACTGCCCCAGCACAGGACAGCATGAGCCCTGCAAACCCATCGGTTCCCAGCAGGATCTCCCTGTTTACCCATAGGCAGGGATCTGGGACAAGACTCTTGCAGGAAGAGCGGTGGGGGAAGCTCTGCTTCAGAACAGACAAAGCAAAGCAAGCAGGGAGGTTTTCCTGCTCTTGTGCAGCCTGGCTGGGAACCAACCCGAGCACACAGACCCCTGGGTTGGTGACGCTGATTATCATTGAGCACTTATAAATAGAAACCGCGTGTCTCTCTGGGGCCGAGCGGAACCCAGACCAGTGCAGATCAAAGGCTTACCCAGCCAAGGAGCTCCCCTGCTGAAGGGCACCGCCAGCAGAGCAAGGGGGTGCCCCAGGCACCCCAAACACTCATACAACTGCGGTTTGTTTCTTGGTGCTGGGAGGGCTGTGTAGCCACAGCCTGTGAACCCCACAGAACAGAGTGTGGCTAAAGGCAGTTTAACCACCTCCGATGGGAAAGCAGCTCTCCTTTCCTGCAGGCTTATTTCAGTGGTCACTGCGTTAGGGGCCAGGTTTTCCAAACCATTTCTAACACGGCTCCAAAGCAGCCATGGAAGAAAGACCCTTGCACCCATGCTGCTGATCACCAAAGACACCAGGCTCCCACTGCGAATCAGAACACTTAGGGTTGGAAAGGACATTAAGATCATCAAGTTCCAACCCCCTGAACAGTTTCCAAGCTGAAATTCAATGTTAAAAACAAGTAACACCAAAATGAACCACCCAAAGGTACATCCAAAAGCTCCTAGAGAAGCTGCTTCCTCCGGGCATTTATCAGGAGCACAGATCTGGCTCCCCATCACCGCTCAGGATCCTACATTTGTGATCACCACGGGAAACATCACACCTCAGGCCAGCCCTAGAGCCCAGACCCAGCTTCCCAACTCCCCTGCGGGTGCTGGTAAAGCCACCAGCTACTGAATGCCAGAGATGCAACTGAATGAATGAATGCCAGGCTGTCCCATTCCGCAGGTGGGAGGGAGGAGGGATGATGTGATAGCTGGTGATGGCTTCCCTGTGGCACTGACCCTGGCTGCCGGAGATGTGGAAGGTGATACAGCTGCAGGGATCTCCTTCCAAATTCCTGACTCGCATTAACCTCTTCCTGCCAACCCCTGTAACCTTGCCAAGCCCATCCACAGGATCCTGGTGTTAGTGCGGCACAAGAGACAGACTTGGTTTACAACTATAACTTACATGGTGCGCTTTTCATTTATAAAGTGCCCAGCTTTTCCTGACAGGCTGAGAGCTGGGCTGGGGCAGCCTGGAGAAGAGAAGGCTCCTGAAGGGGAGACCTGAGAGCAGCTCCAGTGCCTGAAGGGGCTGCAGGAAAGCTGGAGAGGGGCTTGGGACAAGGGATGGAGGGACAGGCCAAGGGGAATGGCTTGAACCTGCCAGAACAGGGGAGACTGAGCTGAGCTCTTAGGCAGAAGCTCTTCCCTGTGAGGGTGCTGAGGCGCTGGCACAGGGTGCCCAGAGAAGCTGTGGCTGCCCCATCCCTGGAAGTGCTCAAGGCCAGGTTGGACACAGGGGCTTGGAGCAAGCTGCTCTAGTGGAAGGTGCCCCTGCCTGTGGCAGGGCTTGGAGCTGGATGGGCTTTAAGGTCCCTTCCAACCCAAACCAGGCTGGGATTCTATGATTAACTCCTCATCTGAGCAGGACACGTTGTCTCCTCTGACATACCCAGTGTGAGCTACACGGCAACACGTTTCCCCAGACAAGTTTTGGGGTTCTGTCTTTACTTGCAGAGCTACCCCAGCCCTGCAACACCCTCTCTTTCTACCGAACAAGTGGCCCTGAGAACCAAAACTCCACACCTAGGTTGAGGCTGATTGATAGCAACCGCTGATGCTATCTCTCAGTTATCATTCCAGGACGGGGCAAACAAACCATAATAAGAACTGACTGGAACTTAATAAAGGAAACAGAACTTGCTAAAGCATTTTCCCCCCCACATCTGCACTGACATTGTCACGAGCACAAGGGCTGAGTGTGCTAAACCTCTGCATAGGACCTCAGGGTTTAGTTGATGCAAGGGCAGCCTTGGTTCACTCCTAGCAGTGTCTGCTGCACCGCTCTGGACCATCAAGGCAAAGCCGGGATCTCCTGTAAGATGACCCTTCCTGCCTGGTGCAGAAGGAGCTGGTTTGGAACCTTCAGTGTAGTCCCACCAGGGCTGGAAAATCCACTTTTACACGCCCCACTATCACCATCCAGTCTGACAATAGAGTCTCCTTACAATTACCACTTCAAGGCATTTAAAAGGGGTGGAATGTGGGAGGGACAACTGCCCACCTCCAGTAGGTCTGAGCAGTACCTTGCTGTAACCCAGTGCAAAGCTGTGTAACCGCATGAAACCTCTAGAAAGCGTGAAAAATGAGGCACAAGCTCAGTGTGGGGAGAACATGAATAAAGGCTACAACAGCCCTGTATGTGCCAGCACTGGTGCTGCCCTAGAGTCATCCTAACCAAGGCAAGAGGGTGAAAACACAGGCGTTGAGGAGGAAAACACAAGATTCAAAGGCAGGAAAGCTTCAGAAGGTGCTTTAACCATTGACTGAGCAATGCCCAACGCCACACAACACCCACCAGAGCCTAGTAGCTAGAGGGCAAGAATCCCCTCGAAGGTTTCCAACTACACGAGTGGCTTTTTAGATACTCTTCAAACAAAGAGCCATTAACCCAAGGAAAGGCAGCACCTGTGTCAGCAGAGCTAATCCTCTCCCTTTACAGCACACAGTGTTTTGGAGGCTTACTTAGCATTCCAGGGAGCTTCTAGTGTGTAATTTAACACATTTCCTGTACCTGCACTCTGAACGCCATCAGTGGCAGCCCTGTTTTTTAAGCCTACCTCCTCTGCAATGTGAGTACAGAGCTCCGGGATGGTTACTGCAAAGTTCCTCTTTACAACTGCAGGAGAACTCGGTGCATTTTAGCTCTTTTGTTGGAGGGAATTGCAGCACATTGAGGGAGAGCATTGCAATTGATGGTATTTTCCTTTCAAGTGAAGGCAGTGCATTCCACTGCAGGGAAAGCTCACTTTCTGTGCCCTCAACAGGCTCTGCTTTCCTCTTTCAGTGGGATGTAAACAGGCAGATAATGGATTCCTGAGCCAGTGACCCAGAAAATGATAAAATCTGCCTCCTTCACCCTGCTAACTTAACCCCAAAGGCAGAGGCAGGGCCAGGATTTTAGTTCCTGTGCCATAAAGCCAGCACCGCAGCCCACGATCTGCCTGGTGCCCAAGAGAAAGCCTCTATATTCCCTCGTGGGCAAGTTCAGAGCCTGGGTTTTCCATGCCTGGCCTGAGGAACGCCTGCGTTGCCAGTGTTTAGGATGCTGTCATTCTATCTCATTACATCCAGTGTGCAGCCACTACTACGAGCCAGTTTACAAGCCACACAAAGTACTATGAATGAAAGACGCTGGGTTCTCTCCTCCCTCCCTAAGCCAACAAATAGGAACGTTCTTTGCACTACCCAGGCTCTTCCTCCCTCTCCAACAGGAACCACAGGACCATGCTTGTGGCTCAGACCAGAGTAAAATAAGAAACAGGCAGAGAAGGGCTGAACTTCACTGTGCTCTGGGGTTATTTATGGAGTTACACGGATGGAGAGGAGGAGGTTTGGGTTTGGTTAAAGATTCCTTCTTATTTGGAAACTGCAGTGCTCGAGTTCATTCATCCCCGGGACATGCCTTGCACTGAGCAACAGCAGAGCCTGGTTTATGCTGTCTGAGGCAGAGAGATGCTGGGCACAGTGAAAAACTGGGGCTCCTGCACAGGTCAGAGGCCTCACCTTTAGGGAACACACCACCATTCCCCAAAGAAACACCTGGTTTTCCACACAGATAGAGGATTTCATAGGAAGACACTAAAGGACATTCCTCTGTCTAAAAACAGTTAAAACATGAAGAAAGTTGGGAATGTTGAAGCACCTAAATGCTTTCTCATAGGTCTACAACATGAGCAAACAAATCTGTTTGGCAATTATGCAACCCCTCTCCATTTGGAGAAGTTAAGCATTTACAGGGGGTGCACAGCGAGTCAGCGAGGGCTCTCACACTGCAAACTGCACCCAAACAAAGCCGGAGCTTGTGATTCATTCCCGAAGTTCCAACTGTATTTTATGGCAGGATAAAATCAACAGCAAGACCGCTTCCTCACTCTCCCCCTTATTGTTCTAAACCACCTGGTCTGCGTTAGCCCTCCTCTGCAGTGCTCAGTGGGACATACACCTTTACGCTGTGTAACTGAGGACACCTTCAGAGAGATAAAAGCCACACACTATCTCTTCAAAGAACACAAAGCTTTCTCTACAGCACCACTTCAACACCTTGATGCAATGAGAACAAGCCCAGACGAAGGTGTTTACAGGGATCATCTCATAGCAACACCTACAACCCCCCCCCAGCCCAGGCTTACCTTGCAACTGCTTGAATCTTCCTTCTAACTGGTTATAGTTATAGGGCACCTGAGCTGCGTACCCCGGGGACAACGGCCCGGGCATGCTGCTCGACTTCTGTAATTCCATCTACAGGTAACCCAGGGGGAGCAGGAGCTGCAGCATAAAGGAACCACGAGTTTCTCTACCATACATCCAAGTAAATCCCAGCTTCCTCGGCTCCAGTCCCTAGGGAAAACGAGCCTTCAAGCAGATAAAAGCTCCGGTTCAAACTCCAGCAGCGTGTGTTGGCCACAACGGAGGCCAGCTCAAAGCACCATGAGGGGGTTACGGCGGGCTTCTGGCTCACCCCGGCTCCGCTGCAGGCAGCTCTGAAGCGCTGGAACGCGGTCCCGGTGGAAGGGGATGCGGTGCAAGCCAGCCCGAAGCGGCGTGGAGGCTCCCGGAGCCGCAGCGCGCACCTCAGCCCTTCCTGACCCGCTGTAATATAACCGGCAGCGCCGGGGCGCGGGCTGATGTCACCGATTAGCATAGAGCGCGCCGGAGGAAGCGAAGGCTGTACCAAGGGCGAAGGGGCGGCGGAGCGGGGCAGGAGATGGCTCATAGGGGCTGCAGTGAGCCCGTCCTCACTGAGCCCCTGCGCTGCGAGCAGCCGGAGCCTGGGGGTAAGGCGGCCGCGGGGTCCCCAGCCCCGCTCGCCCTGCGCGGCCGCAGCAGCCGGTGGTACCGTCCCCAGCAGAGCTGGTGGAATTACAAGCTTTTGTTGGGAGCCTCATGTAACGGAAAGGGCTCAGATTACTATCGCAGAAAAGGAGGGCGCTTCGCTTTATTTGCCCCGAGGAGCGTCCGCTTGACAGAGCAGCACCCGCACGCAGGAACAGGCGAGGAGGGGATGCAGCAAGATGCACGCCGGGAACAAGAGAAGGCTCTGGGGAAAGGGCCTTTAAGCAGCCAAGTGCTGTCACTGCGGGTTATGTCACCGGTGCATCCCGACATCTCCTGTGGACGGGGCTCCTTGCCCGTGTACCAGCACGCTGGGTACGGCTGCCCGACGAACGCTGTCTGGGCTGTGCGCTGTAACGGGAAGCAGGGTGCCCTGCCTCTGACTGGGGGATAATGTGTGCAGCAGCAGCAGCAGGGCTGGGTACCAGCAGTCACATCCTGGCATTAGGCAGAGGATGGCAGTTTTCCCTTGGGCTGTGAGCTCCAGCCTTCACTTACACATAAGGGAAGGAAAAGGTCAGCTCTACATTCATATTCCCAGTATGCAGCATTTGCATGTTCCTGTTAAAACTGCTGATAGCGTTCGCACAGAAGTTTTCTCTTTGTGTTTTTCCTTGCGTTTCCAAATTCCTTTCCAATGGAATCCATGTCCTCCTCCCACTCCATCCCCTCATTAAACATCTCAAAATGTGCCTTTGTTTTGATATTGTTGGTTCACAAGTTTTTAGTCTTATACTAATGCCTATGAGGACAGCTGCAGTGGGAGCAGCTCAGTCCACTCCCACCAACTCACTGCAGCCCCAGTTCCTGTGGGGCACAAGGTGGACATTCCAACTAGCCCTTCCCAACATGCTGGGGAGCAAATGTGCCAGTCCAACACTGCTGATTTAGGGAGAAGTGATGGGAGTCAATGCCTCTCAGCTGAAGCTGGGGTTTCTAAAAGCACGTGAACTGCTAAAAACGTCTGGCACGTTCCTCCAATGGCCATAAATACACTTAAAATATTTATGGCTTTTACCTATGCTATTTTACTTGAAACAACACCACAGCTTGAGCCCAGAGGGGATTATCCCTATGAACTGCGCTCTGGGGAGACCCCCCCTGCAACCCTGATCCAGTTCTGGGGCAACAGCACAAGAGGGATGTGGAGCCAGGCTGTTGAAGCAAGGCCAGAGGAGGCCACGGAGATGCTGCGAGGGCTGGAGCAGCTCTGCTCTGGAGCCAGGCTGAGAGAGCTGGGCTGGGGCAGCCTGGAGAAGAGAAGGCTCCTGAAGGGGAGACCTGAGAGCAGCTCCAGTGCCTGAAGGGGCTGCAGGAAACCTGGAGAGGGGCTTGGGACAAGGGATGGAGGGACAGGCCAAGGGGAATGGCTTGAACCTGCCAGAGGGGAGACAGCTGAGCTCTTAGGCAGAAGCTCTTCCCTGTGAGGGTGCTGAGGCGCTGGCACAGGGTGCCCAGAGAAGCTGTGGCTGCCCCATCCCTGGCAGTGTTCAAGGCCAGGTTGGACACAGGGGCTTGGAGTAAGCTGCTCTAGTGGAAGGTGTCCCTGCCCGTGGGAGCAGGGGTTGGAGCTGGAGGAGCTTTAAGGTCCCTTCCAACCCAAACCGTTCTATGATTCCATAATTCTACGAGTGATTTCCTGCAGACCCAAACCACCGCAGTGCTGGGATCAAGGTGCTACAGCCTGTGCCCCAAAAGCCTGTTTCCAGGTGGAAAGGGGGTTGGAGGAAGCACCTGCCCTTGTCCCAGCCGCAGGCAGGATGTGAGCTCCCCTGAGCTCCGCACACATCACAGCCCGATTTCCTTCACGGATTTGCTTTCCAGCAGCTTTTCCTGGTGAAGCCTGTGCTGTGTTTTACCTCCAGGAACCCTTCCCCTGGCCAGCAGGGAGGAGGCCAGGCCCTACCTGCAGCGGTATCGGCTCGCTGCCGTTCCACCCTGAGCAAACAGGGCTCGCTACGCCAGCTAAAGTCCAAGTGACTGACACAGGAACTGGAGCGCTTCCAGCACCATGGAGGCCCTCGACCAGGAGCTTCTCCCCAGCTGACAGCTTTCCCAGCACCGCTGGCAGGAGACGCAGGACCGCACGCGGCCGTTAGTAACAATGTAAATTATTAAAGGGGGAAATGTTACAAAAGCAAAACATGAAAACGCTACAAATATTCATTTGGCTTCGACCCATAGAAAACACAGGACTGTCTTTCCCCGCCCTGCCGTAAAACTCATTGAATCAGAATCATAGAACAGTTCGGGTTGGAAAGGACCTTAAGATCATCCAGTTCCAACCTCCCTGCCATGGGCAGGGACACCTCACACTAAACCATCTCACCCAAGGCTCTGTCCAACCTCTCCTTGAACACCGCCAGGGATGGAGCATTCACAACCTCCCTGGGCAACCCATTCCAGTGCCTCAGCACCCTCACAGGAAAGAATTTCCTCCTTAGATCCAATCTAAACTTCCCCTGTTTAAGTTTGAACCCGTTACCCCTTGTCCTATCACTACAGTCCCTAATGAAGAGTCCCTCCACAGCATCCCTATAGCCCCCTTCAGATACTGGAAGCTGCTCTGAGGTCTCCACGCAGCTTCTCTTCTCCAGGCTGAACAGCCCCAACTTTCTCAGCCTATCTTCATACAGGAGGTGCTCCAGTCCTGATCATCCTCATGGCCTCCTCTGGCCCTCAACACCATATAATATGAATTTACACTTCAGATTAAGATTCCAAAGAGATACCAAACAGAAGTTGAGGGTTGAGGTTTTTTGTCCATGTCCTCCCTTTATCCCCCCAATAGCACTAAATACTACCTTAAAAAGAGAAGGAATTGCAGCAAGTATGGAGCCGAAGGCTACACAGTGAATAGGGGGAAAGCTTCAAGAGTCTGGGTTTGGACCGAGCTTATTTTAGTGCAAGATTTGAAGAACAGAGACCCTAACAAACACATGGTAGGGAACTCAGCAGCACTCCCTGAGCCATCCTGACCTCATTTTCACTGCTGTCCAGGCTGGCACTGGGGCTGAACAAGAGGTCTCCAGTAGCAGATGTGACAGACGTGGCTGAGCTGCTGTCTGCTTGGTGTGATGGGTGGTCCTGCTGGCTCACCTCCCGCAGCATCACTGCTGCTCTGTGGGGCCTCGGGCATGTGCACTGATGGTTCCACTGCATGGGGAGCTGGTAATTCAGGAGAAAGAGCACAGCAGAGTGGGGATCTGTCTTTGTGAATGGCTACACCTTAGGGAGTGAGGATTCCTAAGACCAGGAGCCTGCCAGCAGCCACAGCAATCGCAATACCTTTGTTTGCTGTTGCCTTTAAATTAGCAAACCCAAGACCTGTTTATTGCCACCATGCATCAAAGCTCTGGGTTCACCATAAGGCTCTTGCAGGCACAAAGCCCTTTTCTATACCTGGTTTCTACTCATTTTCCTCTGGTTCTCTTTAATTGACTAAGTCCTTGACAATATTAATTAGTATGTTATGGAGAGGAACTAATGCTTTAAAGCCAGAGATAAATCACAGCATCCCAGCCTGGTTTGGGTGTGAAGGGACCTTAAAGCTCCTCCAGCTCCAGCCCCTGCCACAGGCAGGGACCCCTTCCACTAGAGCAGCTTGCTCCAAGCTCCTGTGTCCAACCTGGCCTTGAACACTGCCAGGGATGGGGCAGCCACAGTTTCTCTGGGCACCCTGTGCCAGCGCCTCAGCACCCTCACAATGAGATAACTTTTAAGCTCTGGTCCAAGTGTAATTTCTCAAATCAACCCAGCTTGAAACTGTCCATGATGTAATTCATCACTGATCTCAGCACTGGAGGAAAGTAAGGGCTTGCAGGGACGGTGCCTGCAGCCCTGCCCTGGGCAGCCTGTTCCAATGCCTGAGCACCCTCTGGGGAAGGAATTGTTCCTCAGCTCCATCTAAACCTGCCCTGGTGCAGCTTGAGGCCGTTTCCTCTTGTCCTAAAACAGTCTCCCATGGCTTGTGTGGTGCTGATGGCATTATTTGTGTACTTGATAAGAGTAAATAAACCCACAAATGATTATCCACTTATCCATAATGCAATGTGTGACTTGGTTGATGCGATCAGAGCTCTGCAAAGCCTCAAGGAGAACAAGAGGTTGACTCCGGTAATGTTATGCATGTACAAGCAGCATCTGGAGGCAGGTGCTCAGTCCAGAGTGGAAAGGGATCTTGGCTGGGATCTGTCTTTCTGTGGCTGCTGAAGTGAATGGGTTCCTACCACAAAGGAAAAAAATGGTGTTTCTAAGGAAGAAACTAGCACCATTCCCATCCAAATTCCTGATTATCGGTTTCTAAGGTGGAACTAAGCTATCGCTTTCCTCATCCAAAAGATCTCACTTAAGAAAATCTCCAGCACATCCTTCGAAGGAGTATGAACAAAAATCCCTCTAAGAAACTCCTGACCAAGGATCCAGTTCAAAGCTCTTCTGCAGAAAGTAGCTGGTCAGTGGGCAGTGCTAATGCCATTGCTCCTACATTATCCTTCACCACTGAAGTCAACCAATATTGGCTTTATTGAGTCAACAATGAAGATAGTTCATCCTGGGAGATCCAATGTCCAACACAGGCCCACCCACCCCACATTCAACTTCATGCACACGTGAAAAGCCAAGAGAACAACACAGAGGATGCTCCCTGGGTCCCATGAAACGAATGCACTGTGGTGCTGTGAAGGAGAGATGCGATTTTACAGCTCCACAACAGACGATTATCTTCCTAATGGGAAGCAGAATGCACGCCAGAGCTTACAAGAATTACCAATCTGGTTAATGATCAGCCTTGTCTTTCCTCTTTACTCTTCCTCGCTCTTGTAAATTCTCCACTTGGTGACTAAGTAGGAAAACATTACAAGCTAAAGAGGACGATTTATTAATCTAAACCGGCACAGAAATCACAGAACAGTTGCTTTTCTCCTCCAAGAGAGGGAAGTTCTTACACACGCCCTCAGAGCCACAGCAAAGAGCTGGAACTCATCCCTGCATTTGCCTTTTGTGGCTTTGCTGACACCCCTGTGCACACAGTAAGCCCAAATCTCCCCCATAGAGTAAGGAAAGAGGGGTTTTGCCATGGATCGTTCTAGAATGCAGTGGGAAATAGCTATTTTTATCATCTGTGACAATTTGCATAACATTAATCCTGACGAGTAAGCTGTTTTCCCCCCAGTTGCTATCTAAGATGCTGGAAGGCAGAGAGGAGCAGCCCACACACGGAGCAGGAATTAACATGCCAACTTGATTACCTCTGCTGCAGGTATTTGTGGGAACAGAACCATTCATCTTGTAAGCCACCATTTCCTGCAACGCTTTGCAATGGAAGGTGAACTAAATACAAGCAGAAAACCAGAGCTTCTCCTAAGGAACATTTCCCTTTCTCAAAGTATTTCTACTTCTCTGTTACAAGGGGATTTTTGGTCTGTGGGATGTATGAAGACATCTGGTCTGCCAAGCCCCTTCCAGATGTATTCTCTGTGACTGATACAGGCTTGGGAGAGCCAATGCAATCCAATGGCAAGGGAAAGGGTCACATTAAAAAGCAAGAGACAAGGATATCTATAACAGAAGGGTCTGTTCACACGTCCAGTAGCTCCACAGCGAGTCCCAGGCTCAAACCAGCTTTGGGCTCCCTATAAACCTATAAACTGCCATGAGTGAGCCCAAAGCAGCACAAAACCTCTGGGAATCTCATCCCACATCAGGCCAGTATATCCATTTATTACTGAAACTGGGTCAGTTCCACCCAGTTTCGGGTTTCAGTTTACCCAAGTCCCACATTAACAGGAAAGTTGACCTGCCTTTTGGAACAGCACGCCCTCGATACCTGCAACCGTGACCATGGGCCAGGAGAGCCACACCAGCACTGGTGTTTGGAGGAAAACATGGTGTGTGTTGGTTTGCATTCCAGCCCAAATGGGTTCTTCTGACCCGCACCACTTCCCATCCTCCCTAAACTCACCAAAACTGCAACAACCGCATTCATTCCATTGGTTTGTGGTCTCCAAATACACCTGCTTTGCTGCCTGGCTTGGATGAGCAGCCTTTAAAAGTCTGTTAAAGTCAAGCGTGGCGCACAGGTACATCCTTAACATACTTGTTTGCTGTGGAGTTCTGGCACAAAACCACTTCTTGATTTTAATCCAGAAAATTGCTCTTTTTAATGGGTTTTAATGTGCGTTTTTAGGAGCTGGAATTGTTTTCATTGCCTCTCCCTCCTCTCCTCCTCTATCTGAGCTGCATCTATGTTTATATGTAGGAAAGAAAGAGATTCCCACCCTCCTTTTGCTTTTCTTCCTCTTGCAGTGTCTCCTTTTCTCCCTGGTCTGACCGTGCACACAGAGGATGCACCATTGCTACACCATGATCCCTTGGGCATGAAAAGTCAGCCTCCTGCTGCTGCTGGAAACCCTGGGCACAAACAACAAGCAGAACACACTGATCTTAGGCCAGAGGATTCATTTCTACTCTTTCCTTTGCTTAAAGCACATAAAATACACTAATGTTCACAGATACATCCCAACTGTGACCAGCCACATTCACATGGGGTCAGCATACGGGAGAGGAATAAAGAAGTAACCCCTCTAGATTGCCAGTTCCATAACTGGAGGAGCTTGAGCTCCTAAAGTAGAACCCTCTGGAGCTAAGTGGGCTCCCTGCAGCATTTTAGATCCTCTTAGAGTCATAGAATCAACTAGGTTGGAAAAGACCTTTAAGATCATCAAGTCCAACCATTAATTCTTACACCTAAGTAATGAAGCTGCAGAAAGCCGAGGTAGGACAGGCTTGAGCTGATCCTGTAGTTCAGGCAACATGAAAGAGAAGGAAAATGTTAGGAGAGAAACTGTTGAAAGTTGGGGTTCTTTAAACCATATCAGAGACAGAAACATGAGCTGAAAGTCTCTTGTAAAGCCAACATCAGAGACATCTCAAAACCTTCTTTCACTGAATCTCACCCACAGAATTTCTCCATCTGGGAATTGCCTATCTCTGCAAAACTGGTTACTTGTCAATGGACAAATACCCAAGTACTGCCCTGAACTTGTCAAGTTATTACTCCAGAGCAAACCATATATACATATATATACATATACACACACGCACGTACATATCCTGTAGGGAGACAGGCTGAGAACATTGGGGCTGTTTAGCCGGGAGAGGAGAAGCTGTGTGGAGACCTCAGGGCAACTTCCAGTATCTGAAGGGGGCTACATGGATGCTGGAGAGGGACTCTTCATCAGGGACTGTAGCAACAGGACAAGGGGTGATGGGTTCACACTGAAACAGGGGCAGTTCAGGTTGGAGATAAGGCAGAAGCTCTTCCCTGTGAGGGTGCTGAGGCGCTGGCACAGGGTGCCCAGAGAAGCTGTGGCTGCCCCATCCCTGGCAGTGTTCAAGGGCAGGTTGGACACAGGGGCTTGGAGCAAGCTGCTCTAGTGGAAGGGGTCCCTGCCCATGGCAGGGGTTGGAACTGGATGGACTTTAAGGTCCCTTCAACCCAAACCAGGCTGGGGTTCTGTGATTCTATATGTATAGAACAAATATATAGTGTATAGAATAAATACTGTATTGTGCTCTTACCTGTACAAACACTGTCCCCGTTTGACACCCATCCGCATTAGAGGCTTCATAACATTTAAAGGAAGCAACAGTTCCAAAAAACCACCATACAACAAACAAAGCGGTTGGCAAAAAGCCCATGGTGTTTGCACTGCTCAAGAGAAGAGTTAAAAGCTGCGAGGAAGAACGCTAGAAACCATGAGAATGGAACTTGGAAATGGATTTTCCTCATCTTCTCCACTTGCCCGGCCCTCATCCCTGCTCCTCTTGCCTCCTCCCCATCAAAGCAATTTGTCTCAAGGCAACGTGGGTTTGTATCTCTCCAGGATATTACCTCGAGATAAGGATCAGGACTCTGATGGGAGAGGATGATTTCATCACTAATCTTGCCCCATTAGAAGAGCTCCAAGGTTAAACAGAAATGAGCAAACAGGTTTTAATGGTGAATTGAATTTCGCTGCGCAGTATGCTCTGCTAGACATTATTTATACTTCAGGAGTGCTTTCATGCAGTATCCAAGCAACAAATAGGAGGAAAAATGCAAGGCACACTGCAGATTTGGCTGAATAAATAGCATAAATACAGGAACATGGCTGGTGAGATGCTGAAGAGAGGAGACGAGAACATTCTCTTCCGCACACGCAGTTCTTGGGGAAGGATTGCTTTCAAATGGCAGGCTCATGATCCAGTTTTGAATGGATCCACAGCCAAGCTCATCCCTGATAAAAGCCATAATTAAACCAACATAAAAATGCCATTATTGGCATGAAGTGTCCATAAACAAGAAATCCTTTGCATTAAGATGACTCAGCAAAGTATCTAAAACCCTAATCGCACCATTGCAATGAAGGGTTCCATGGTTCCTCTGTGTTAAAGATCCCCAAAACACTGATTTAAAGAACATTCCAGCCTTTTCTGTCTCCAGGTTCCCCATAATGGGTGAGATTCCCAGCTCGTGTAAGTCATCACAGCCTCAGAGCAGCCAAAGGAGGATGACAGCTTACACCACTGACAGCCTGGCTGGTGGGTCTTCTAAATCACAGAACCCCAGCCTGGTTTGGGTTGAAGGGACCTTAAAGCTCCTCCAGCTCCAACCCCTGCCACGGGCAGGGACCCCCTTCCACTAGAGCAGCTTGCTCCAAGCCCCTGTGTCCAACCTGGCCTTGAACACTGCCAGGGATGGGGCAGCCACAGCTTCTCTGGGCACCCTGTGCCAGCGCCTCAGCACCCTCACAGGGAAGAGCTTCTGCCTAAGAGCTCAGCTCAGTCTCCCCTCTGCCAGGTTCAAGCCATTCCCCTTGGCCTGTCCCTACAGGCCCTTTTCCAAAGCCCCTCTCCAGGTTTCCTGCAGCCCCTTTAGGCCCTGGAGCTGCTCTCAGGTCTCCCTGAAGCCTTCTCTGCCTGATAAAGCAGATTTACCTGCTTCCAGGAGCATCCTCATCCATATTTCAGTGGCAACGTCCTAAAAGCAGACACATATGCACACACGCAGTCAGCACACAGACATTAGTTTCCTTTTTCTCCCTCAAGGTACAGATGGCTTTTAGATTTCATCACTTCTTAACCCCAGGACTCAATTCTCTTGCACTTTGCTCAATCCCTGTATTGCTGCCCCAGCACAGAGCCAGCCCTTAGTGCATAAGCACTGGTCTATGTCTGGCAGAAACCATGAGGAAGCAGGCACCACTCCTGTGTCCCAGTCCAGGAGCTTAGTGCACAGGAGTCCTAGATGTAGAGGTCTATCAATGCAGGCTCCTCTGCTGGGCTCTCCTGTGTTCATGTCCAGAGAGATACTGCTTGGCCTTGAAAGATTTAACCGGAGACATAAGGTGACTGCAGCTATCAGATGTCCCAGAACGGGGCTGCCAGCAACTGCTCCAGTCCTGCTCCCTCCCAAAGAACCAAAATGCCCATTTTCCAGCTCCTCTTGTCCTGCCAGATCACAGTTATTGACCAGGACGCAATCACTTCCATGCATCACTTCCTAAGTGACCATAAATACTACTCATGAAGCAGACAAGCATGGTGTGATTCCACAAAACTCCCGACTTTTCAGCAGTACTTTCATTCAGAAGCCTGGCTCTGTACTGGGAAAGCTCCTCTGGATCATGGATCTGGTGTCTAATCCAACTACAGTGACTCTCACCTACACCTCCACGTGGTTTGCACATTACTTGTTTGATTCTAAAGAGAGAGCAAACCCCCACAGCTATGGATAACTGATACCAAAGATGATGTTACTATAGCAAGGAGACACAAAGGACCTCTGTAGCAGACTACGTTTCTGATAGGACATCACTGAAAACATGTTGTTCACGTTTATTTGAGAGCCATTTTATGTTCTGTAGACACACAGAGACAGTTTTTGGGGGCTCCATCTATCGATCATCTTTAAAAATGAAAATACAAAGAACAGGATACTATTTATTGCCTGGATTTTGCTGTTTGCTATAGGGATAGTTCTCTACCAGCAGCTTTAAAAGCTAAAACACATCAGCAGTGACAGGCGGGATAAGGTTTTCCTTGTTTTCTGGTATAAGCACAGTGTCCATCAGTGGTCCCAGCCAGCACTGCAGGTACCGTGTGAATACAGAGCCATGATCCCTCCCTCATTGCCTGCCTGACACAAAACAAACACAGCCATGAGCCTGGTTGTGACACCAGCCTCCTATAGATCCTGGTAAGGTACCGCTGAGAAGCTGTTGCAGAAGTTAAGATCCATAAGGAAACACTGGGTGAGTTCGACACTTGGAAAAGCTGCTGTTGAAATGATTCCATCAGTTTTTACCTGAGCAAAGGAAGGCTGTCCAAAAACCAAGCCCTTTCACACCACCTGAGGAAGTCTGAATCAGGCCTCTGCCTGCTGGACAAACCCAGGGGCCATAATGCACACGGCCACACTGGAGCTGGGATGAGGCATCTGCAGTTTCACTGCTGTAAGGCTTTCATTTCTGTGTACTGTCGGGTGAATCCTTCACATGGCCTTCAGCCCGGATTTACCAGCACCAAACTGCTGCTGAGCAACCCTTCCTTAACCACTCACTGCCACTCAAACCAGAGCACTGCTTGGCAAGTCCCAGATGGCTCAGGTACCCAACAGTTGGGAGATGCACTGCAAGAGATTATCCTCAGTGTGCTCCTCCAGAGCCAAAGCTTTACTCTCTTACCCTCTACCCCAGAGTGGTTTGGGTTGGAAGGGACCTTAGAGCTCATCCAGTTCCAACCCCTGCCACGGGCAGGGACACCTTCCACTAGAGCAGCTTGCTCCAAGCTCCATCCAAAGTGGCCTTCAGGCACTGGAGCTGCTCTCAGGTCTCCCCTTCAGGAGCCTTCTCTTCTCCAGGCTGCCCCAGCCCAGCTCTCTCAGCCTGGCTCCAGAGCAGAGCTGCTCCAGCCCTCGCAGCATCTCCATGGCCTCCTCTGGACTCACTCCAACAGCTCCACGTCCTTGTTTTGTCCTTTTTTACTGGATTTGACACCTGAAACTTCATTCTGACCCTGCAGATTTTTTTCTATCTTTAGCATATACTCAGAGTGAAGCAGTAAAACTTTGTTATGAGAAATACCTTGCAGCAGGGACAGGCAGGTGAATGATACCTGAAGAGTAAGTACTATAAGCAGGATCTTTGTTTTTGCCTTTTTAGAGGGGTTGTTTTGCTGCCTCCTTTCCTGTATCCCCTGCAAGGTTCATCAGCACTGTGATGTGCCCCAGTAGTGAGTGTCCTGACCTCTGCACAGTCACTTAGGTGGAGCTGGAAAAGGAATGCACAGCTTCATCTGCCCTGAGCAGATAAGCCTCTGCTATTTCAGAAACCTTGAAACTATCTTTAATTCATAGGCCAGAGAGTTGAGGCACCTTCTGGTCACTGGGGTGAGCCCAGGGGGCAAAAGGGCAAAACACAACTGAGCAGAAAGAGGAGTAACTTTAGCTGGGCATTCTTAATAGTGAATTAGCCAAGGGTAGAAATGGAAAGTTTTGGAGGTGACAGATCTCCTGCTACCTGAAAATAGCACCCCAGTGTCACAGCATCCCAGTGCCACAGCACGTCAGTGGCACAGCACCCCAGTGCCACAGCATCCCAGTGCCACAGCACCCCAGTGTTAGAACACCCCCGTGCCACAGCATCCCAGTGTCACAGCATCTCAGCACCACAGCATCCCAGCGCCACAGCATCCCAGTGTCACAGCATCCCAGCACCACAGCATCCCGGCACCACAGCATCTCAGCACCACAGCATCCCAGTGCCACAACACCCCCGTGCCACAGCATCCCAGGGCCACAGTGTCAGAACACCCCCGTGCCACAGCACCCCAGTGTCACAGCACCCCAGTGCCACAGCCCCGGACCGCATGTGAAACTCAACTGTTTCTTAAGGCTCTGGTAGGAGCTCGATGCACCAAGGCGCTGCCCACAGATCTTGTTAGCTAATGGACCTTGGGAGATGAAATCCAACACTTGAGGATTTGTGAATGAAGGATTTTGCACAAACATGAGATCGCTTTGGCTTCCACAGCGCAGGTAGAATTACCTGGTCTTCCAGCAAGCCCCTTCCAAAGAACCACAGAGAGCAAGGACGGGTGAAAGATGATTTCCTACAGTGGGATAGCTTACTTCACCAAGCAGGGATCAGTTACCTTCTTCTCATATCAGTTGCAGAGCGAGTTCAACATGAATGGTATCCAATCTGGTTGCATATCCCTTCAAATCTGGATTCTGATTGAAATCCCAGATGATTTATTTGGTTTAAACTGGAACAAGCCTTCACACTCTGGTTTTCATGGTGCACGGAGCACTTCAATAAGACCAGTTATCAGCTGCAGTGTTGACAGTGGTTTTCTGCTATTAAATCATGCCTGCTCTAACTGAGCTTTCCTCCAATTCACTGTCCTGATCACAGGGTATTCTGACCACCACCTCCTGCTTTGCTGTTTAAATATTTCACCATCCTGATGGAACACGGAGCCATCATGACTCTTTCTGGAACAGAGCATCAGTCTTACTTCTCACTCACCCTCCACCTTTAAGGAGGTAAGCTTCATTTAAATTAAGCAAACTAGAAGATGGAAGCTTCACAGAAGAGGCACTTCACACCTGGTTGAAGAATGTGGACAGAAGATGCCTGCATCAGCAGGAAGATTCAGAGTGAGTACACAGCCATCAGTCTGTATTGATGTTCTGCCTGTGGCTGTTCTACTTTTGAACCCATCAGTCTGCACCTTACAGATGGGGAATAAAAAGCCAGTGCCTACTCTGTTCATTTTGAAACCTTTCACACTAGGAGGAGATAATAATGTACGTGCATCCAAAATGATCCACAATGATGGCTGCAAGGATGCTCAGGCACTGGAGCACCTCCCGTATGAAGACAGGCTGAGGAAGTTGGGGCTGTTCAGCCTGGAGAAGAGAAGCTGCATGGAGACCTCAGAGCAGCTTCCAGTGTCTGAAGGGGGCCTACAGGGATGCTGGGGAGGGACTCTTCATTAGGGACTGCAGTGACAGGACAAGGGGTAACGGGTTCAAACTTAAACAGGGGAAGTTTAGATTGGATATAAGGAGGAAATTCTTTCCTGTGAGGGTGGTGAGGCACTGGAATGGGTTGCCCAGGGAGGTTGTGAATGCTCCATCCCTGGCAGTGTTCAAGGAGAGGTTGGACAGAGCCTTGGGTGCCATGGTTTAGTGTGAGGTGTCCCTGGCCATGGCAGGGTGGTTGGAACTGGGTGATCTTAAGGTCCTTTCCAACCCTAACTATTCTATGATTCTAAGATGCTGATAGTCTTTCAATTTATTTTGTAGCATCAATGAAAGGCAGACGTACTGAGAGAGCTGGACATCCACAGGCAGTCTTTAAAGGCATCTACTCTAGGACCTCTGGAAAGAAAACTGATGTCATCAGAGAACAGCTACACTTGGGAGATGGGGGAAGATTCTCAGGCCTCTTAGATGGGCACATCTGGAGGTGTCAGACTGGAGTCTGACTCAGATGTTACTCACTAACCCTGGGCCCTGCAGGCAGTGCACAACTGTTTCTGCTTCAGAGCAGTGATATTCACCCAGAAAGAGTGATGGTGCAAGAGACAGTCAAATTCACAGGGGTTAGAGCCCAGAAGAGCCTCCTGGTATCAGCCAGCGTGGCTTTGTGTGCACCACCAGCCGCAGGCTTTCACACAGGGATTACTGTGTCTGATCCTGTGACAAGCAGCTGAATTAGAGGGCACCTTTCCAGAAAGAGCCTGCCTGGATGTGCAGAGTCCAATGACAGAGATCACGGCTACCCCAGCTCCAGGCTGCAGCTGCAGAAAGCCTGCAAGTGCCTTTCTGGGGAGATGCAAGAGAAGATTACCCATCAGCCAGCAAACCTTTAACCATTGATTTGCAACCCAAACCTCTCGTCATTCCTCTCTCCTGCATCACTATTAGGCTCTCAAGCAGTGCTAAGCTGAGCTTTGGCAGCATTCGCAGCACTCACAGCAGAGAATTACAGGCATGAAATGCATCAAATTAAAATAACTACAAGTAATGCTTGTTAAGAAGAAAAATAAATACAGCAGACTCTGGGAAAACGTTTGAATTGAATCTTCAGCAAAATTATTTGCTTTGACATTGCTGTTTGGTTTAGGCTAGCTAAATAATTCAAGTACTTTCCTTACATTACTTCTCCTTGAAGTAAGAGTTTCATGTTTATTATTCATTACTCAGGTGGGGAGCTCCACTCACCATAAAAGTAAGTGGAAAAACCAACAGCATTGAAGGCTCTGGGTCTGGCACCCAAATGTGGTTAATGAGCTTTGTATAAAAGCACCTCCCACCCAAGGAACAGACTATAACCTGCACTCTCTAACGTGGCAGGAGTCAAATACAGCTCCTTCCTCAAACAAATCAAACTATAAAGAACCCCAAGCCAAGGTTCTTCCCATGTACCACCCATCTACCAGCACAGGTATCACTCAGGCTGCTGCCAACCCCACTGAGCACAGCCCCGTGCCAGCACTGTGGCTTTTAATGCACCCTGTGGTGAGAACTGCTGCAATGAGGTCTTTAACTGAACACACATCCCTCCTGTGAGTGGTTCCATGAAGTCGATACCGGCCTCAGCAGCAGTTACATGATCTGCTGTGTGCCCACCTGCGTGAACTACTTTATTTCCCTGGTGCTCAGCTCCAAACCTGATCCTGCCCTGAGCCCGACGGGTAAAGGTGCTCTGCATCTGATGCACTCCCACGTCCAGCATCCCGAGGGGAAAGGGCACGAGGTGCTGCGGGGCCGGTCTCATTGAATCACAAATGAAACAGATGATACCTTTGCAT
The DNA here is from genome assembly GCF_028554395.1 of Pezoporus wallicus. Lineage (NCBI taxonomy): Eukaryota > Metazoa > Chordata > Aves > Psittaciformes > Psittacidae > Pezoporus > Pezoporus wallicus. The sequence goes on from NW_026637486.1 coordinate 2,805,278, forward strand.
TTGCCTCCGCACGATCAATAAACCTGCTTCAACACCTTGCAAAGGGTTGGGTTTAAAACCTCCCCTGCAACTCGGATTGCACCAGCAGAAATGGGTCATATTTTGCCCTGTTTTTCCAGGCGGCTGAGGTATTTTGGTCAGAGGTCAGGAATGTGGGCATGCTACCGCAGGAGCCAGGAAATCATTGACAGGACGCATAGAAACTGCTTTGCAGGGCAATGCCTGCGAGCTGAGAGGCCACAACATAATCTCTGTGCTGCATAAACACATTTGGTTAATGTACAGCCTTTAATACACAATAATCAAATGGCTTAAACAGAAAAGGACCCAATCAAATTCTATTTCTCTGCTGATGAGTGTAATTCAGCAGAGAGCAAGTACTTCAGAAGCTCTGCTTCAGAAATACTTGTGGTTTCAGCACTAGGTGACAGCTATCCCCACCTACCACATTCCTCCATTCCAGGACAAGGGAGATGTTTTGAACACCTCCAAACGAAGGTATTTGGAAGCAGAGTTTTGTTGTTTCAATCGAAACAATCTGAGTACGCAGCCAACATGGTTAATAACTGGTGAGAGTGATGGGGGGAGAAAGAGTCAGTGCAACCTTCCAAGTAAAAAGACAGGATGTGGATGAAATCTCTGCTCTCCTGTGCTTACAGCAAAGTTTCATAGCGAATCTGAGCACCTGAGGGTTTGTAAAACATCAGATCCGAGCACGTCCTGCAAAGCAACACGAGACCATCAGGACCCGCTGATGTCAGGAAAACGTCAACCCAACAAGGTGCAGACGGAGAGCATCCCACCCTGTCACACCCACAGCATCAGAACCTCGTGTGAGCAGTGCCTACCAGCTAGGGCCTTGATGCGGGACCGTTCAAACAGCCGAGCTGAACTGTTCTCATTGTCCCAGTCGTCCACGTCCCAGCGGTTGTTGACATCGCTGTACTGCTGTTGGATTTCAATGTTGTCGTAATCTGTCGCTACTGTTGTCGTCATCTTGAGTCTCCTTAACCTGTTCTCACCATCAGAGTCTTCTTAAACACCTCTGCAAAGCAAAACCACAGACGAATAACTTAGACACTGTTCGTCATAGAAACATAGAATCCTGGAATGGTTTGGGTTGAAGGGACCTTAAAGCTCCTCCAGCTCCAACCCCAACACCTCCCACTAGAGCAGCTTGCTCCAAGCCCCTGTGTCCAACCTGGCCTTGAGCACTGCCAGGGATGGGGCAGCCACAGCTTCTCTGGGCACCCTGTGCCAGCGCCTCAGCACCCTCACAGGGAAGAGCTTCTGCCTAAGAGCTCAGCTCAGTCTCCTGTGTTTCAGTTTGAACCCACCACCCCTTGTCCTATTGCTACAGCCCCTGATGAAGAGTCCCTCCCCAGCATCCTTGTAGCCCCTTCAGGATGAAAAGATGCACCAAGACACCTTCAGAACTGTTATCTCCAAAAGCAGCCTGTTGTCTTTATAGAGCTGAGAATGTTGGGTAAAGCACATGGAGCCGTGCATACCTCGGCTAAGAAAAACCTGGAGTGCAAAACCAACCTCAACACCTTCACAAAGTGGTGCCAGTTCTGATGAGAACCATGCAAAGGCTTAGGAGGCCACATAAGCATTGACAAGCTTAAGTCTCTTAATGGAGATCTGAAGACACATCTTCCTTCACATGAAGATGCTAACTGTGACCCGTCTGGGGCATTTATATATGAACCAATCCAGCTAAAAACAACCCATTGATGCCTTGCTTTGAACTCTCCCTAGCAACAAAGTGGTAGCCCACCAACGCAACCCTACCCGAGGTTCTCCTCTTACAGCACTCGGATGCTGTTCGCATATTCATCCCGGTTTCCAATCGGAATTTGCATGTACTTATCAGGACTAAATATAAAAGAGCCCAACACCTCCTCTAAGGGGAGAGGAGGGAGGTTATAAACGGCTGCTTAAGGACAGGAGGGAACAGCTTCGGTTCGGGAGCAGGGATCTGAAGTTCCCCCATTACTCCTTGACCCAACAAAGTCAGAGCTGGAGAGACCCAAGGGCTGACCCAGAAGAGCAAACTGACAGTTCTCCTTCATAGAAATAGAGTATTATAAGGAAATGCAGTGACTATTTGGGAAAGGGAGCTAGGTTTTAGTGGATTCAGTCGTGTTACAGGGAGACTTAGGAACGCATCTGAGAAAAATCCCTATTTTTATGAATCCATCTGTTTCCTTCCTTCTGCTCTCACTGCTGGGCGCTCTCAGCCTATGGAACGGTGGTGGAGTAGATTCCCTGCATGCCAGCCCTCCTGGAAGCAGCAACTGCTTCACCCTAAAGCAGCTTCCTCCATGCAACAGCTCCTGGTCAGCCCCAGATTTCTCCAATGCCCACACCTGGGTTCAAGCTGCAAAGCCAGGTCCCGGTTTTCCCGGTCCCCCGATGCCCCGGGGCCCCAGCGCAGACCCCACAAGGGGTTAACAGCAGATGAAGGGGCTGCTCCCTCCTCCTCCGGCGGTACCTGCCAGGCACCTGCGAGGGGCCAAGCCCGGCCATCGGGTGCCACCTGCTGACGGCAGGGAGCAGGACGCGGGGCTGCATCTCGCGGCATCCTCCCTGCCCCAGCGCAGACATCCCTGCGAAGGGAAGGATGGGTTTAACAGGTCCTGTCAGCCCCGTCCCGAAATGCGGATTTCCTGAGGCTGAAAAGTGCAGCTCCCAGGGGGGAAACAACGGATTTCTTGTGGAGCTGTTGGAGCAGGCCAGAGGAGGCCACGGAGATGCTGCGAGGGCTGGAGCAGCTCTGCTCTGGAGCCAGGCTGAGAGAGCTGGGCTGGGGCAGCCTGGAGAAGAGAAGGCTCCTGAAGGGGAGACCTGAGAGCAGCTCCAGTGCCTGAAGGGGCTGCAGGAAACCTGGAGAGGGGCTTGGGACAAGGGATGCAGGGACAGGCCAAGGGGAATGGCTTGAACCTGCCCGAGGGGAGACTGAGATGAGCTCTTAGGCAGAAGCTCTTCCCTGTGAGGGTGCTGAGGCGCTGGCACAGGGTGCCCAGAGAAGCTGTGGCTGCCCCATCCCTGTCAGTGTTCAAGGGCAGGTTGGACACAGGGGCTTGGAGCAAGCTGCTCTAGTGGAAGGGGTCCCTGCCCATGGCAGGGATTGGAACTGGGTGAGCTTTAAGGTCCCTTCAACCCAACCCAGGCTGGGTTCTGTGAATGTGTTTCCCTGTTCACATTAATTTTCCAGACATTCCAAGGATAAAATGACCAGGATGAATTTTTCCTGTTCCCCACCACAGATGAGGAGGTTTCTCATCTATTCCTTGCAAACAAATCCCTTCCTTTCACAGAGACATGCAGGGAAATGAGCCGCATTGGAGGCTCTTACATAAGGAGCTGTTAGCAAAGCCTGCCTGCGAGTGATCCAGCCTTCTCCAAAGGTGGGAAGGAACTGCTCTGGTTATGGTGAGCTGCCAATAGGCTGAAAGAACACGGGGAGCACTTGCTCTTTAGGATGATGCTCCTGCACTGCACAAGCCCAGGCTGACGCTCCCCAGCAGGGAGGTCTGCAGATGGACGCGTGGATTCTGTCGCTATCAACAAACAAAAGGATGGAGCAAGGATGGCAGAAAGGATTAAATCCCACTCGAGCCATTTCTGCACAGCATTCACCAGCTGATCCTCATCTAGCATCAAGCCTAAACAAAAACCTCCCACTGATTCCTCTACGCAGGCAGAAATCAGGGTTAATTCCAGTTAAATCCACAGAATCAGACTGTTCTACAGCATCAGCTTCAACCTTTTCAGCTCTCAGTAGTGCCCAGGGAAGAGAAAACATGCCACTGGAAAAACAGCAGCTCAAACTGCAAACACAGTGACACTAAAACCTGGATGCAACGATGTGCTCATTAGTATAGGTGCTATAAGCCATCAGATTCATTTCTGTGTCACCTGTGGTTAGATGTACATGTAACCACATCCAGAATAAATCCAGCTTCAGCTTGTGCTTTAGCACTTCTCTTCCTGAACATCCCACAAGCAAAATCTATCCCAGATAAAGCTAAATTGAGCATGAAATGGGGCTGTTGCCCCCCACCTGCCGGGCTGGAAGCCTTGCCTCCTTGTTCTGGTTCTGCAGCGATGCTCAAAATAAAAGCGGAGCCTCCTCCTCCTCCACTGGCATGGAGCTCCCTGTGCTGCGGCTCAGAGGCACAGGGACAGCAGACACGCGCTGCAGGGATAAAAATAAGTCCCCTGCAGCACAGCACTAAGTGGTGAGGTGAGGATAACACCATCGAACCCCAATGGGATGTGCTGCCTTCTTCCAAAGGAAGACACAGCTACGTAATGGGCAAGCATCGCCTGAAGCCCAGGTCCTGCTACAGCCCCTGGTGCCTCTGAGAACAGGGAGGGAAGATGGAACCCCAGACTGGTTTGGGTTGGAAGGGACCTGAAAGCTCCTCCAGCTCCAACCCCTGCCACGGGCAGGGACACCTTCCACTAGAGCAGCTTGCTCCAAGCCCCTGTGTCCAACCTGCCCTTGAACACTGCCAGGGATGGGGCAGCCACAGCTTCTCTGGGCACCCTGTGCCAGCGCCTCAGCACCCTCACAGGGAAGAGCTTCTGCCTAAGAGCTCAGCTCAGTCTCCCCTTGGGCAGGTTCAAGCCATTCCCCTTGGCCTGTCCCTACAGGCCCTTGTCCCAAGCCCCTCTCCAGCTTTCCTGCAGCCCCTTTAGGCCCTGGAGCTGCTCTAAGCTCTCCCCTTCAGGAGCACTCCCTGCTGCTCAATAGCACGGTTTCACGGGGTCAGATCCACTGCTGGATGAGTTCAACCAGCACTGGGTGAGGACAGCTCTGTCTGTCTGTGCAGTCAGCACATAGTAGGAGGCAGTTGTACCATGCACCATTCCCTTACTGCAGCAATCCCCACTCCTACCCATCACCCACTGACTTCCCTCGCAGGGAAGCACTATAGGACATGTGGCACAAGCAAAAAGAGACCGACGCAAGCCTGTGTGTGAGCAGGAACAACCTCTGTCATTCAAACACCCTGGCTTTAAGCTGAAATACCAATCTAATAAAGGGACAATGTTTTCTGTGGAGAGCCAAACACCACATGAAGCTCAGGTACCAGCATCCTGAGCTGTGCCAACACCGGGCACCCCAAGCAGACCCAGTCTCAAACCCAAGCACATGGACACAAGATATCTTTTAAATGGCAGGCCCCAACTTCATTACCGTCCACAACACAGACACAGACTAAGTGGTCTTAAAACCAGAGACAAGAGGCACTGGCATTTCTCTGCTAGTCCACATCCTCCAGCAGCATCCTCCATCGCACCAGCACTGTGTGTAGCTGGGCTTTGGGGATATTAGCAGGGAATTACATTCAGGAACTAATAATTATTAACTAGTATTTAAAAACTATTATTAAACCCTCCAGTTTTTAACTAGTTAAAAGCTCCAATCCCAAAATAGCACAAACCCAACCACACTGGGCAAAGAAAGGACCTGGGACCTTGAAAACCCATCTTCATTGATAAACTAGAACCCTCTGCTACTGCCTTCCGCATCCCATCAAAGTCCTCGTGGGGCTGAAGGGATCAAACCACTTCATTTCAAAGCATTCTTGACAACCTATTGCGTAATTTGAGGGCGGGAGGGGGTTGGCATTGCCTTCAAAAAAGGAGAAATGACTTCAAGAGAGCAGCAGCTACCAGGAGGAGCACTTTCTCAGACAGCTTTCAAAGGCTGGGGTCAGCCCTTTAGTATTTACTGTTATAAATAAAGCCCGTTCTGCTGTTTGCTTCTCACATACTAGAAAACAAACAAGTTTGATTCAGGCCAGCTGAAGAATGAATTCATTTCCAAAGCATCCGCTGCCCCCTTTTACATGTGATGCTGGAATGCACTGAGCGGGCTGAGGCTGGAATAGCGAAAGCTCTGCCATCGCCACACATCTGGAATCACTTCCTCATAGTTACATTTATCTTTAAAGCAAACATTAGTTTGAGAGTTACTATTTCTCCATGAGCCATTCTAAGCTGCAGTGAGGTTCATGTTACTCTTGCTATCTATGGGCTGTCAAGAGGTTTTAATGGTGTTATGATTGAAGAAAAGAGATTTTGAGCAGCAAACCCCAACTGGTCCCATTACTTATGGAAATGGATTATTCCCTGGCTAATGCACAGCTCAACCTATCGCAGCTTGTCTGACTGTTCAGACAAATGCTTATTCCGAGCAATATCCAGCACTTAATACTTCTTTAAATGCCATTTTAAACCTGTATTTAAGCTGGAGAGTGGGAATTGTTCTGAGCTCCCAGGACCCAGCCACATCCCACCTCCTCATCAGGCTGAGTGCCTCACCTTGGCTTCCATAGAGGGAAATTGGCCCCATCACAGGTCAATGGGAAGTGACATACACATTATATCATAGAATCATAGAATCGTTAGGGCTGGAAAGGACCTTAAGATCATCCAGTTCCAACGTCCCTGCCACGGGCAGGGACACCTCACACTAACCCATGGCACCCAAGGCTCTGTCCAACCTGGCCTTGAACACCACCAGGGATGGAGCACTCACAACCTCCCTGGGCAACCCATTCCAGTGCCTCACCACCCTCACAGTAAAGAGCTTCTTCCTTAGATCCAATGCAATTCATATGGCAAAGGGACACACATCCTAACACCCCACAAGTGAAATCCTGCTCCAGTCAGGAACTCAGAGCTCTGCAGAAGACCTGAACTGAAAAGCTCAGTGCAGAGCCACATCCTTTCTGCATTCCCCGGTCCAAGAGCGCTCCATGTCTTCCATGTCTGCTTCCTGACCCAACCCACGTTGTGGTGCTGACTCCTCTGGCTGTCCACGCTCTGGGCTGTGGGGGCTGAGGGCTGAAAGCACCCGGAAAGGTCATAGGAAAGGGGTGGACAGGCTGTACTACTGGGGAGTCAAATGCCAGGGTCAGCGTGTAGGGCACAGACACTTGAGGAATGCACAAACAAAGCAAGACTGAAGCCTCTCTATTCACAGTATAGGCTGCAAAAGTGTGCAAAGGGCATGAAAATCAGCCTGTCCTTCATGAGTGAGGTCTGCTTCCCACACCCCAGATAACTCGTCATTGGAACACCAGCACCAGGGAGTTGAGGGTTTCCAGCCTCCTGTTTTCCTTCGGGGGGGAATATCACGCTCTAGCTGGGACATGAGTACACATTACACCAGCATTAAAACGACTTCAAAGGGGTTTGTGCTGCTCACTGTAAACAAGAAGGCAGCTCCCTGTGCTGGAAACCCAAGTGTGGTCAGCGGGGGTGATGGCTGCACACCCACAGCCAGATGAGCAATGCACAGGAGGAGGATTCAGATGGGTTCAGCATGTGCAGGGCTCACAACAGAGCAGCAGCATCCCAGCCAAGAGCATAGAGATAACAACGACTGGAAAACAAAGTTATGTAGGAAGCCTGAACCAAACGTCCATTTCAAACCTTTCCAGTCCAGCCAGGACCATCACAGCCTTGCAGTCTGACTGTCTCCACATTTAGAGCTGCAGAATTTCATCCCATTTCTCATCCGCCACGCAGCAAATGTGGATTCCAACATCTCTTCCTGAAGAGTCTAGGATATATTAATTAATGTATATAGAAGATCCAGATTTGTCCTGTATCATCAGAGGTAGCAGCACACAGCTGAGGATGCAACCCATAATGTGCCAGCATTATCTGAAAAGCCTCCTCAAACCAGAACGGTTTCATTGAGATCAGGCACATAACGGGAATTGTGGGGTGGGACTCTAGGTCCCTACATTGCCCTATGGAGCATCCTAGATTAGATCATAGAATCCCAGACTGGTTCGGGTTGGAAGGGACCTTGAAGCTCATCCAGTTCCAATCCTCATCTCAATCTCCCCTCTGGCAGGTTAAAGCCAGTCCCCCTTGTCCTGTCCCTACAGAGCCTTGCCCAAAGCCCCTCTGCCCCAACTCTGTATAAACCCATGGAAAGACTAAACCAGAAAAAACTGAGACGTTTTAGGCAGAAAGTGGCAGCTTTTGGAGAGGAGTTAATGCAGAGAACAAAACTGAGCAGAACAGATGTCACCACACATAACACTTGAGGGTGGAGTAAGCACCAAACCCCTCCGGGGGCTGCCCTTCCTTTCCCCTCATCACTTGGAGAGAGCAGAACGCATTCAGTCAGCTCTGAGGGGAGGGAGCTGGGAAGGGCTTTGGGAATCAGCCACCAGCACACTTTAAGGGAAGGATATTCTTCCATCTCTGCTGAAAGGGAATGTCTCCAGGGATCCACACAGAGCGGATGGTGGCTCTGTCTGCACCGAGCTATGGAGGCATGCAGCACACATGAGGACTGTGTCAGTACACTCCACACACTGCGAGTGCCTGTCCCAGAACACAGCCTCCTTACTCAGCTTTGAAGCAAAACAGAGAGGACTCAACCTCTTCCCTCATGTATTTATGGTTTTCCTTCTGTGACCACTGCTGGGTGAGGTCTGCGCAAGCCAAGGCACAGTTAAAGGTAACTTAGATTTGTAAGAGCAAGGTTCAGCTCAAAGAAAGCACATCACAAGCTCGTCCATGGGCACTGTGAGGGTGCTGAGGCGCTGGCACAGGGTGCCCAGAGAAGCTGTGGCTGCCCCATCCCTGGCAGTGTTCAAGGCCAGGTTGGACACAGGGGCTTGGAGCAAGCTGCTCTAGTGGGAGGTGTCCCTGCCCGTGGCAGGGGTTGGAGCTTCAAGGTCCCTTCAAGCCAAACCAGTCTGGGATTCTATGCTCAAGTGAGATCCAGGGATTAAACAGGGCTCCACTCAACCTCACAAGCCACCTGTATATCCAGTGTGACCAAACAAGATGTAACTCAGCATCCAAAAACTCTTGTGAAACATCAACTGGGCATTTTCTAAAACCCATCATCCCATCGTGTCTGCTTCCAATTCAGTCAATAAAGAAATTCCTATAGATCCCAGTTAGTGCAGCTCTTAGGCAACTGCTTTTAAAAAACACTTTCATCACCTTCATAGAGCCTTCCCTAAGTCAGCTAAAGGCAGCCTATGGAATTATTAGGATATCTGGGAGTGCCCTGCTATGCCAGCACCTCAGCTAGAGGAAACCCGGGGGACCAGCTCATCAGCTCTGCCTAGTTTCTCTTTCCAGCTCCACTCCTGCATCTATCAGTTGTTAACATCTCTAGTCCAGTTCATAGATCTCCCACCTGTTTTCAGGCAACGCTGGCTTTCTGTGCAGGGTATCCCATCCAGAGGTACCTTTCCACAAAGCCTGAGCCCCATAAGAACATCTCCACGAGGCAAAATTCAGGTGCCAGCTCATACATTTTGGGTACATCAGTGACCTGTGCCATTCACACCTTGTAGACTGGTGCTTGGGCCCCCAAAAGCAAACGTTGCTGGTCCTGTGAAACTGGAGAGTGAAAAACCAAGCAGGACAATCAGGGATCGTATTCCGGGCCGTGGCTTGAACTGCATCCTGAATGTTGCAGGGGCATCACAAGCAACACATGAACATGGATGTGTGGGGTCATCTGCAATGAAGAGCTGCTGTGCCAGGACTTCTTCTGAGGAACGTGGCTGTCAGCAGGCCAAGAGCCCTTCCACTTTCACAGCCCACGCTCTTGGTTCACTACAAACACCATGGAATCGCCTCAACTTTCTGATGAGACAAGAGCAAAAAGCTTCTGATGAGGGTAAGTTGGTACAGAGTGATTAAACGCATGAACAGCATGGATTAACAACATGCTGGCCATATATACCACAAAGGGGGCCCAGAGGTGTAAGCTGAATTAAATCCATGAGAAGAATTCAACTGGAGTTGAAATCAGGCTCCAGGTCAGCTCAGTCCCTTTGGGAATTACAGGAAGGGCTTTTCCTCTGGAGGCGCTTGCTGTCAAGGTGCCATTATTCCTGACACACGCTTTAGCTTTGGCACAATCCAGGTGTTTCATTCATTCAAACATTGAGTGAGTGCAGAGGAGGCCATGGAGCTGCTGCGAGGGCTGGAGCAGCTCTGCTCTGGAGCCAGGCTGAGAGCTGGGCTGGGGCAGCCTGGAGAAGAGAAGGCTCCTGAAGGGGAGACCTCAGAGCAGCTCCAGTGCCTGAAGGGGCTGCAGGAAAGCTGGAGAGGGGCTTGGGACAAGGGCCTGTAGGGACAGGCCAAAGGGAATGGCTTGAACCTGCCTGAGGGGAGACTGAGCTGAGCTCTTAGGCAGAAGCTCTTCCCTGTGAGGGTGCTGAGGCGCTGGCACAGGGTGCCCAGAGAAGCTGTGGCTGCCCCATCCCTGGCAGTGCTCAAGGCCAGGTTGGACACAGGGGCTTGGAGCAAGCTGCTCTAGTGGAAGGGGTCCCTGCCCGTGGCAGGGGTTGGGGCTGGAGGAGCTTTCAGGTCCCCTCCAACCCAAACCAGGCTGGGATTCTATAACAACCAAAGAGGTGACTATACATGTGTCTCCATACCTATGGATGGACACCTTCCCTGGCAGACTTTTAGAGACACATCATGGAGGTGGGGCTTTGTTTCAAAGGAACCACCTCCTAATGCTGTTAAAAGCCTCTGCATCTGACCCTCCTCAGCCCTGACCATGGAACAAGGCACAGATCCACCTTCCAACCACCTCTGCAGAGCCCAGCTGGATGTGCTCATGGGTGAATACGCCTTTAAGCTGGTGGCAGCAGCTAGGACATCTTGCCTCATAGTCTGGCAGGAAGGAAAGCTGACGTAGTCCAACAGTTATCAACAGGCTTCCAAAGGAACTACCCAAACATTCCTTTCTCAGTCACAGAGAATTTAAAGGATAATATTTAGTATTACCATGTTCTAGAAGCTATCTCTGGGTTGACCTTCACCAAAAGAATGTGAAAATACAGAGCAATTGTCTGCAGTGGTATTTATCTTCTTCAGTGAAACAAAACAGTCTTTTTTTAGTGTTTTCCAAGTGGTTCTGCAGAGCAGAGATCCCACAAAAACCAGTGACCCCCAGAAAGGAGGTTCCCACTTTCCGGTCTCTACTCATGTCCCAGCTCATGAGAAACAGAGCACCAAGGTTTGGGAACCAGCTCTGTATGAGAAAAGGGCTGAAAACAGAGATGCTCCTGCTGCCTGAAGCCTCTCAGACAGTTGGATCACTGGATGAAGGCATCACTGCCTGTGCTCGGAAGGACCTGAACATCTTGCCCCTAGCCATGACCCCAGCTTGGCAGGAAGCCCCCGACAAGGAATGCCCTCGGTGACATCCCAGTTCATTTTGACTGTGCTCCAGAGCTAGTGCTGCAGTGAAGTGGCAGTGCCAGGTGGGATCCAGCCCCTCGCAGGCCACTGGGAGCATCACTCCTTAGGGAAAAACCTAAACCTCAGGCGTCACTTGATTGTTCAATAAATACCGTGATTGCCTTTGTGCAACCATGTGATTTATAGAGCTAAGTTTATATCTGTTCTATTAATTTGGATGAGCTACAGCCACATATATGGGGACAGAGGTACTGGATATGCTCGTTTCTGGGGAAAGGAGGTACTAGAGATGCTGTGCAATGTGTCTTCTTCAATCATAAAGCCAGAACCAGAGGTTTCTGCCTCACTTCTCACTCCTACCAAGAGGTTCTTACACAGGAGAAACGTCCTTACATTACACTTACAACGAGAGAACATTTGCAATGAGAGGACAGCTCTGATTCTATGACAACAGAGCCTCTGCTGTGTGCGAATGCAAAAGGTAACTCAGTGCTGTGCAAGAGGACACGCTTACATCCATGATATTCCTCCTCCTGTGGTCTGTCTCCAGGAAACCGGGATGTGACAGCTCTGACCTCCTTACAGGAGAAGGGCTGGCTGAGTCCTCAGCCCGTGTCCTTGGCAGCCAACTGCTGTCTCTCCCACTTCTATTTTCCCTCTCCACTTCCACACCCCCCCTTCCGAGCCCTGTTATTAAATATCCCCCAGCTTCTTGGACAGTTAATAAATGCGCACAGTCCACACTGCGACTGGAACCAGCGGAGCTCAGGAGCATGGATCAGGATACAGCCTGCCCAGAGGACGCACAGCACTGCTGCCCAGCCACTGGAACACTGTCGAGGTAAAAGGGTCAGAACAAAAAAGGGGTGCAGCAAAGAATTGTTTCGACCAAAGGAACGCTTCAAGCACGGAGATGTTTGATGAACTGGAACCAACTAAGAATGTAACAGCTACTTCAAGCTAGAGAGAGGTCTATAGCAGTCTAGTGTGAGGCGTCCCTGCCCATGGAGGGGGATTGGAAGTAGATGATCTTAAGGTCCTTTCCAACCCAAACCATTCTGTGATTCTATAGAACATGACTACTATGCTCTAAGAGATTTGGACGTACATCAGACATCTGCTAAGAAGAAACAGGGCAAAGCACAGGTCCCAGCCCAATCAAAATCCATTCAACCTGCAGATGAATAGAAGTGAATCAGAGCCTTCTGCACCATTTCCCCTTCCCTGGATCCCCATGAGCTCCTGGTTTCCTTCCCACAAGGAGGACGATGTGATGCCCACCTCCGTCATGCTGCGATGCTGAGCTAGGGCACAAGGTGCAACCATGGGAGGCTGTGTATTGATGCAGGAGAGGACACAAGACCAGGGAGTAACATCACGATATCCTGCTTCACATCTATAGGAACTTCCTCTGTGTTGGAGGGCTTTATTTAAGGGCAGGAAAGGCTCCATCACTCTCAGCCAAGAGGAGATACTCAAAGACAGACTCTGGGCCACCTCCTCCCTCCTTGGAGGTGCTGCTGAGGGTGGGCTGCTGCTGACAACTTCCAGGGCAGGAAGAACTGAGCAGTTCTGGCTCTGCCTCCAAAGCACAGAGCAGCGGTGGGAAACCGCACCCAGGGAGCGCCTGGGGAGAGGAGGATGTTTTGTTGTGCAGGCTTTTGTTCCAGGCTCTGTTTCTTGGGGTCAGCTCAGAGCCAGGCAGAGCATGGAGCGGTTTAAAGGGGCAGCCTGGAAGCAATCACCTGCTAACACAGGCAGCCGGGGCTGAATGTGCAAGCAAAACAGCAGAGCCCGGATTCCGGGGGTGGGAATGGGGAAATCTGTGCTAACACACTCCAAAAGGCAGCACAGCCGAAGCAGCAGCTGGGTTCAGCAGCACCCTGAGCTCCAGCATCAGCCCACGGAGGAGAAGCCCAGGTCCAAATGCTCAGACTCATTAAGAGACATAAACCAGCACCAGATCCTCTGTGACAACACCAAGGCCATAGAATCACAGAACCCCAGCCTGGTTTGGGCTGGAAGGGACCTTAAAGCTCACCCAGCTCCAACCCCTGCCATGGGCAGGGACCCCTTCCACTAGAGCAGCTTGCTCCAAGCCCCTGTGTCCAACCTGGCCTTGAACACTGCCAGGGATGGGGCAGCCACAGCTTCTCTGGGCACTCTGTGCCAGCGCCTCAGCACCCTCACAGGGAACAGCTTCTGCCTAAGAGCTCATCTCAGTCTCCCCTCGGGCAGGTTCAAGCCATTCCCTCAAATCCTTCTCCTCAGGGCTGCTCTCAATCCAGTCTCTCCCAGCCTATGTTTGTGCTGGGACTGCCCCACACATCCCCACCTCTCAAGCCTGTCCAGGTCCCCCTGCATCCCATCCCTTCCCATCCATCTGCTTTACACCAGCACTTGGTCCAGGTACCAGAGATTCCTAAAGCCTCTCTAGCTGAGCTGCTGCTTTAACCAGAGATGCTCCATCAGCTCAGTGAGGGCTGGATGAAGAGCTGGCCTAGTGAAGATTTCAGTTTTGGACAATGTGGTGGTCCCAGAGGAGGCTCATCAAAGACAGCTCCAAAACCAGCATTTCCTTCAGATGTTGAAACCCAAAGTCATGGCCAACATCATGCAAAGTTCTGTCTCTCCATGGCCAAGCTTAGTGCAGCACCGGAGGATGTGATAGGTACCATATGGATTCTAGCTGTTATTTCTGTAGTGAAAATAAAGCCAGAATTAGAGAGAAGGAGATGAGTTTTGCTTTGTGGAGATGAGGTGAAGACAGGTTAGGGAATACCAGCATCTCTTTGAGCTGGAAAGTGGTTGGAAAGCGAACTGAGAAATGGAGTAGAGCTGTGGGATGTTAAACAACCCAACTGAAAACACGCATGTTAAAAACCATCCTGCAGCCCAGCACAGACTGCAGCAAGGCTCGGAGCTAGTTGATAAAATGATCCTTCCCCATTGGAAGAGGACAACAGCACCAGTGGTACACGTGAAGCACCGAGTTAGTGTGTGGCATGTCCTACCAGGCCAACAGGATTTCTGGTTCAAGTAACCAAGCACAGCTTGAGCTCCCAAAGAGGAGGAAACGTGTCTCATCCTCCCCAGAGGAAACAAAACATCATCCACTCATTAGCCTCTTGGCACAAGAAGTAAGAGCATCACGTCCTAACTGATCTCCTTGCTTCTAAACTAACCCTTAGCGGGTTAGTGGCTATTAAGCAGAGGAAGAAGACAGGTAAAAGTGAGTGTACTGCCTGCTTTTGCCTGGGCTCAAGTTTTAAATGGACACCAGCTGCTAATTCCTTTCTACATTCCTCACATTTTTTGGCCAACTCCCAGCAAGACTAACAGAAACCTTTCCCCCTAAACTTTCATCCGATGCATAGATAAAATAGTCAGGCAAGGAAAAGGAATATATATCATTAGTGCCTTCATTTAAATGCATGCCTCTAGGTCTTCAGTGCATCCCTTTGAAATGGGTTAAAGAGCCTTAATGCCATCTAAATGAAGTCAATTTGTTATGCAGGGCATTTGTGACAAAACCATTTGAGATACATCCTGGGAGGAAAAGAAGGCCAGAATTCAAACCCCTGGAAAATAAGTTGATAGATGTGCAGCTAAAGTCCACCAAAGCTGGTGGGTCATTACTTCGGGTCTTTCATGTTTCAACTATGGTTAAGTCCTTGTGTAGGTATTCTAGCACACATCCCTTACATCCTGCCCCATGCAAAATATATTCATCATTTTATATACCATAGAATTCCAGCCTGGTTTGTGTTGAAGGGACCTTAAAGCTCATCCAGTTGCAACCCCTGCCACGAGCAGGGACACCTGCCACACTGGGGGGTTCTGGGCTCACGAGCTCACTGAAGCTGGGTCATGGGGAGCTGCTCCTCACCCAACACCCCCAAGTCCTTCTCCTCAAGCTGCTCCACCCGTTCTCCTCCCAGCCTGTAGCTGCTCTATTGTACAAAGGCTTTTCACACTACAGCCTCAAAACCCATCTCCGGAAGAAGAAACACAAGCAACGACATCATATTTCTTCCAAGATCACTCGGATTCAACCCATTACCAAGCCCAAAGCCCAAAGCCTGCTGATAAATCCCAGAGATTCACAACCCACAGAAGTCGCATTGAAGAACCCCTCCCAACCCAAAGCAATGCTATGCAAAATCTCCAGTTATTATTTCATTCTGCTGCGAGTTTTGTGTCTGGGAAACAGCTCCTCAGCTGGCCCGTCCCCAGCCCAACAGCTGCACTGCCTTTCTCCTTCCACAAACAGGCTCCAAGTCAGCCAAACCCCTGTTTGGGCTGGCAAACACCCAAGGTGTTATTATTATGTACTATTAGTTCATAGTGAGAACTGTGCACTACGGGAACAAAAGAAAACTCAGAGCAGCTCACTAATGGGGTGCAGATGTTGCAGAGCTCTCTCCTCCGGTATCTTACATCTTGTTCCTATCACCTGTTTGCTCGCTGAGGCTTTAATAAGACAACTATGCGTGCTATCCCTGAGGAATCTTCTAGAATTCCTCCTCCACAAAGCAATAGCTTTTGATCTCCACTTGCCTCCTCTCGGGAACAATCTCTCTTCAGAGTTCCACAAATGCCACTTGATATTCATTTCATATTTAAATAAGATCTTGGCTGTTGTTTCCATTAGCTGGCAGCTTTCGCGTGCAATCAGCCCGTTTCATCCTTACTTCACGTCCCAACAACTAAACCCGACACATCGGGCCAAGTCCCCAGCGGTTAGAATTCAGGCTAAAATACCTCATCATCCCAAAAATGCTGTTCTAAATCCCCCATCGTTTTCACCTTCTTTGTTCCCCTCTATTTACCGGCAAACGGCATCTGCTCAATGTCTTTGGGGACCATTGCTTCCCCAGCGTTATAGAGATGCCCGAACCCCACTGAGGCCAACACTCGGGTTGAGTTGCCTACAGAAGTAACCCGGCCCCAGGTAGATTTCTGAGTCTTGTTCATTAGATTTAGCCTACAAAACACTTGGGAATATTAATATGCAATATTAATAATAAATGCGCGCAAAACACTGGAGCCAACAGCAACACCATGGAAGGAAAACCACATAAAACCAGCGGTATTTCTCCTAACTGCCATGCAATGGTTTTGCCATTTCAGATGGCATCACAAGTGCTTCCTTTCCATCAGCATAAAATGGCAAAGCAGGATCGAGTCACTTGGTTGTTTTCCCATGAATTTACAAAAGGAGGATAAATCACCCAAACCAGCTTGTGTCTCTGCAAAGCGATTGATGTTTCTGCTCCAGCATTTGCAAGCAAGACCCAGGCAGGCTCCCCTCCATGCCCAGACCTTGGCTTGGTTGATACCCCAGGTTTCCTTCACCTTTCTCATAGGCCACAGCTGCCGCTAACCTCCTCCTGAACAAGGATTTCACCCTTTCCAAGGATGCAGCCCAGACTGTACGAAGGTCAGGACCTCATTACATGTGTAGATACTCAGTTCCCATCTGAAAAGGGATCTGGTGCCTTCAGAGGGTTGGAAAAACATCCATGAAGAGGAGGTCTCTCCTACAGCTCTGAACTGGACTTTATCACTTATAACCATAGTTCTGGCTCAAAAAGAGTTGGAATAACTTTTTCAATCCCTATTTACACAAGCACAGACAAGGTGATCACAGGGTGCACAAGTGCCTGGTGTGAAAGGTGCCACCTTCAGCCACCCCATCCCTAAACTAAACCTGGGTACAGACACAGGAGACAGCACAGCATGATGAAGGGGTCCATCCAGCTCCCCTTTCCAGCCCAGGGAATACAGAGGGCAAAAGCAATGTTAGGAAGTGAGGGAAAGCTTCCACTACACACTGACTCCATTCCTTGGGCAGTTATTGAGCTGCCTTCTGCTGTTTCCAACAGACGGACCAACGGCCTGAAATCCTCAGCCAGCTTTTGGTTCCTTTCAAGTGTGTAAGAAACAAAAACCCATGCAGAAATGGTGCTGTTTCATAGAATCACAGAATCATAGAATAGTTAGGGTTGGAAAGGACCTTAAAATCATCCAGTTCCAACCCCCCTGCCATGGGCAGGGACACCTTACGCTAAACCATATCACCCAAGGCCTCGTCCAACCTGGTCTTGAACACTGCCAGGGATGGAGCATTCACAACCTCCCAGGGCAACCCATTCCAGTGCCTCACCACCCTCACAGGAAAGAACTTCTTCCTTATATCCAATCTTAACATCCCCTGTTTCAGTTTGAACCCGTTACCCCTTGTCCTATCACTACAGTCCCTAATGAAGAGTCCCTCCCCAGCATCCCTATAGGCCCCCTTCACATACTGGAAGCTGCTCTGAGGTCTCCACGCAGCTTCTCTTCTCCAGGCTGAACAGCCCCAACTTCCTCAGCCTGTCTTCATACAGGAGGTGCTGCAGCCCCTGATCATCCTCGTGGCCTCCTCTGGACTTGTTCCAACAGTTCCATGTCCTTTTTATGTTGAGGACACCAGAACTGCACACAATGCTCCAAGTGAGGTCTCACGAGAGCAGAGCAGAGGGGCAGGATCACCTCCTTCGCCCTGCTGGTCACGCTCCTTTGGATGCAGCCCAGGATACGGTTGCTTTCTGGGCTGCGAGCGCACACTGAAGCCGGCTCATGTTCATTTTCTCATCAACCAACACCCCAAGTCCTTCTCCTTGGGCTGCTCTGAATCTCTTCTCTGCCCAACCTGTAGCTAAATAATAATACTAAAGACAGAAGAAAATCAAGGAGCAGGCTCTAGGTTAACAATAGCAGGGGGGTTCCATTCTTCTCTGTGTCTTTCAGGTAGGACAAGGCAAGGTGACCGGGTCATGAAGGAAGGCCTGCAGGCAGGTGGGAGAACCTCCTTTCTATTCAGAAGAGAAGACTCTCACAGGTCTGAGGTTCACACCTGCACATTTACAGCACCAGAACACAAACATAAAAGCCCTGAAGCAATTCACAAAGTGCTAATCCTGCTCCTTTTCCACCTAATGACTGTTTACTACACAGGCCTTTTCAATGCCTGGCAGCTCTCCAGCTCTTCTTGCTTTTGCTTTCTCCTACACATGGCTCTCAACAGCCATCTTGGGTGAAGAACCTCTGGAGGAGGAGGAAAACGCTCTTCATCGTCTTTCCAGGCTCTAAAAGCTTTGTTTCCTGTGGGAAATCTTGAGCACTGGTTCACTGTCATGGCAAAAATGCAACCTTAAAGCTTTCAAAGCATTGCCAGGTAAAACTACAGAGAAGGAAGGGGGAAAAGGGAAGAAATAAAAGCACAAGGAGTGGTTTAACTGAAAAGACCAGGTTGGTCCAGCACCGCTTTGTGGTGAGAAGAATGGGAACAGAGAGACAGACATGGCACCAGGTGCTGAGGGCACCTGCAGCTCCCAGAGATAATATGAAATACAGAATAACCTTCACATGGCTGGCTTGACAATGTAGCGTGTGTAAGGTTTTAGGCATTCTGCTATGATTTGGAACTTTGAACCATATTAAAAACCAGTGCAATTCCATAGAATCACATCAAGGTTCAGCTTGAAGGGACCTTAAAGCTCCTCCAACTCCAACCCTGCACGGACCCCTTCCACTAGAGCAGCTTGCTCCAAGCCCCTGTGTCCAACCTGGCCTTGAACACTGCCAGGGATGGGACAGCCACAGCTTCTCTGGGCACCCTGTGCCAGCGCCTCAGCACCCTCACAGGGAAGAGCTTCTGCCTAAGAGCTCAGCTCAGTCTCCCCTCTGGCAGGTTCAAGCCATTCCCCTTGGCCTGTCCCTGCAGGCCCTTGGCCAAAGCCCCTCTCCTTCCCCAGCAAACCTGAATGTCTGCATGCAGCAAGCACAGAACTACAGGGTGTTGTAGCAACACAGCCAATGGTCACTCACATGAGGTGTAGTGTGCTCGATGCCCTGCAGTCCTGAACAAACCAGAGCCCCTCTCATTAACAGCACACCACCTAAATCACTCCAAGATCCACAAGTGCACAAAATCCCTCCTCCCGACACCCTCTTTCTCCAGGTATCATGGAAAAAGTGATTCCTGCACTCGCAGGTTCAAGGGAGGATGGCAGCTGGTGCAGGAGTAAAGCAAAACCACGACCAACCCAATGCGCCACAATCAATATTTCCAATTAAACCAGTCAAGCCCATATTCAAATCAGGTCAACAGTAATCAGAGCATCTGTATGTGGAATAGGAGGACCACAGAACCTCTGGGTCAGCCCATTTCTCCAAGTGAATATCCTAGTGGGAGTGTTTTCAAGCGTGCGATGCTCTAGTAAGAGGCTTTAGTAAAACCTCAGGATTATGCTATGCTGGCTTTTTGGTTATTATGCTCTCCATGAAAACCCATGAGCTGGGAAGCCAGGAAGAGGTTAAACCAGACCTATGGTTTACTTATCCCTTTCTCTTCCCAAGGATCCTGCTGTGAGTTCCTACCTGTACAACACTTGGCGTTACGGCCAGATGGAATGAAGCACTGGAGATGGAATTCCGTATGAAACATCTCTATTAGTAACAGCACTGATACCAACACACAGAAAGAAGCCTCCTCATTTCACCAGTGACAGCAAAACCTGCCCCCTCCATTTCTAGAACGATCTGCCTGGTTGACTCCATCTTAACACAATGATTCAGCCATTTCATCCCTGAATGACTGGAGTTTGCTTTCCCTTCGGCACGGCACTGCACAGCAGGCTCGGCTGTCTCGAGAGCAGGAATCTCTCTGCATAAAGCTCATGTGATGGTAAAAGAAGAGAGAAATAAAGATTAAGTGAGGTGGTGAGAGGGGGAGAGCAGAAATGGGGCTGAATAAGTAAAAATGCAGATTTTTTTTAGCTTATTCCCGGTGTCTTTTTCCTTACAGGCATCTCAGGAAAAGCTCTGCAAGCTGTCTCTCTTGAGAGGGTACTGATGGATGCAGGCTGTATCTCTGCTGCCTTTAATAACAGCCCCAGAGAGCAAACCTGGCTCCCAAGCTGTAGGAGTGGGCTGGCTCACCCCAGAGCAGCGCTGGCTGTGCAGACACGTGGAGGCAATGCAGACGTGGTGCTGGAGCCAGGGTGCAGAGCTGAGCGCTGCCAACACAACCTGCCCGGCACGCTCCCACCCCGAGCATCCCTGCTGCAGGTTCAGCCCGCACTAGCAGGGCTGCAGGCAGCAGGCACACGGTGCCAGGAGCTCACAAGGTCACTGTTCCCTGCCTGAAATGGGCAGAAGATGGAGGTAGGTTGCAAGTCATCGGCCAGTGCCAGAGCACAGGATATATGGGACCACACGTTAATGCCCACAGCACACAGAGCCAGTGCTGCATGAATTGGAGCTTTCTGCACTCAAACTGGAGTTGCCAGTAGAGTAACACTTACATGGAATCATGGAATGGAATCATGGAATAAAATCATGGAATGGTTCGGGTTGGAAGGGAGCTTAAAGCTCCTCCAGCTCCAACCCCTGCCACGGGCAGAGACCCCTTCCACTAGAGCAGCTTGCTCCAAGCCCCTGTGTCCAACCTGGCCTTGAACACTGCCAGGGATGGGGCAGCCACAGCTTCTCTGGGCACCCTGTGCCAGCGCCTCAGCACCCTCACAGGGAAGAGCTTCTGCCTAAGATCTAACCTAAATCTCCCGTGTTTCAGTTTGAACCCATCACCCCTTGTCCTATCCCTACAGTTCCTGATGAACAATCCCTCTCCAGCATCCTTGTAGGCCCCCTTCAGACACTGGAAGACTGCTGATGAGATGGCACTGCATCAATTCGGTTTTGGAACGATGTCCAAAGGAAAGGTTACCTTCAAATCCTACTGCAATGCTACTCCTTTTGCTCCCCCGGCACTCAGAAGGGATGTACAGCTCCCACAGAGCAGCAGAATGAAATGAAACACCCAGTCCCCTCCATCATTCATTTCTGACATGCCATAAAACTAATGCAACTTCCAGGCAAACAGAACGGAGCCTTTTACAGGGTAGCAGTGGATCCATGGAAAACAAGCTCTAGGCAATAGGTGGATCTACACTATTCGTTTTGGTGCTTGTTTCCATGCAAGTGCCTAAAGTACAGTCCCTTCATTCAGATAGTCCACGTTCATCCTGTACTCGGGAGCTGCTTTAAAGGTGCTGGAGCTCTACGAACACTATGGAACATGACAAACAAGTGTTTGTGCTGACTTCCACACTCCTGTTTTCCAAAGTCATTACACAGCCAGCATGAAAACCTTGTTTATGACCTGAGTTACAAACATCAGGAATGAAACACAGCAATTTAATCCCCCCCGAGCAGACTGCGGGACAGCCCCAAACAAGCCATATTTGACACAGATAGATTAGACAGATGGTAAAGCACGGTATAAAGGGGATTTGTGCTTGCTTGACTTTGACATGGCTGAATTACTTATTAATTGCAGACTCAGTAGAGTTATGCTGGCTATTGTACAAAGATTTAATGCCTGTTAAAGCCTCATACCAGTCAAAATCATCAGACCTGCTGTAGAGCAAAACAGGGAGTGCTCTGCAGCGTAATGCTGTTGCTCTTCAGAGCCTAACGTGATGTATTTCAATATAAAATGGATACAAGCAGCAAAAATACTGTTCCAGAATCCTTCTGCACCCTGCAAATCAATGCAAGAACAGGGAAACCAAATGCAAAGTCAATAGAAATCCTGATTTAAAATAAAAGCCCTGAATTCCTGAAGGCTGCTGAAAGCCTCCAAGGTCCAAACGAAGGCACTGAGCACAAGAGCCCTCTACCCATCTGCTCGCAGCACCAGTGGCAGCTGTCGGATTCCCCTTGGGACCCTGGCGAAGCACAAGATTAAAGATGTTACTGCAGGGAATACGGGAGGGGGTGAAACACAAAATCACCATCACATTTCTGGGGATGATCCAACCCGGAGTTAACTCTGGAGCCCATAGGTGGCAATAACAAACCCTGAGCACAGACACTGATTTAAACCAGCCCGTTTCCCCTGGAGTTCATTATACCTTAGGACAAGTGTTTTGGCACCTACCCTAAACACCACAGGTCACACTCAGCATCCGTGCAGCTCCATGGCCTTAAGCACACCCATAGCGGGGTGGACGTGTTAGACTCCATGTCAAATGACAGCAATGGATGCAGCATACTGAGGCATTGCTCCAAAACTGGCCAAAGCCAGCACAAAGCAGTGCCTGGGTGTGGGTTACAGAGCAGGAAGGGAATGGGGAGAGCAGGAAATGACAGAGAGCCTCAGACATTCCCTATGGAGCAGCTATCACCTTACCTCCGAGATGTACCCATCTAGATAACGTCATGGGACAAAAATGACTCCTTACAGCCTCCTCCCAGGGCCAAAGGAGGAAAGGATGATATCATCCTCTGCTCCAATAGCATAAGGTCCAAGCTCTTACATACAAGTGTCAGTCAAGAGTAACCCAAATAGAGAAGTTATCAGGTAGAAAACAACAGCCACCATCGACTGTCCAAATGAGAGTTAATTGTGTAGAGGAGTAACAAAACAAGGTAACAGACTGTGGGTTTGTGGAAATGGATGCTCAGGTTTTCATTTTACCTCCCTTTTAAC
Organism: Pezoporus wallicus; assembly: GCF_028554395.1. NCBI lineage: Eukaryota > Metazoa > Chordata > Aves > Psittaciformes > Psittacidae > Pezoporus > Pezoporus wallicus. The sequence goes on from NW_026637486.1 coordinate 2,828,043, forward strand.
CTTTCCATGCTTTTTTTTGCCATGGAATGCTAGGAAACTCCAATGTCCAGTTGGGTCATGTTAAGAGGAGGCACAATTGCTGTGGACTGGCGAGAGTACACACAACAGCATCTTGGGGAGACTGGTAACTGTGCAGTGAGCAGGAACATCAGATTAACCAGCTGTTTCACTGGGGAGTTAAAAATTAGCCTCATCACTGTCCCTTTAGCAGCAGAACTAATAGAAAGTATCAAAAGGAATGCTTTCACCCTCCAAAGTAACAATCTGTCATTCTCTATACGCCTCATTTGAGATGTAACAGGCAGCATTGAGACTGAAATCCAGAATAACCTTCTTCACCTGCAGCACAATACCAGAAGCTTAATTTTAACAGGTGGAAGCTCAATGTTTACAGTTGCTAGGTACTAACAACACCCATCAACATGAATTGGGTCTTGGATGCCCCAAGCCCAAGGCAAAACTCTCACCTCTCTCCTTCCATCAGCCTCAGCAGCGCCATTCACAGCAGCGGTGCCACCAGGACGGGGTTTTGGGACCCCTCGCCCTGCTGAGGCTTTCTGAAGCAGGCAGAAGGGGGTTGTCACCTTCTCCACAAGGCCAGGTAAGACCCACAAAGACTTTAATTGACAAAAAGCAGCAAAATCTGGGGACATTTGAGGAGCGCTGCAGGAATTCCAGCTGGGATCGCCTGCTCCTCCTGCAAATCATCTTTCAGCAAGACGAGCACAGCTCCCTCTCCGTCCTCCCACTTGAAGCTGCTATTCATTTCATCAAAGGTGGTTTATGAGCAAGCTGAGGACAAGGGATCTGTAGTTTAACCCTATGGAGAACAACAGCCAGAAATCAAAACAACTTTTTCCCCTCTAGAAAATGCACCAGTTTTCTCAGACACATCAGTTTCCACTCTGCTCGCCTTGACAAAGCTGCTCTTCCTTTTAAGCTCTCTGAAAGAGCCAGATTTGTTGCAGCCATTATAATTAAGTTATGTAGAGTGAAAGCCACTGGTTTCACCCTAAAGTACATCTCTCCCAGTCTGGCAACTGTCAGCTTGCCTTGGGTGTTCAGGCTGCAAGGAGCCAGTGTTGCACAAACTGGAGCTTCCTTTACTCAAACAGGAGCTGCCAGTAGAGCAACACTCACATGGAAGCATAGAATAGAATCATGGAATGGTTTGAGTTGAAAAGGACCTTAAAGCTCCTCCAGCTCCAACCCCTGCTCCCACAGGCAGGGACCCCTTCCATTAGAGCAGCTTGCTCCAAGCCCCTGTGTCCAACCTGGCCTTGAACACTGCCAGGGATGGAGCAGCCACAGCTTCCTTGTCCCAGGGCTTCTTTTACCAATTTTTCAATACACTATTTTACTAATACTTGTAATTTTAGAGAACAAGGGAGGCAGTTTGGGATGGCAAAGTGCCCCAGCACGGTGACCTTCACAAGATCATTTCAAGGCAGCCATGTAGATTGCAGTAAAACAGAAAACCAGCTTCAGAAGCTTTAGCAGAGACAAGCAGGACTCAAGTGCCCAGGCAGGGGCTTGTGTCAAACATAGTGGCTTCTCCAAGATGGATAATGGACCTGCTTGCAGATCTCTGCAGAGCAAGGCTAAGGCCTGTGCAGAGTCCTTTGGCAGCAGAGCACACACAGCTCAACCACTTACTTACTGGGACTGCTTCCTCACTAGGATAGAATCACTGCTCAGCAAAGAAGAAACAAGACCCGATCCTAAAATAAGCCTCCCAAGATCTGATTCACGTTGCTAAATAGTGCTTGTCAGTGACCAGTGAGCACTGAAGCCAAGGCCCCTTCAGCTATTTCATGTACTTGTGCTTTCGTATACACCCAAAGTCATTGAAGAAAGCCTCACGACACCGCTGCGGGTACTTGGGTAAAGACCACCGGGCTCCCATGGACCACTACTGGCGTGTAGAGCCCTTGTGCCACCACATCCTTTTTCAAATGGCATCTAGAGATTAAAGTATAACTAAATACAACCCCATTAGAAGGTTCTGGGGATGTCAAAGAGAGGATGGTGAGGCTGATACATGGGGGGAGGTATTATCATCAATCACTGAACAGAACAGGGAAGTGCCATCACTTGTCCATGGAGATGCACAACCTGCAAACACGTACTGACCAGAGCAGACACTGATCAGCCCCCTTCTTCTGCCATCAGAACTAAGGTGTAACACAGAGGAGAAGCAAAATTAAGTGATTCAGGAGGAAACCCTCTGGTTACAGCCCCTGAGCGTGTTTTGCCCAGGTAACACCACCAGCATTTAATCTCTTCAGTATGTAACAATTCAAACAGTGCACTTACCTGCTTGCTCAAGTAAGCACTGAGATGGCATTGAAAGTACAGCAACGTCTCTGGATTTAAAGTGGTTAATAGGACTCGAGTAAAGACATCCCAGTGGCTCTTCCCACAGCACTGCACCCAAACCACCACCATACATTTCACACACACACATCAGTTACCTTCCAAAGACAAGCTACTAAAGCCTACCTTAATTACTAAAGGAAGGGTAACTGCCAACAAACTCATCTCTGTACGTATTTGAGCCAAGAAAGCTACTTTTAGCATGAGTGCAGGGAGCAAGTGTAACGTCTGAGGCATCTAATACAAATCTCATTCAAACAGACATGCTTGAATAGTACCAGCTCCACTCACATCCAGAGGTTTTGTGGTTCAAGAGGAAAATCACTGGCTAACTTAGAGACCCAAACAGCAACCAGAGGCCACTGCAAACCAGGACCACGCTGTGTGGGCTGATGTGTCACTAGCCATGACATCCTCTCCCCTCCTAACAGCATGGTTTTGTCCTGGTGTTTCATCCGTGACTGGAATTCAGCTTTGGGTTTGTTGCTTTGGGTTCATTTTGGTTATAAAGCAAGCCTGGCGAGGGTGAAGCTGTGACCAGAGAAGCAATGGCTTGGTGCCAGCACAGGTGGGAGAACACGGGAGGCTCTTCCCTTTCTCTTTCACTTCCTAAAGGTGAGAGCTCCCAAGCCAGCTCCTGGAGCACAGAGGGAGAGCGTTAGCACTGCTGGAGTACTGTGATCCCCTGTGACACAGCCAGACAGACTGACGACGCGGAGATTTACCCTGCCTCTTCACTTACACCAGCACCGGCAGCACGTCACGCAATCCAAGCTGGCATTTCCCTGGAGTAAAGCCAGGGCAATCCATTATACCCCCTATAATAGTGTCAGAGACCAAATTCATCCCAGTTTTGCCTCACTGGGATCCCTCTGCCTGCACGTGAACAGCCTCCATCCAGAGAGCTCCCACGCAGGGAGCAGGGCAGGGGTCTTCTGTACCCTGCAGTGCCAGGCTGGCCCCTCTCTGCCTCAGTTTCCCTCTCCAGAAAGGGGCAGTGATGCCTGGAATGCTGGCAAAGCCCCTGGTGAAACACAGCTGGGAACTGCTCTGCCTCAGAGCTCCAGTCTCACACAGTTTGGGACTGCAGGGAGCTATCCTGCTCCAGTCTCCCGTTCCAAGATGCTGACCATCGGAGCGCTCTCCCTGCGCAAGGAAGCCAAGCTAGAGAACGGAATGGCAAAAGGAATCTGCCCTCACTCCCTCACTTTGAACTTCAAAGGCAGTCGGAAGAACAGTCCTCCCATCACTCACCTGCACCAACAGGATTATAGGGACAAATTAGACTTTCTTTTATGGCAGATGACAATTCAAGCCCTTGTTTGGGCTGACCAGTGTTTGCTTAAAGCCCTCCTGGGCTTCATTTCCATGACAAAGGTGCATTGTTTGGCTCCCTTCCTTCCCTCTTAATGTTATTAAGATGACATTGAAGCCACATGACAAGAACAGGGCTTTGCCCATTAAATATACAGTGGCCATTCCTGTTTGTCCTTTAATTCACCCTAGAGGGAACTCTCTTTCCCAACACATCTTCGGCTGATGGCAAGTTTAAGGAAATCATTTTGCTGAAATGATGTTTTCTCATTCAGCTCCGTATTACCACCACAACATTGGGGAAACACATAAACACTGCCTTTCCTTTGCCAATGCTTGTAACAAGTAGGCCGAGGGTATCAGCACTAAGAGCACACACCGCAGCTTGCCAAGCCCTTGATCCTCCCACCCAGCCCAATCACTGGGATCGCACCCACCCTTGGAAGTGGCCTCCCAAAGGTAATTAGTGGCTTGGTACAACATTCAGTCCTCCTCCCATAAACAGGAACCCACAGCATCCAGAGAGAGGAGCCAGCTCCTCCTCACGCCCCTGCCAGCCAGCAGAGGTGCTGCCTCACTGCTATGCACCCATTTGCCAAGCCAGGATGAATCTGGTCGCGATGAAGTTCCATGGATGCAGTTTCCTGTTTCAAATCCACATTTTCACTTTTGCATTCCCTCTGGTCCATTACTTCATCCATTTGAGTTCAGATGCTCTGCACTTTCTTTTGATCCATTTCCTGCTCCTTCCTTTCTCCCACCCACTTGTACTCTCTGCTCAACAACAACAACAACAGAGATGAAGAAATGGGGTGAACAGGCCTCAGCTCAACTCCTGCATGTGTCCAGCCCTGGGAGCGACCCTTTGACATGATGAACGTTCCACTTCCCTGGTAAGAAGAACCAAAGAATTTCTCTATTCACAGCTATTCTGAACGTGGCAGAGAAGGAGCCCCCCTGCAGCCCTGATCCAGCTCTGGGGCAGCAGCACAAGAGGGACGTGGAGCTGTTGGAGCGAGGCCAGAGGAGGCCATGGAGCTGCTGTGAGGGCTGGAGCAGCTCTGCTCTGGAGCCAGGCTGAGAGAGCTGGGCTGGGGCAGCCTGGAGAAGAGAAGGCTCCTGAAGGGGAGACCTGAGAGCAGCTCCAGTGCCTCAAGGGGCTGCAGGAAAGCTGGAGAGGGGCTTGGGACAAGGGATGGAGGGACAGGCCAAGGGGAATGGCTTGAACCTGCCCGAGGGGAGACTGAGCTGAGCTCTTAGGCAGAAGCTCTTCCCTGTGAGGGTGCTGAGGCGCTGGCACAGGGTGCCCAGAGAAGCTGTGGCTGCCCCATCCCTGGCAGTGCTCAAGGCCAGGTTGGACACAGGGGCTTGGAGCAAGCTGCTCCAGTGGAAGGGGTCCCTGCCCTGGCAGGGGTTGGAGCTGGAGGAGCTTTAAGGTCCCTTCCAAACCAAACCTTGATGTGATTCTGTGAATATCTGAATATTGGAACTGTGATAGCAATTGCAAAAGGAATGCCCCCTTTAAGCAGTGCACTGACTTCATGGATGACTTACAGTCATGGTGAGAGGCAAGCAAAGCAGAGACTGACACAGACAACTCTGTTCACAGGGCTTGCATTTCTCATGGAATTTTGGATTCTGCATGGGAAGAGTATTGGGGAGATTTACTGTTGTCTCCAGCAGACACCACCGAGCAGCAAAGCCTGGAATTAGTGATTATGACAGCTTCTCGACACATCCAGCTGCAAAAACCAACCAGACTTCCCTCAGGCTGCAGCTAAACACAGGGCCAGAGGCACGCACCATGGTGCGACTCCAGTGGGGACAACAGCTCCCTCCTTCCTCATCCCACAGAAGACCTTGAAATAAAAAGCATTAAAATAAAAACCAAATAAAAAGCACTATAAAGAACAAAACCAACCCAAACTCCACAGCTGAAATTAGCTATAGGCTGCTAGAAAACCTCCCTCAACTGCTTTTCTCCAGGTTTCTGTTTGGTTTCAAGCATCAAACCTCCTCCCCCTTTTTGTTGATGCCATTGACAGGACGAAGGCTCCAGGCTAAAACCAGAACTCAGGAAGAAGCCCTGACAGTTCTGTTCGGGTGGCTTTCCACCTAGAAAACACAACTTTTAACCATTCCAACCAATCCCATCCTGCTTCCCAGAGGTTCCCATAGGGCTGGTTTACATGGCTATCAGGCTGTCAACATCAGGAACACTTGTTGAGGCCAGAGCAAATAACTCGGGGCCAGCAGACGGAGGGCAATTCTTCATTGTCAGAGGGACCTGGGCCCACCAGCAATAAATCACCACCAGAATGGGCTCAGTGCCAGTCATCCAAACAGAGGCCACATCATTTCCCCAAACGTGTCACTTTTTCTGGGCAGGGCTCAGCAGAATCCAAACCCCAGGCCAGACGGACTCGCTCATTGTCCTGATACGGTATCAGCGCCGCACACGTGGGAACCAGCTGTTAACACAATGACTTCACTATAGTGTTATAGGGAAGAAAACAGGCTGCAGTGGGTTTGGACACTGGGCTGTTGGGCTTTAACATCTATGATCACATCCTTTGAGAGCAGCCCTGCCATGTTTCAGATGTAAGAAGTTATCTTGAACAGAATGCTGGTGAGCAGAGGGCTTTTCTTCTGCTGTGACCCCACGTTGGAGGCTCCAAACACCTGCAAAACCAAATGGAACCCTGCTCTAAAGCCCTGGAGCCTCTAAACCCACCCTAACCCCCTGGTTCAGAGCCACCCCAGTCACATCATGTCTCCAGGACAGAGGGGAGCAAAAGGTTTTCCAAGTGATTCTGGGGAACTGATTCCTTAAGGTACAATATTCAAGGACCATGCATCAGGACAAAACACATTAGGATTTAGAAGCAGCAACCCAGTAGCCATCTAGCCTTGATTCCTGATACACTCTGAAATCTTGGCTTAGAAACTGCTCTGCCTGGAGAACTAAAGGGAATACTGCAATGTTTTCCTGGCACTCATGCCTGAAAGCCAGCAGATCTGGAAGGGCTAAAGCCATGGTCACTGCAGTCTCAGCACCCACCAATCTTCCACTTGGCACTTCCCAAAGGTGAACTCTGCCCTTCAGGTTGACTTTGGGAAAGAGTTCCAGCACTTGGAAGAGAAATCCCTGCATTTTCCAGGCAGCACTTAATGGAAGTCAAAAGCAAAATGGGCAGAGTATGAAGAAGAACAGGAATTTATTGCTCATGACAACAAAAATGGGGAGCTTGCTTTAATATAACAACGTAAGAAAAGAAAATATGTACAAAACATTCCAGACTGCTGCTATACTGGGGCCAATTGAGAGAAGAAGAAGTGGATATTACACCAAAGTTAAACAGTTTTCACTATACACATGACATACCCGGGGGGGAAACAAGATTATCATTTAGAACACTGGAACAGAACACGAGTTTGCCATTTGCAAGGGCAATTCAACCAAGACCTTTAGGAATGCTCATTGGGACCAAGCTCCATGTTCCAAAACCCCCATAACCAGCGAGTTACAGGCATCACATCATGCTCCTCACCTCACTGAGCAGGTCCTGAGCTCCTCTGCCAAAGCAGACCCACAGACATAAGGCTCAGATGGAAACACAATGAGAACTACAACCTCATACAACACACACGCTCCCTCCAGACCTATCAGGTTCATCCTGCAAATGCTTCTGACCAGCGTGCGAACCACTGCGAGGCACAAAGCAAATCAAAACATGGTTTGGTGTTATGGGAATATTTGCTTAACAGTTAATTATGGTGTATTAGTAGCCTGGTTTCGGGACAGTTAGCCCCAGGTGCATCACCCAGCTCTTCAATCCTTTAATAACATGCTTGGAACGCCATTTGGAAATTCCCCTCAGATAAAGCAGTCTGCATAGTGACCGTGCCTCCACATCCATCACCATCGAGCATTTCAGCCTTCCAAAGCTGCAACGTTTTCATCAAGCCACGCAACAGAACATTAAAAACACATACCAAGTTATTTCTGCCCTTCTTTTATACATTCACGTGCCCTCCTGTCTCTCTTCAGAGGGTCAAGAAATAGAATGGCCAAACTACCAAATATCAGAGAGGAGATGCATTTATAGGGATTTATTTATATTTTATTTATATACATTTCTATATATTTATACTGTTGGACTCGATGATCTTAAAGGTCTTCAACCTGGATGATTCTATGATTATATCAAAATATACATAAAACCTTTAATAAGTAACATATCAAGTTATTTCTGCCCTTCTTTTATACATTCACATGCCCTCCCATCTCTCTTCAGAGGGTCAAGCAATATAAAGGCCAAGCTACTAAATATCAGAAAGCAGATATATTTATATGGATTTATATGGATTTATTTATATGCATTGATATATATTTATACTGTTGGACTTGATGATCTTAAAGGTCTTTTCCAACCTAGTTGATTCTATGATTATATCCAAGTACGCATAAAACCTTTAACAGTAAGACTGCTACAGGCACCAGCCTAATGGAGTTTGTTGAACGCTCATTTTGGGCCCCCAATCTCTTCCATGGCTCCTCAGTGTCCTGCCACACTTGTGGAACCAGAAGCTAAAGCTGACAGCAGCTGTATTCCCGTTAAAGCCACACTGGAATAACACGGACACGCTGCTCTGCAGACTGCCCTCAAGGTGACGTGGAGGCTCCTCGCCCCGTGCCAGGAATGTGAGGACTCTCACAGCCTGAGCCACTGCAGCCCCAAGTGATTCACATTGTTCTCAGCCCGTCAGCAGCAGCTGTAGAAACAGCTCTGAGATGGCTGGCGTGCCCCTGGCCAAGCCGGCGCTCCACCTCCCATTGGCATGTCCATGTGCTCCTCACCTGCTCCGCTGCAGCGAACAGACTCACATGGAAACAGGGAGCTCAGGCTGGGTGTGAGGAAGGAATTCCTTACAACGAGGGTGGTGAAACACTGGCACAGGCTGCCCAGAGAGGTGGTGGATGCCCCATCCCTGGAGACATTCCAGGCCAGGCTGGATGCGGTTCTGAGCAACCTGGTCTAGTTGGAGATGTCCCTGCTCGTTGCAGGGGGTTGGACAGGGTGAGGTCTGTTCATAGAATCCCAAACCAGTCTGGGATTCTATGAACAACTTGCCCAAAGAAGTGGTGAATGCTCCATCTCTTGCGGTGTTCAAGGCCAGGTTGGATGGGGCTTGGGTGACATGGTCTAGTGTGAGGTGTCCCTGCCCATGGCAGGGGGTTGGAACTGGATAACCTTAAGGTCCTTTCCAACCCAAACCACTCTGAGATTTAATGACTGTATGAAAGAGATTGTTAGGTCCTCACAGTGTTCCTTCTCCACTTGTTCAGGAGAAGATCCTAGTTTAGAGCAATTAAACCTCTGGTTATACCTCAGCCTACCAGCAATAAATACCTAAGCAAGCATCCCTCGTTCCTCCTATACCTTTATGGCACATTTAAACACTGATCTTTGTTACACACGCTCCAGCAGCAGGCTCACACTCACAATTTACTCTCTCTTAGGATTACCCAGACTAAAACCACAGAGAAGACAAGAGCTATGTGCTCCCCATCACTCACAGCTGCCCACAGAGGGGCTATCACCATCCTTTGTGATGTTATTTACCATTGTTTTGGTGTCTTTTCACAATCCTCAAGGTTCTAATGTGGTTCAGAAATACTGAGCAATATAGAATTAGCTCAGATAGGTTCTTCTGCATATTTTTGTATGATGATTCAAAACCTCAAGCCACAGACTGTGCTGATGTCAGTGAGCACAGCTTCACATGCTGGGATGTAGCTGTGTCACTTAGCATAACTGGAGATTCAGATCCTTCATCCTTAAGTGTCACAGAGAAAGGAGAATCCTAAGACAGCAATGAAAATAGACACAGAAGGTCCCGCTTTTCTTACTGCACAAAGAATGTGCTTGAGAGTTTTGTTACTAAACCAGCAGATGACACAGATCATTATAACACTATGGATACTTCAATACTTTGCCTGGGAAAAAAAATAGCTTCAATTCTTTGTGGTATATGTTTAACTCAAAGTCATCTTCTTGTTTGTCCAGCATACAAGGAGAATAGATCTCCAGAAATAACCCACTTGCCCCATCGTGCAGCTCTTCAGGGCAGTTCAACTTGCTATTAGCCATATTCATAGAATCCCAGCCTGGTTTGGGTTGGAAAGGAGCTTAAAGCTCCTCCACTTCCAGCCCCTGCTCCCACGGGCAGGGACCCCTTCCACTAGAGCAGCTTGCTCCAAGCCCCTGTGTCCAGCCTGGCCTTGAACACTGCCAGGGATGGGGCAGCCACAGCTTCTTTTATTCACATCTCTTATGGGAACTGTGCAATTCTGGACATTTATCTCCTAATACAGAGATAACCTGAAGGGCTGACTTATATAGACAAGCTCAGTGAAACTCAACTGTGTTGTGGTTTTTCACTCTGTTTACCTGCATTTTGTGCGTCCCTCCTTGGAGCCAGATCCTGAGCAGCACCAAAGCTACTTTACACACCCCAGCGACGATGGAAAGCTGCAAAGCTGCTTAATGGGCCAGCTGGGGTCAGGGAATCCCTGTGGCACAGGGCTGGGCTAACTGGTGTGCCACATCCTCTCCAAAACCACCCTTGGAGTGTTCCCACTTCATCCTGAGCCTTCCTTCCCCAACGTGCTGCAAAGCAGGGTAACAGAACACAGCCTTGCTGCTGCTGCACCACAGGCTGAGCGAGAGCCCTGCCCACAGGGCAGCTCAGGGACAGCAGCACAGGGGACATGAAGCTGCTCTTCCCCAAGCACAGGCCATGAGGACCGAGTACCTGTGCCAGGGATTTCAGTTCTGGCTCGGGCCTGGTGGGAGCGGTACATCCTGTGGGTATCCAGAGCCTCACTGCTCCCAGGCTCCCAGCGCAGAGCGGGAGGTGACGGGTGTTTTTCCACACATGAAGTAATCCCTTTGCCTTTCAAAAAGCACAGCTCATCACTTGTCCCGAGAGCTGCAGCCACAAAAGGTCACACCTACAGGAGACCAGAACAATTCCCTAACATTCCATCCCTTTCACGGCGCTCCTCATCCAGGTCCCTGCAGCAATGGAAGCTCATGGCCAGGGAACGGTTATTTCCACCCATGCTTCCTTGATTCCCACAGGGTTAAACACAACCTGGTGCTGACTCGGGATACTGCAGCCCTGCTCGGAAGGACCAGCCACTCTGGCCCCCATGCTTCCCTCACGCTATCCCATTTAGAAGCTAACTCATCCTCTTTCCTTAAGGAACTAATTTAGGCAGCACAGGTTTTAAGTTTAAATGGCTTACGGCAGCGACTAAAGCTGCACAATCAGATCCTTCCATTGATAGATTTGACATAGGAACAGGAATCAAATTTGCTTATTTTTACCCTTAAAAGAAACCATATAGAGCCTGCAGTGGTGAAGCACTGCTCATTTTAATATCCAAACACAATGCCCGCAGCCAGCGTCCTGTGCCAAAATCCCATCACTGACAACCCGTGCAGGCATGTCCGAGGCTGCTGAACTGATTTATCTCTGCCTTGCCACTTCCAGACAGCTTAAGGTGAATTTGAAGACACTACTAACCTACAGCAAGATAAGAATCCACCTTGTTCCTCATTCAGATAACCATGAGGATTAGATGAACAGCTTTCCCTAAGCTGGGACTGCGGGGTTTGTGCTTCACTTGCATGGGTTTAATACAGCTTTTTCCCTCCTCACCTGCAGCCCTCTCCTGCCTTCAACTTAAGACTGGAGAGGGACCTAAATGCTCCTGAGATGCAACCAGAATATATCTTGAAAAAGTAAAGAACCCCCCCCAAACCCTCAGTCAATGATCCATTTTTAGGAAAGAGTTTGTGCTAAAATGAGGTAAGTGATAACTTTCCACATCTCCTGTTATCCAGAGGACTATTTTAGGGAGAGTGTGACTGCATTCGCGCTTGTCGCATAGTCCTGCTTCCAATCTCCTGGCAGATCCTCAGTGCATTCCGGGATTTAATGCCCAGCGCTGGTTGGGATGCAGTCCCACTTATCTCCCAGACACATTGAGTAAGAGTTTCCCACATAAACTGACCCACCCTTTAGCAGCAAGAGGTCACTTAGTACAATCAGCCTTCAAATGAGGAAAAACAATCAGGAAAAGCTCCTCTGGTGCCAAAAACGCAAAGGGAATAAAATACAACAGGCTCCAGTGTTTCTTTTATCAGAACTTAAAGGCTGCAGGACAGATCCTCAACTGGTGCAAACCAGTGAGCTCCAGAGCCAAGCAGATTCTTTTCAGGCCTCTTTAAAGCACTTGAAATGACAATAAGAATATGTTACTTTAATAAAGAAAGGTTAAAAACAAGAGGGTAGCAGTTAATCCATTCACCTTGTGACCATCATGGAACTATGGAGAATTATTCCTATATATGATGTGCAGAAAAAAGGCCACAATAAGCTACAAAAATAAAGCCAACGTTAAACTAACTAGGCTGTCTCATCACATAGGGACCCTGCATGACTTAAGGTGAACTGCAGCTTAAAGCCCATTTCCCCCCCCCAGCTCATCTATGGATGCCCCATCCCTGGCAGTGTTCAAGGCCAGGTTGGACACAGGGGCTTGGAGCAAGCTGCTCTAGTGGAAGGGGTCCCTGCCTGTGGCAGGGCTTGGAGCTGGAGAAGCTTTGAGGTCCCTTCCAACTCAAACCATTCCATGGTTCTATCTGAGTCAAGCTGACTAAAGGAACATTCACATTTCAAGGGATGTGGATCCAATAGTTTTTGAAAGTTCAGACACCCAAAACCAGTGTATGCTGCTCAACTCCCTGCTTTTCCCATTCCATGTAAGTGGCAGAGTGGGAAATAAGACTTCCTCACTAGAGTCCACCTAACAAAGGGTTTAATAACAGATGCTTTCCTAAAAATTATGTGCAGGAAAAAGGCCACAATAAGTGGCCTTCCTCCTATGCTGAAACACTCACTGACTTCCAGACAGCAGATTTGGGCCCAAAGTACCTTCCAAAAGCACAGAGACCAGGAATTTCCTAGCGAGAAGCAAAACCTGCTTTCTCCAAGCACAGACTGATCAGCTTCATGCTGCATTCCAGTGTTGCTATAAATGTGCATGCCCCCAGCATACCGGAGCCACAAACTGCCCACCAGTGCGAAGCTCTCCAGCTGCAGGGACTGGCCATGGATCACCCTTAAACACACTCATTCAATATGTGTTTCCTAAGAGAAAAGTCACTGCAAGCCTTGGGGAAGGCAACCTCCTCGTTAGCTTAGCTCCAGACAAAAGCCAACACTTCCCAAGCGAGGTGCCCAAACAGAAACCTGTGGGTGTTAAAGTAAATGCGTGTACATTAGGTTAATTTAGATACAGCAGGCAGCACCTTTTCCCTTGTAAGCCAACAAACCAGAGGAGCTGCCTGCTATAATTAGCTGGAGTATTTGTGGTATCCAGGCACAAAGCAGAATTGATTTCACGAGCGGAAAAAACAAGTGTTTGGTCACAGTGCACAACCCCCTGGTTTTCTGCAGTCACCACAGATCAACCCCACTGCGAACCAGTCAAGCAGCACCCACCATGGGTGAGAAACACATACTGATGGCTTTCTTGCCCTTACAACCGCAAGGCTCCGTTTTATCATGCAGAAGTGAGACTCAAAGCAGATATCCCTTTCTATAACAAGTTAATCAATAGAATGATATGACAAACTCAGTAACTTACAGAAGCACCAAGATCCAGATCCAGATGGTAGGAAGTCCCTACAAAGACCTTGACCATGTACTTGGGGCTGTAACACGATGGGGGGCTGAAGCTTGCAGTGAAGGTTCAAGACTCCCAGAGGTGCCTGTTGGTCTGGCTTGGGAGAAGCTCCAGCCTGGTACCAGATGCGTTGATCAGTGTAACCTGAACACATCAGGGCCAGGCTCCCCAGAGGAGCCTCTGCGTCACCTCGGAGCACCTCCCACCAGCTCACTGCCAAGCCCTGGCCTCCAAAGCCTCCAAGAAAGCCCAAAAGCAGGAAACAAAGCTCCACAAAACCTGGGGCTCAGGGGGTGATCCTCCCTGAGCACCCACCTGAAGGCCTGAGCTTTCAGCACAGCCAGTACCTGGGTGTGATGCTTAAGGAGCCTCCAGTCACACACCTAAAGGTCTGTAGAGCCGATGGACCAGGGCCAGAAAGGATCACAACACCCATTCAACCACTTTCTACAGTGGTACTGAAGAGATGAAGCGTAAACACTTGATTCATTAAGCTGGGTACTTCAAATACATTAACCGATGTTGTCACTCTGTCACGTGGGCAGGGAAGCAGCACACGAAAGCTTGTGCTGATTGCTTTAGGTCTGCACATCTTCAGCTCTGATTACATCTCCCACCAGCTAAACTGAGTCCTTATAACTACGTACATGACAACCTGTCTCCACAGAACCCATGTGTTGTGTGTAGCCTCCTACAGGCCCACCTACACAGAGGAGGAGTCCCTGCCCAGCCCTGACTGAAGCCCATTCCAGGGATGATTCCACATTCTCACTACAGTGGAGTCATGACTAACAAAACAAACCCAATGGTTGCTCCAATACATCTGAGCTGTCACTCAACCTATCCCTTTCCTAAAAATACACTCAAAACCCCCTTTACTACTCAACAGCAAGGCCACAGTTTCTCCAGTTACCTGCAGGAGCATTCTTGTGTCATATTCTCACACCCAAACAGCTCCAAGTGGTATGACTGTAACAGAGAAGGAGACAAGGTTGTCTCTTGTGTACAGCTGTGGATAGGTGAACAAAACTGGGAGACTAACTCCAGGAACACCATGTTTCAGCAAGTCCAGGGGAGGCCATGGGGATGCTGCGGGGGCTGGAGCAGCTCTGCTCTGGAGCCAGGCTGAGAGAGCTGGGCTGGGGCAGCCTGGAGAAGAGAAGGCTCCTGAAGGGGAGACCTGAGAGCAGCTCCAGTGCCTCAAGGGGCTGCAGGAAAGCTGGAGAGGGGCTTGGGACAAGGGATGGAGGGACAGGCCAAGGGGAATGGCTTGAACCTGCCAGAGGGGAGACTGAGCTGAGCTCTTAGGCAGAAGCTCTTCCCTGTGAGGGTGCTGAGGCGCTGGCACAGGGTGCCCAGAGAAGCTGTGGCTGCCCCATCCCTGGCAGTGCTCAAGGCCAGGTTGGACACAGGGGCTTGGAGCAAGCTGCTCTAGTGGAAGGTGCCCCTGCCTGTGGCAGGGGTTGGGGATGAGCTTTAAGGTCCCTTCAGAGCAAACCATGGGATTCCTGCCTGTGTTTCACAGATCACAGTGAGTCACTGCTCAGCAGGTGCAACTCCAGGATCTGGCCACTGGTCCCAAAAGAGAACAGCCTGGTTGGAACCCCAGTAAACAGAGAAGCTGCTTAATTGGGAACATTTACCTGTGAACAGTGTCAGAGCAGTGTATTTTTAGGTCGATGAACAGAGAACCACTGGACACCTCTTCCATTCCAGTGGCATGGCTGGCATGAGCAGCCAGGCTATTCGTAGCACCTAACACGTGTGTGTGAGCATCTGCTGGCACATCATCTTCACTCCAATGGCCTCTTTTGTTCAGTTCTTGCTGCTCTCTTGATGTGAGAGGTTGCCCAGTAAACCAAACCAACCCACCCTTGCTTTTCCAGGTTCTAATGCTCCGCATGTTCAATAGATGGTGAAATAGAACTGCCTGCACAACAGCATGAGATGTTTCTCTGGTGGCAGTGGGGATGTGCCGAAGAGATTCCTGGTGTGCTAAAAGACATGCAGCTTGGGAAAATATAGAGAGAGGTTTGTGCAATGTATCATCGGGGCGGGGGGGGGACTGGATGAGCTTCAAGGTCCTTCCAACCCAAGCCATTCTGTGATCCTATGATTAAGAAAATAGCAGGAGGGAAGTGAAAAGACATGAAAAAGTACGAACAACCTGAAATTTTCATCATTCCATAGGAGAAAAACCTCGTAGAGGAGAGAAAGAAAAATGGTAATGGTACTAAAACACAGCTCAAGGTACTCCTCAACCTTAACCTGTCCTTGGCCATAGGAAGACACACACAATCCCTGAGCACAATGATTATACTTCAGTGTGCATCTTTTCCTAATCCCATACCTTTTACTGCAAGTCGAAATAGCACTCTCTGGCACAAGCCCACCCTCCCTAGTCATCTGTTTCAAACAACCGCTAAAGCTGTTATAAACCTGACCACCAACTAACAATACACTTATTTCCATGCACAAGTGGTCTTATTAATGAGAAATAGAGAGTAAAAAATGTGTCTGGGATTAACAATATGTGAGAGAGAAATAAAGCTGAACAAAACAGAAGGATAAGGTGCCTGCTTAAACATACAGAATTGATCTCCACCCCTCTGTTAAAGCTGCTGGGTAAGCCGAGATCTACTAGGCACAAGAAAAATTCCTTGCATGTTCTGTCTCTGTAGCCCTATTTTCATTAGAGGAAAGGAAAGCAAAGCCAGGCAAGGCCTAGCTATAACTGCTGCACCGTCGTATCCGTGTTCATTAGAAAAACAAACTCACAACAGATCATTTTCAGAGGAATAATAAAAATCTGACAAATGAAAACCACATGTGGGGAAAAGAATAACAGTGGGGAAAGCAGCCTCGAGTGCAGAGCACTGATTGTGCCTCGGTGCCATTTGACGGCACGCACGTGCCAGCTCCAGCGCTTGCTTCGCCAGGAGAGTGTTATTTGGTGGTAACAATCAAACACAAAGTCATTTCTGAGGTGTGAGCGCACCAGGAAGCAAAGGGAGACAACTGGATTTTCACATTTCATAACTCCAGGCCAGATTCCTGCTGGTTTCACTTGGGAAAGTTGCCATGAACTTGAGCAGAGGTAAGGAGAAAGCACAGGCTACTCCCAGACTACATCAGCTGGGAACAGGAGGGAGCACACAGTGTGAGAGCTGTCAGAAAAACCCTACATGCTCTATAGTGCTCACACAGAGTCGTATGAGTTGAAAGGGACCTTAAAGCTCCTCCAGCTCCAGCCCCCTGCCACAGGCAGGGACACCTTCCACTAGAGCAGCTTGCTCCAAGCCCTGTTCCACCTGACCTTGAACACTGCCAGGGATGGGGCAGGTTCAAGCCATTCCCCTTGGCCTGTCCCTCCATCCCTTGTCCCAAGCCCCTCTCCAGCTTTCCTGCAGCCCCTTCAGGCACTGGAGATGCTCTCAGGTCTCCCCTTCAGGAGCCTTCTCTTCTCCAGGCTGCCCCAGCCCAGCTCTCTCAGCCTGGCTCCAGAGCAGAGCTGCTCCAGCCCTTGCAACATCTCCATGGCCTCCTCTGGCCTCACTCCAACAGCTCCACATCCCTCTTGTGCTGTTGCCCCCAGAGCTGGATGCACTATCATGGAGCACTGGCCCAACCTCATCACAAGCCTCCATGGCACAGAAAACCACCGCAGAAAAGAGCCTCCACTGCTCTGCTTCACAACCCCCTCACTCAGCTGAGGGTTGGCAAGATCCAAGGGGTTGCTGGTGTCTCCTCAAGCTGATGTTGGACCACCCAGTTCCCATCACCCGAGCGCTGCAGTTCGCAAAGGTTTTCCTATATCCATGAAATGGTGGTGAGCAGGAGGCTGTGGTCAGAGATACCAGCCTGGCCTGGATTCAGGAGCTGACTCACGGGTAATGGGCAGTGCTAAACCGCTGGACTGGTTTGTAACCTGTGCCCAGATCAGATGACTAAGGAATTTAGGTGCCTACAGAGATTAACTGGCTAGAGAACTTTGGCAGTCTGAGCCTTAAACTAGAATGGAACGGTTTGGGCTGGAAATGACCTTAAAGCTGATCTAGTTCCAACCCCTGGCATGGGCAGGGACACCTTCACTAGACCAGCTTTTGGGGGGGGAAGATGCTTGAAGACGCCAGTCCAGTCCGAACCCTAAACATCTGTAGAAATCCATCTTCCCATCTATGTCCCACGGAATACACCCATGTACTCGTCACTCGTGACAAACAACGTTGATTTTACAACATCCAACTGCAAGTATTAAATCTGATAACTGACCCACATTAAAACCCAATCCGTAGCCAGGTGACGTAATAGCGTGAGCATTACAGGGGGTCGAGGGCTTGGATTTCACATATGCTGAAGGAAAACCAAAACACCCTTCACACAGTGGCTCGGAACGCCTCCTGAGGAGGAACTGTGAGACATGCAGCAGCGTCCTGCTCTCCATGCATGCAGCACAAGCGCTTGGACCCTCTCTGTTCCACCCCTGTGTGCCGACAGAGCTGGGGAACGCTGCAGGGATTCCACAAGGTGCAGGATTGGTGCCACCACCGAGATGAAACAGCGTCTGCAATGCTTTTTGCCACGGAACTGCTGCAAGCTCCTATTTCATCCCCAAGCGCTGCATTCTGCTTCAGCAGATCCCATTTACTGCACTGGACCTGCATTACAGACAGCGCACGACGGGCTCCAGTGACACAACCTGACCTCTTTTTAACACCGAGCCTGTGCTGCTGCATGAGGTAACTGAATGTTCCTTCCCTATGGTATTTATCACCTCCCTGGCTCTGGTGGTGACCCATGAGAGAGCCCACCAGTCCTCCCCACAGCCCTACGAGCCCTGCTTAGCCATGTAAGCATACAACAGCCAGGAAAACACAGGAACACCAATGGATAACGCCAGTTCTTCAGGAACCGCATCGAGCTGCCGTCACCCACCCTTTCCAGCTCTTCACACCATTTCCATCTCCTCCCACTGAGGATACGCGAGTCCTGCTTCCAGCAGAGATTCCCTGCAAAGGCCTGAGGAGCCACAGGCTCCCCTGATGCTTTTGCAGGGCTGATTATCCCTTGGAATAAATTGCTGCCCATAAGCTCCGGCTGGGAGCATTGTTCCCCGCAGCGCCTTCCAGCACACGGGGTTAGTGCAGAGCAGGGGCTTCCTGAGCTGCCTCGCCAGCTCCATAGGCAGGTTTTATAATATTCCCACCCTGTCAGTAAAGGGTACGGAGTGCTCTGGAGCTGGGACATTGGGGCTTATTCCCTATTCCAGTCATCCTGCTTTTAGGGTTGTATATTTACACCTATGGGCGACGTTAGCGCGGTCTCAAAACGCAAACCGGGACTCACCTACAAACGCGAAAGCGATTCCCCTCACAATTACGACAGCAAAACCAACCAGGCAATGCCTCGCCCTAGCTCCGAACCGTCCCTCGCAGGCGGAAAAGCTCAGCTTTACACGAGGGCTCTCCCCACACGGCGCCAGAGCAGTGAGCAAGGGCTCCTCGGCGCTGCTGCAGCCTCTCGGTGCCTCGCAGGAGCCTGCCATGTTCTTTGTGTTAACCCAGGCCTGTCCCCGCCCGGCTGCAGGGGCGCTTGACGGACAGACCCCAACCCCGCTCCGGAGCGCTGCCCTGCCCTGCCCCACCGCAGGGCCGCCGACCCCGGGGCGGCAGCGGGGGAGAGGCGCCGCGGCCCCGCAGCAGCACTGCGGCGGCTCCGCTCCGCCGCTGCCGGGCGCTGCGCACCACGGCGCAGGACGAGCCCCGCGCCCCGCCCGAGCACCACTGCCATTACCTCCATGCGGGGTAATGAAGATAAATACAGCGGGGGGGGGGGGCTGCGGCCCCGCAGGGGAGCGATGAGGAGCGATGAGGCGAGGCCGCGGCGCCGCAGGGCGGGGCTGGGCGGCTCCGCGCCCTGACAGCGGGGCCGGGGGGTGCAGCCCCGCAGCGGGATGCGGGCTGAAGAGGGGGGGAGGCCGCGGGGTCTCCCCGCCCGCCGGGCGCTGCGGAGCGAAGCTGCGGGCCCGCCCGCGGTGCGGTGCCCGCCTCACACCAGCACACGGAGATGGGTTATGGGGGGGGGGGTGTCCTCCCGGCTCACGGCCGCCCCTACCTCAGCGCTGCCCGGGCACGGCTCCCTCAGCTCGGCGGCGGCGGCGGCGGCTGCAGCAGCGGGGAGTGACCGGAGCGCCCGCAGCCCCCGCGGTGCTGCGCTGCGCTGCGCTCCGCCCGCCCGGCCGCGGCGGCTGCGAGGGGCGAGGGGCGGGGACAGCGGCGGGGCTGGGCCCGGTCCGGCCCGGCCCCCCCCGGCCCCTTCTTTCCCCCGCGCAGGCAGCGAGCGGGCTCCTTGCGGCGGGCCCCGGGCCCCGCAGGTGTCCCCGGCGCGGCCCCGCTTACACCGAGTGCGGCCCTCACCTGGTGCCGCCGCCGCCGCTGCGGCCTGGCCCCGGCGTCTCCCCCAGATCGACCCCCTCGGTGCCGCGGCCTCCCCGCCGGCTGCTCCCGGCGCTCCTTCCCGGCTCCTTTCCCTTCCCTTCCTTTCCCTTCTGCTTTGCCTTCGCTCGCGTTTATGCGGTTATTGGGTCCCTGCAGGCTTCATGCTCCTCCTCCTCCGACACCCTCTCCTATCGCACAGACAATGTTGGCTCACCCCCAGCATCCATTTCCTCCAGTGCTGCTCTGCCGTTCCTCGTGGAAATCCCATGCCGGGTTTGACTGGCTCCACTGCAGCCATCCTCTCCTCCCCCGGGCCCGCCACCTTCCTCCGTAAACAGCCCCTCCTTTACCACTGTAACCCTGAGGCTCGCCCTTCTGCTGCATTCCTCCTCTTCCTCCCTCCCCGGGCAGGATTTTGCCGGTCTTTGCAGACGTAACCCCCGTTACCCACCTAGAGATCCTCTCCCCCTTCCTCACGTCCCTCTTCACCACCCAAATCCAGAGGCAGATATTTCTGCTCCAGCTTCCCATTGCAAATCCTGGCCCCTCTGCTTCCACCCATGCCCTCAGCCCCATCAGTCCCTCCTCTCTGTTACCCCTAACCTATCGCTTACAGTGCAGCTATGGACAAGTGTTATCCACCTTTTTATGCGTAAAACCAACAAAGCACCCCCGGTTTCATCCGCCTCAACAGTTATCCTCCCCTGTCCTGCTTTCCATCCCCACACTCATTCCTAACTCACCATTTCACTGCTCTCTGGGGTTCCTCTCCTCTGCTCCTATCTCAGAATTCCTCTTATCTGGCTCCTGCCCCTTCACACTCGGCTGCTTTGCCAAAGTTTCTAATATCCACTTCCTGGCGTAATCTCTGGGATATTGCTTCATTCCCATCCTGACAGAGTTATCAGCCTGGCTCCTGAGATTTTGTTCTCCTCTGGTTTCCAAGACTGCTCCGCTGGAGTCGCCTCCCCAAACTCCCCATTTCCAAAGGTCCACATCCCAGACAGGACACTTAATCTGTCATTCCCTCTGTAATTGCTGTTAGGTGAACTCACCCTATGAAATACGAACGCGTATCACAGGCACTCAGTAACGGTCGCTCCGTGATCTACTTCTCCGCTCCAGGCCTATCATCTTACCCAAGTTACAATCTCATTCTGCCCTTGTGGCACTGCAAGATGGACAGGACTGGTAGGACAAGGGGTGGTGGCTTCAGACTGAAACAGGGGAGATTTAACTCAGATAGATAGCAGAAGTTTTCCCTGTGAGGTGGTGGTCTTAAGGTCCCTTCCAACCCAAACCGCTCTGGGATTCTATGCTTCCACATGTATGAGAAAGAGCTCCTACACCACAGCCAAACAGGGCAGTAACTTATCTGCCTTGATCACAGCCAGCACCGCCACCCTGCCCATCCATCATTCACGTCTCTGGCCCTCGGCTGGACTTGGCGCCTTGCTTTTTACCCAGGGTGGCCAATGCTTTCACGTGGGTTCTCATCACCTCACTTCTCAGTTTCAGCCTCATCCCTGTCTCCTTCTCAGATGCACCTTGCCTGTCTAATTGCTCCTAATGCTGCTGCACATTTCATTCCCTCATCCGAACAGGAACAAGCCATCCTGTTCTGTCTTTCCAGTGGTCTCACTTCTCAGATCAGGCATGAACTGGTAATCATCTGCAATCTCAGCCCTCTCTCTAACTGCCCATATTCAGCATCAGCACCTACCTTTGATTTGTCCAGGTTATGAGACAAGTAACCTCATGCTTTCTCACATTGCTAAGTCCCTCAAACCTGGGCAAAGTTCCTCAAGCCTTCAGAAAGCCTCTTGAAAATGTTCTGGCACCACGAAGCCTACAAGAACCTTGACAAGAGGTTGTCACCTTGACAAAGATGTCACAAACCTTGTCAGCCTGACAAAGGTGATACCACGTTTGTCATCTGTGCTGGTTCATATCCAGTTCTTGGCATGCAGGGAAAATACATCAATGGAGGAGGCACCCCATTCCCCCCCCCCCCCCCTTCCTCTTTTCTTGCCTCTCTCTTCCTCCACTGAGCCCTCCCTCCCATGATAAAACCTGATTCAGCAGCAAAAGGACAGTTCTCTGCTGGTTCTTGCTTCCATGAAACATCAGTGCAGGTAGGAAAGAGGTAAAAAGAGCCTTTCTTTCTTTCTTTTTATTACTGTAACAACAATAATTCCCAGCAAAGCCCTTTGTAACCATTCCTGTAACAAAAGGCAAGGCAACCATTTCAATCCCCTTCAAAAGTTACCCACACAGAGGAAAGAAAACTAAATTCAGACCATTTCCCAGCCTTCCTGAAAGCCCCCAAGACACTGGAAGCAACATTAGCTGGAATAGCTGCAGGACTAAGACTGCTCCTGGTCACTGTGTCTGGCCCAAATCACATGGGAAGTCCTACTGAGTTTCTTTATTAGGTGCACTATGTGTTAAAGTACTTTACAAACCAATTTCTGTGAGCCCGGTAGAGTTTTGCTCTTAGAAAAAGCTGAATAATTTGGCTGTGAATAATAAAACCTAGTAAGTGCCTAAGTACATGCACCACATTTAGGCTTCCAGTTTTGATCCAACATAAATGTTGCTTTCATTTTAGCCATGAGTAACAGGAATTCAGAGAAATTAATGATGTACTTGTATGTATATACATGTAAATACAAATATATATTTATATATAAATAGGAAAAATCAAATGCTAGGATATTAAGAAACATCAAGGGGAAAAACATCATCCTTCACTCAACTATTAATATCTCCCAAGCAAGTAGGCAGGGAAAGATTGTAATAGATGGGAGTGAGCAAGAGCATCCAGAGTATTTTAAGATCCTTTCTGTCTGTCTGAACCCACATAGCTCCAAGATGGGTGGGCCATGGATTATCATGAAAATAACTGGGTAGGAATGATGCCTGGAGAAGTGAGAACCAGAATCACAGGGGCACTGAGGGGTCCAACCAGTTATCCCAGTACTGACAGACAGTTTTGTCTTCTTAAAGAGCCATATTTTGTAAAGAATGGGGCAGGTACAAGTGTTTTGCTGCTGATGGTTTAAACCAGCACCTCCAGGGTTCACAGAGAGGGGGCTATTGCCATTAAAGATATTACTACTAATACTTGGTAGTGTTTGCAGTGTGAACCTTCAACCCGCAGAGCTAGAAAGCCCAAAACTACAATTTTGTGCCACTTGAGTTGGGAACACTTACAAGTTAAACCACCAGCAAGTAAACCAGGATAGGCTAACAGGTTGTTGGCACTGGTGGCTGCATTCCCACTCCTTTAATCCAACTGAAAGAGGCAGAGTGGATGGCCACATTAGAAACTGCTGTTCAATGAAGTGGAAAGGGTGAGCAAAGCAACACTGGGTGAAGTCACTGCCCTTCTGCCCCTTACTTTGTAGTCAGCTTTGCCTTGGCAACCCAAGGGGGTTTTCTCTCATACATGTTGTCCATGCAGCAATGAATTCCTTACATTTGGAGAAATATTTAATCCTTTCTTCTTCTACTAAGCCACTGTGCTCAGCAATATTGTCTGGTCCTCATCCATACCTACACACCCATATGTTGGCCAGGTTGGACAGGGCTTGGAGAAGCCTGCCCTAGTGGAAGGTGTCCCTGCCCACGGCAGGGGCTTGGAACTGGATGAGCTTTAAGGTCCCTTCCAACCCAAATTATTCCATGTGTATTAACACCTTCACCAAGAGGAAAGCACCATGCAGGTGTGCAAAGGTAAATACATTCCAAAATCTCCAAAGCGTCATTTAAATTTGCAGCTTAAATAACCTAATGCATTGCTCAAAACAAAGTGGAAGAATTCAGTGTGGAGTTTTACTCTCTTCAGGATCTAGGGCGTTTCAGTTGCCTTTGTGTGATCTGAAGTTGCAAGAGAGTATTTCCAAATGGAAGCAAAACAGCATCACTAGATTAGGAATTAAGGGTCACCGTTGTTGAGGCAATATTAAAACTGGAAAAATCCTATTTCAGGATGGTGGCAATTTCCTAAATGCCAGAAGAAATGAACGTGGAGAAGTTCAAGCTGCACTAAAGAACTTCCCAGCTCTACCACACTGAACTGGGAAAACAGCCTGTTATCAGCAGGTTCCAGTTGCACAGGTTCCAGTATGACTGGGATGAGAGACGTGTTCCTCCCACCAGACACACCTTCCTCCACCAGGAATGCTGTGTTTTAGACACACTGTGAGGCTCAAAGGCACAAATCTAGACCAGTGTTTTCTCTCATAGCAGGCTTGGCCAAGATCTTGAGAGGAAAATCAAAGATGGGCAACAATCTGCCTAAAGGAAAAGCTCTCAGCTTCCCCACCATGTGTCTGGAAGCTCAATGGCTTCTCTATCACAGACATTTCTTCTTCACACAACTCTGTTCCTTCCCATCATGCCAGAACACCCAGCTCTGCGTACCTTCAACAACACCTTGTAGCAATGCATTCCCTGTGGTCTATTCACCAGTGTATTTCTGTTTGCCAACAGCCACTGCAAAGAGAAACCCATTAGACTCACCCCTTGTTTCCCCTTCTCCCTACAAGCAGCCCATGGTGATGAGCCCAGAATCCTGCATCAGGAAATGAACACGCTTCTAGGGTATCTCCATCCACGGTACTTTATAGTAACCTACCATAGGTATGAAGGGGGTGTGTGAGAGAGACAGGTTTTCTACTGGTAAGAGACAGGAGGAACATGGAGACCCTGAGGAGCTCTACTCGCAGGTAATGTGTCAGAGACCTGGGAATACTCTCACTGAGTATTAACCTACATACTCGTACTGTAAAGTCCTATTTCTCTCTATTAACCTAAAGTGCTCCCTGAACACCTCTACTGCTTTGCTGCCCCATCCCCACAGCATTGGTTCTTGTCTGTGTTCTCTATCAGCTCCCACGAGCTTAGGACCTCTTTCTCCATGTGCCCAGCACACCAAACCCCAGGAAATCACTAAAGCAGAGGGCACTTACCTTGGCCTCCGCCAGCTGCTGTCTCCTTCCCACACCAGCAGTGGAAATGCTGACAGGAAAGATGGGTTTCCTGCTCCCCATGCCAACAGCACGGCAACCTTCAGCGTGCGGGAGGAGCCCTGGCAGGAGTCCTGCTGCTGAGGGACAGGAAGCATCAGTGAGAGCTGGCAGAGGCGCGTACCACAACATCCCCTGCAGACATCTCCATTGTGTCCAAGGCAGTACATTAACAAAGCAAATCAGTGTCTTGGGACCCGCTTGCATGTCCTGCGGGCTTCGTGTCAAAGAAACCCCATCAGAGGGAACGTCTGCAGCCGCAGTCACAGGTACGCCTGAAGCTGCGCAGACAGACACAAGGTAGGAATTACCTTGGCTGGTTCATACACCAGTGAATAGCTCAGACACAGGGAAAGCTGCACAAAACCACCCTGGGAAGTGGGAAACACTCGTGTCACACCCTGAGCTGGGCACCCTGGTGCCAGCACTCAGCCCCTCTCTGTTGCCGGGCTGCACGTACAAGGTGGAGATGAGCCTGGCTGCAGATGTACCTAAAGAGAAATGGGGAGGCAAGAAGACCAAACCCCTCAGCGCTTATCTGTCCTAGGAAAAGCTGCAGGATTCTCTTCACAAAGCTTTCCCCCTTGGTGCCGAGTTGTTCTCTTTCCTCTTTCCTTGTGTTTCAGCATCGTTTTACTACTCTGTTTCCTTGAATGTTGCATTAAAAAATACACATTAGCAGTTTGTGCAGTTTGGATGGGTTGCCCTGGAGCAGCTCCGCCATTAAGGGGTTGGTGGGGTAACAATGTCTCTGGTTTTGACACACAAATCTGGATTTTGTTATTAAAAAGTAACAAGAAATATCATACATGGACCAAAAAAAACGGCAGAAGAAACCACCAGTGAAGTTGCCTCTTTTACTGCTGTGGCAGAAAAGACATCTCTCTAGGACAGCTACAGGAGAGAGTTAACAGGGAACTTCAGTGAACCCAACTCAGTCATCTTTGCCAAGTCATACAGAAAGGAAAATCAAAGGTTAAATTCTTAGCTCCTCTTCCAGATTTCATTCACTTTTGTGGCAATCTGCCTAGTTTTCTTACGGAAACTGAAGCTGGGTAAAGGCTGGGTTAAGGCACCAGCACACCCTCCAAACCCCATTGGCCCAAATAGGTTAGAAAAGGTAAAGCGTGTGGAATTGCTTCGCTCTGATAGTGCTCAGTTTTAATTGTTGAGGCCGTGATGCCTTGCTCATGGAGCTGGACCATTTTGCCTGTACAGGGATGTGACTGACACCAGTGGAACCTCATCCAGGCACAGTCATCTCCTCTCCCTGCTTTAATTCCAGTACCATGAGATGGATGAAATGATTCTCAGAGAAGCACATGAACAAGGAACGGGCTGCTCAAATGCTCAGAGCTTCTGTCTGAGCTTAGAATCATAGAATCCCAAACTGGTTTGTGTTGGAAGAGACCTTAAAGCTCCTCCAGTTCCAACCCCCTGCCACTGACAGGGACACCTTCCACTAGAGCAGCTTGCTCCAAGCCCCTGTGTCCAAACTGCCCTTGAGCACTGCCAGGGATGGGGCAGCCACAGCTTCTCTGGGCCCCTTGTGCCAGCGCCTCATGGAAGAAATTGTTCCCAGCCTCCAGTCTCAACCTCCCCTGGTGCAGCTTGAGGCCATTTCCTCTTGTCCTGTCACTTGCTCCTTGGGAGAAGAGACTTCTTATGAATCACGCTTTCGATTGTTTTTTCCTTATGTAAAAGCTGTTTGGATCTTGAATTCTAGCACATGGGAATGAGCTTCTAAAAGCTCTTAAAAAGCACCACAACAGTAGGGGGGAAGTGGTGCTTTGCAGAAAACTGCTGTAGAATGAGGAGCAAGAATGTATGAAATACCAGCGCCGGTGCTTGGGATTTCATGCAGTCACTATTTATAGGGTGATCACAGAAGCGAGCTCCAGACTTGGTTTATAAATAGATGAGCTTCCATTTCCCTTCCATGCCAGCATTTTCCAAACTGCAGTTTCATGCTTCCCTTGTTGTTGTGATGAATGTTGCTGATGGTTCATGGACATCTGGCAGGGCATTGGTAGGGGGGTGGTAAAATGGTATTCAACACCACATTCCCATTCCAACTGCTGCCGGTACTGCAGTGCTAGGACAAGGGGCGATGGGTTCACACTGAAACAGGGGCAGTTCAGGTTGGAGATAAGGCAGAAGCTCTTCCCTGTGAGGGTGCTGAGGCGCTGGCACAGGGTGCCCAGAGAAGCTGTGGCTGCCCCATCCCTGGCAGTGTTCAAGGCCAGGTTGGACACAGGGGCTTGGAGCAAGCTGCTCTGGTGGAAGGGGTCCCTGCCCGTGGCAGGGGTTGGAGCTGGAGGAGCTTTAAGGTCCCTTCCAGAATCCCAAACCAGGCTGGGATTCTGTGATTTTCA
This sequence comes from Pezoporus wallicus, assembly GCF_028554395.1. Classification (NCBI taxonomy): domain Eukaryota; kingdom Metazoa; phylum Chordata; class Aves; order Psittaciformes; family Psittacidae; genus Pezoporus; species Pezoporus wallicus. The sequence continues at coordinate 2,855,341 of NW_026637486.1, forward strand.
CCCCATCCTTGAGCAGTCCCTTGTGTCCATAAACACGTGGAACTGCTGCAAACCCTGCCTGCAGCTTGCAGGATGATTGCTACCCCATGAGCACACTAGCTCAGGTAGGAAGATGCTCTGAAATCTGCCAATGCTCTGATCATACCACTTCATCCACACAATGGGATCCAAGCCATCTGAGAGAAGTTCAATCACCAAGGAGAATTAGAGGTTGAGGGACTGAAGGGTATGAGGGCTGAGGAATGATGGCTGAGGGGAATGTCAAATGGCAGCATTCAGTCTTAATTCCTTGGCTCTTACTCACAGCTCTTATCTCTATTATAATTATCTAGAGACCACAATGTTTATTCCCATCTTTATTCCCACCATGCAGATATTACCAGAGCTGTTCAGTTAAACGATTGTTTAATGTATTTGTCCTCTAGAAACAAAAACACAAAAGGAGAAGAAACAGAGCAAACCTGCCACAGCGGGTGATGCTTCTCGCACACTTCCTCTCCAGGAATCCTGTCTCCTGGAAGGCCGCTCTATTTCCAGGCAACAGAGCGGTCACCTCATCTTCAAAGGATACGGCTTTGTATCCAGGTTGGTTTTAGGAGCTGTTGAGATGGGTGGGAAAACATGAATGTAGATGTTACACAGCCAAACCAACTGTGATAGGGCCCGGTGGCACCGGCTGATGGAAAATCCCCACTAGCCTGGCAGGACAGGTTGGATCATCTCATGTCACGAGTTGTGTGGCTTTTACTGGGAGGGCAACACTAAATGGCTCTTAGGAAAGTTTGAAGAGGGATAGCTGATGGGAAGGAGAAGCCTCATAAAATCAAAGCCTGGTTTTCCCATCCCCAAGTGCTTTTAGAGCCTTCGTTACGCCACAAAGCAGGCGACAGCAAAGGACGTGACAGGATCTCAGCCAAGAGCTGAACTTTCAGGTTTGCTAAACACTTGATAAACCAGGATTTGATGTTTCCCCACATTCACACTCAGGGTATCACCAAGCACTTTACAGATCAATGCATTACAGGGGCTCCAGCATCTCTAGCAAAGGGGAGCCCAGAAGAGGAAAATAGCCTGTAATAGAATGATGAAAGAATGCGATGCCAGGATTTCAAGATGAAATATAGAGAGTGGTAAGGATTTGTGATTGCATCTTTCCCCTCACACTGGAAAATGTGTATAGTTATTCAAAATACACGTTCTTACATGAATGGCCTAAATTCACAGTGTTTGGATCTTACTCAGGAGGTTCTGAGGGTGCAAGAATGAGGATGCAAGGGGCTGGGTACAATGCTGAACAGAACCAAAGCCATGGGGTACATAAAACACGTGCTGTGGTACAAGGAACTGTAATTTATGTGGCTCACATAAGACTGAGCTGGACAGAAGTGTTTTAAACACACGTGCACATGTAAAGCATATCCTCCATAGCAGAGCCCTACACAAGCGCATGGATCTGCCCATATAGAGACCTTCCACTGGGAGATATGAGGCAGCTGCACTGATTTAACTTAATGGTGTAGCTGAGATTAGAATCAGGTTTTAGAAGAAATAAATGGGGGGGGGATGTTTGATATTATGGTTCCTCCTCAACAGTACAGCAACAAACAGGAGCTGTGTTTGCACTGGAGGATGTTGTAGCTCCTCAGGACACAGTTGTATAAATAACTCAAAGCATAACCCAGGACACACTGTGTGTCCTTTCAGAAGGAAAAGACCAGAACGGAAAGTTCCCTTTTCCCACCATGCCCAGCAAGTGACTGGAGTGTCTGTGACACACAGGCTCAATGCCTCTGGGAAGTTCCTTCCTTCAGCTTTGGATCAGGCCCATGGTGGAAACAGAGAAAGTCATCTACATCTTTCCAGTTCGGGAGGAAGGATTCAGTGGGCGCCTTTCATTTGGGATACAAACCTGTGTAGAGAGCAGCTATGCTCTGGTAATGTACAGCACAGAGGAAAATAAGGGTTAAATGCAGCAGCAAAGGAATACAGCATGAAAATGCAGTTATATTTGCGTGATCTTCAGCTGGTTTTGTTTCATTTTGGAATGAGGGTTTCACAGGGGCCTAAAAGGAAAAAATCATTTAAAAGACCTTAATGGTAACAGCAGTGTCTTCATGCACAGAGCACCATTAAAAACCCCAATGGTGATACTGAAAACTTCATGACACTTGTGTACTCTGCTTCTGCTGCAGTAGAAGCTATGCATTACTTTCACTCTCATGAATATAGAGCAAATCAATAATGAAACTACAGAGCACAAAACTATGTGATACCTCTTTGTTTGTAAAGCCTTTATACCCCAAATCACAGTTAGGTCTCAGCAACTGATGGATTTGGGGATGGAAAATGCATTTCACAGCTTTTCACCCTTCAGATTCCTTTCTAGCAGGGTCAGGAGGGAGGTACTGCTTCTGGCCAGTGCTTTTTATGGCCACAGAACACCTCCCACCAGCCAGATGCTCGTGACACACTCTGATGACTGACAGTAACTAATACACGTGTAAGTGGTCCCAGCAGGGAGGCCAGGGGAAGAACCAGGTTCTTGTTTCAGCAGAGATACCCCAGGAGCCAGGCGAAGGCAGAGGAATGAAAGCACACAGGGAAAAATGGAATTAAGGAATCCCTTACCTCCTGGTGCCTCCCAAACCCAGACATGGAAGCATGGGATCAACCAGGCTGGAAAAGACCTTCAGGATCACCAAGTCCAACCATTCCCAGCACTGCCAAGGCCACCACTAACCCATGGCACTGAGGGCCTGGTCTGCATGGGCTGGGAATGCTTCCAGGCATGAGGGAACGTCTGCAAGGTCTCTGGGACAGGACTTCCAGCAGCTTTTCAAGAGACTCATTGAAAATGGGATGTCAGCTTCTGTGCTGGATGAGGAGGAAGCTGCACGCACCAGGAACACGCTGAGGATGCTACACAGTGCCTGGAGCAGGGTAAGGGTAGGACAGAGCCTTGGGTGACATGGTCTAGGGTGCAGCGTCCCTGCCCATGGCAGGGGATTGGAACTGGATGATCTTAAGGTCCCTTCCAACCTAAAACATTCTATGGTTCTCTGACTCTAAGCACCTCAGGACATGTTGCTTTAGGCAGTTGAATTTGTCAGTCTTCAAATGCTGGAATTCCACTGCAGTGACCACAGAGACACAGACATCACAGCAGCATAACTGGAGCTTGTGTATTTGCCACCAGCTCAGGCCTGATGCCAGCTTATTCCAGCTGTAATTACACTTGCAATTAATTGTCCCCAACAGGTACATTACATTTCCATCTTGCTTAAGGGTCTCCAGTAACCCCCTCCCTGGCTGTACAAACCCCTGCAGGAGTCTGTGTGCAGACAGTGGCATGCTCTCAGCCCTGGCTCTGAAAGCAGCTTTAAAGCAGCATCAGTGGCTTGTAACAAAGTGCTGAGCTGGACAGAAAGTTTGGGTTCTTGCAGGGGCACCTCACTTGTGGCCGTGCATCCCGCATGCCTTTGGTCTCCGTTTCCCTGAGGAATCCGCCTGGCACACACTCCTTCTTCTTTCATTTCATTTCACAACCATTCGACTTTGTTTTGTTCTGTTGGGGTTTTTTGACTGATGGATCTTGGGTCAGAGGAGCAGAGAAGCATGCCAAAGCTTTTCATATTCCAAGAAGGAGCCCACTGCAAAGTGTGGAATTTCCTTTGTCCTTTTGTTCAGAAAGCTTTCCTATAAATCACAGCCATGCTGTTTTCTTTCCTAGGGTAGACCTAAACATTTTATTATGGGAGGCCCAACTCAGTACTAACGCAAAGCTCACTGGAATCAATGGAGATTTGCTGATCTGTTGATCGCATCCATGTTTTCCCTATGACTTTAGGCAGAAGAAGAACAATGTCAGTTTTTCCATGTTCAGAAGTCTTCGTAACTGACTTTGACATTGTCACAAGGGAAGAATCTGGGTCAGCTCCCCCTCCTGCTCTCCTTTGTTTTCCGGGAGAAAAGGATGCCATTCCTTGGGTCCTTGCTGGGAGTGCTGCTGGAATGCTACACCTGCTTTTGAGGCTACTCCTGAGAAAACAAAGACGTTTCATACAGGGAAAGGGTCAGAAAGAGCTATAGAATCATTTTAGATCTAAAAGCGTGGCATTTATCAACTCAAGATACAGAACCATAGAACCGTTTGGGTTGGAAAGGACATTAAAATCATTCCGTTCCAAGCCCCAATATCCATTCTAATTTATCAAGAAATCACCCTGTCAGTTTTGCACGCTGAATGCAGAATGCACTGCAGGCTTGGATCCATCTGGGAAATGCAAGACCCATCTGCTGAAGAGAATGGTAAATAAATTCCCTACAAATAAAAGTGCAAGCTTTTCCACCCATGTGAGTAGACACCCATCAGAGCCCTTCTCTTTGGGGATGCAGTGAGATGTCATGAACTCATAGCAAATACCAGAATAAAACACACTTCAAAGTGATCCTTTGGCTTCAGCAGCAACTTTAAGTAGATGAAGGAATCACTCATTGAGCTCTGATGACCTTTGCTGTGGAAACATAGCAGATAGTCATGGGGTTCAATCTACACAAAGTGTACATACACTTCATTCACTTCTCTTTTGACACCTACAGACTAGAGTCACCTGTAGGTTAATGCAAATCCTTATTCGCATCTCCCAGTAGAAGAGCTGAATTTTATCCCATTTATCCTTCCTAAATCCTTAGCAGAAACCCCCTCAGAGAACCTATGCAGGAGGAATGGGTGAAAAGATCAACAGATTTGTTAAGGGGGAAAGTGCAAATGTTCAAATCCCAACCTCCTATTTTTAGGAAACTGGAGACATCTTAATTATTGTTGGAAATTCTCTCTTCCAGTCAAATGCTGTTGACTTTGGGCAGCAGCTCCAGAAGATATCGGGGAAGGGCACAAATATGTGGAATTCCATGGGTAACCAGGCTGAAAATCACTGCAAAGCAGTCCAGGTTTGTTGCTGCTCTTACTCCCACTGCTTCAGTGGAGTTGAACCAGCAGCTGAGCTCAGGAAGGAAGCTGTAGAACTCTTCTCTGACTCAATATACCCCTGAGTAGCTGTTCAGCTCCTTCAAAGAGCTGTTGGAAAGGCCTCTTCACATCCCTCGGACCAGAGGCTGTAACGTCAGAGCCTGCCCTTTAGTTCACAGCTGAAAGTTGGTGATAAGAAAAAACAGGAAACAACCTTGCAAACAAACAAAGACACGTTCAGGGTGGATCCACACCCACCTAAAAACGGAGACTTTCCATTGTGGAATAGCCGAGGAATAATCCATATCTGCTTTTCCCAGCGAAGGCACATCCATTCCATGTACCTGCACGCTCCAAAGTTCAGCACAGCCTCCAACCTCTGCTGCAGTTCCGAAAAGAACAATGACCCCAGCTTCTGTTCTGTGGCTGTTTGGACACGTCTCACTTCTCTGTCAGCTAAAATAGAGGTAGGACAAATACACTTGAGATGCGCAGATACTGAGAAGAGATAGGGCAAAGTACTCAAGAACCTCAATGGCCTGATGTAAGCCTCTGTCTTTGAAGGTATTTACCTTGTTGCAGCATCTACAGCAGTCACAGGAAGGTTGTTTGTTTGCTACTGATCACCAGGGCTCAGAAATTAGGAACTTTAAATTGAGGCATTAAGGACAAAATGAAAAGGTTCAGTTTCTTTCTCCCTGCAGCACCTTTCTCTGCCGGCAGGAGTGGAAGGAATGAAGGACCAGATTCAGGGAGGGGATCCTGCCCCTCTGCTGCGCTCTGGGGAGCCCCCCCTGCAGCCCTCATCCAGCTCTGGGACAGCAGCACCAGAGGGACGTGGAGCTATTGGAGCGAGGCCAGAGGAGGCCATGGAGATGCTGTGAGGGCTGGAGCAGCTCTGCTCTGGAGCCAGGCTGAGAGAGCTGGGCTGGGGCAGCCTGGAGAAGAGAAGGCTCCTGAAGGGGAGACCTGAGAGCAGCTCCAGTGCCTGAAGGGGCTGCAGGAAAGCTGGAGAGGGGCTTGGGACAAGGGATGTAGGGACAGGCCAAGGGGAATGGCTTGAACCTGCCAGAGGGGAGACTGAGCTGAGCTCTTAGGCAGAAGCTCTTCCCTGTGAGGGTGCTGAGGCGCTGGCACAGGGTGCCCAGAGAAGCTGTGGCTGCCCCATCCCTGGCAGTGTTCAAGGCCAGGTTGGACACAGGGGCTTGGAGCAAGCTGCTCTAGTGGAAGGGGTCCCTGCCCGTGGCAGGGGTTGGAGCTGGAGGAGCTTTAAGGTCCCTTCAACCCAAACCAGTCCGTGGCTCTGTGGTTCTTCTTTAGCTCTTGAAAAAATGCTTTAAAACGCACCTGAGACCTCTGAAAGCTCTGAAAAGCAAGTAGGAGAAGTTCACCTTTTTTCTTCAATATAAGGCTCAACTTCACCTCCTTTTCAGAGGATCTGGTTTGGGAGATTTGGAATTTCAAGGCTAGCGATAGGGCAGTGAACCAAGCGGGCGGTCCATGTGAAGAGGAGGATGGATGTCCACCTCAGGTAAAGCTCTCTTCTCCTCTGGTTACCAACACAAACCAATGGAACTCCATGGGGTCAGGGAGAAAGCCACCAATCTGCATCGCAAAGTGCCTGGTGTCATCTGGCTGCTCTGGCTTTTGGAAAGGAGATGGTCCCACAGGCATCCACACTGGAAACCAACGGGAACCAGTGGAAACCAATATGGAATCTGCCTCAGACTGAACTGGTTAGGAGGGTGGACATGGAAATCCAGCTAGCTCTTTACCTCTCCTATGAGCCCTTCAGGTCATGGTGGAAGCGCAGCAACATAGGGTGGAGAAGCTGCAGAGCCAGTGCTAGGGCTGCGCCTGCACTGGGCATAAACAGGGAGCTTCGATTCCTGCTTCTCTACTTAGGACTTTCCATAAGGCACCGAATTCACTCTAAAATCCGAGGTTTACGTCACTGGTACATTTTGTGCGAAAGCGGTGAATTCCACACCCTCGGAATATCCTGCGCTTCCCAGCATGTAAATCCCAGCCCCTGACATCTAAAGAATGCTTGGCAGATGCAGCGAGGAGCAGGGCCAAGCTGGATGTTGAAGGTATGCGTTAGCTTCCAGCCAGCCAGGAATACGAACACCTTGCCCATGCTTTAAAGGAATGAGCTTTTTGTGGAGACGGTGCATGGAGAGAGGATTCCAAGGCAGTTGTTATGTGTTCTGTGCTCGGTTGGCTCCGAGTGCGTGTGGCATGGGGAGAGCTGTTGCACCTATGAATCCAAGGCGCTGGCTGGACTCGGTAACCTCATCAGATTTCTTAGGATGGAATGCACACAGGTGGGGTTATCAAAAGAGCTGAAAGGGAGGGGGATTCTGCTCTATCCCAGCTGCTCTCCAGGCGCAGCTCTTCTTTCCAGTGCCTTGGATGCAGAGCAAAACAGGAGTGGAGGGAGCCCAGGGGACTGCTTGGCCTCTTCTATGCCTGTGATCGGGGCACACCCAGACCTGCCTCTCGGAGTCGGATTTTGGCTGGATTTCACCACAGCCCCCACAAACCTTCCCCGCGCTCCTCTGCAGCTCCTCCAGCTCTGAAAGCCTGCCCCAAATCCAGCCCAGCTGGGGGCACATCCTAAAGCAGGGCAGTGCGTTCTCCGTACAGCCCTCAGGTTGTTATTGCTGGGACTCCATTCTAAACAACGGAGCAGTTTGCGCCAGCCAAGGCTCTCACCACGACCCGACGGACAATGAACAAGTCAGGCCCGTGCAGAGCACCCCGATGCCCAGCCAGGACCTCTTCTCCTGTCAGCTCAGTAGAGATGTGTTAAACCCAAGCCCGATGTGGCTGGGCTCCGCACCAATCCCGCTCCCGTTCCGTGTGGCTGCAGCACGAGTCGGCTGCAGGAGCTGGGACCCCTGGCCAGCTTCCCACTGCTCAGAGCCGAGAGGTCTCCCCCCAGGACACTGCGGGCTCCCCAGCACCGGCGGCTCCGGGCTCTGCGCTGGAGCCCCAGGCAGGGCTGCGGAGGGCAGGGCACGGGCCTTGTCCCCTCCGCGCTGCCTCTGCCCCGCTCCTGCAGACCCAGCGGGAGGGAGGAGGGTGGCAGCTGCCTGCCCCCGGCGTGGCACTGCGGGTGGATGGGGAGGGCAGCTTGCTCCAAAGCAGGCTGGGGGGAGGGAGGGAAGTGAGCGCGTTAGGAGGAAAGAGAGGAGAAACAGGGAAGAGATCCTCCTGCCAAGTGCATCTGCAGTTATAAACAGCAGAAATAGTCCTCCTGCCACGGGCTGGGGCAGAGCAGGAGAGGAAACCATGCAAGGGTGGGGATGCTGGGGAGGGACTCTTCATTAGGGACTGTAGTGACAGGACAAGGGGTAACGGGTTCAAACTTAAACAGGGGAAGTTTAGATTGGAGATAAGGAGGAAATTCTTTCCTGTTAGGGTGGTGAGGCACTGGAATGGGTTGCCCAGGGAGGCTGTGAATGCTCCATCCCTGGCAGTGTTCAAGGCCAGGTTGGACAGAGCCTTGGGTGCCCTGGTTTAGTGTGAGGTGTCCCTGCCCATGGCAGGGGGGCTGGAACTGGATGATCTTAAGGTCCTTTCCAACCCTAACGATTCTATGGTTCTATGGTCTGCTTACTACTAGATCCCAGCTATAGGGAGCTCAATCTGTAAGGCAGTTTAGCACTGACAGGACATTACAGGCCGGATTCTGTCCTCATTCAACTCCACCATAGCAGCTGGCAGCAGAGCTGTGCCATCCAGAGAGCGAACGCCTTGCAGCCACCTTGAGGAGCTGAAGTCCCAGTGGTCAGCATTGTGCATGGCTGCAGCCACCCTCTAAGAAATGCCAGGATTTAAGGAGCAGAGACCTCACAACAAGGAATACTTGCATGGATGCCCCTCTTACAGAAGTCCCCCGTCATCATCTCCTTCACCAGCAATACATTTGGGCTAAACTGGATTGCAGCTTGGCGAGCCTTGTCTTCCTGGAGACGTTGAGGTTCCAAGGGGAGCAGGGTTCATCCATCATCCAGCACGAGCCCTATCACATTGCTGCGGGAATTGCTCCTTGTTGAAAACACAACGAACCCTTGGAACAAACAACCCCCACCAAACCAGGCCAATGGCTTTAACGCGGTTCCTCAGCATCCTCCCCACCTCCAAGGAGGAACTGCCTCCCTTGTGCTGGGAACATCACACACTCCTCTTTGCACCCGGCCCAGCCTGTCTCCAGGAAGAGCTGTCCCCAATAGCAACGAGGAGATTCTGCTCTCTCCTCAGTGCTGTACATTCCTCAGTGCCTGCTCTGAGCACTGCAACTCCCATTGCTCTGCTGGTTCCCCCCTCCCTGGTGCTCGCAGCCAAGACACCTGCTGCTTCCAGCCCTCAGTCATTCCTGCTTCTGGCTTCCAATCTCTACCTGTTTACCTGACCAGGCCCCATGAAACCTCTGGGCTTCATCCATGCTGATTTACTCAGTTCCACTCTGACAATCCTCTCCTTTGCTCTGATGTATCCCTAAAATGTCTGTCTGCTCCCTGTTCCATTGGAGCCAGGCTGTCTTGTCCTAAATGCCTTGCCTGGCTGCTGGCTTCCTTCAGATGGAATCACAGAATCCCAGCCTGGTTTGGGTTGGAAGGGAGCTTAAAGCTCCTCCAGCTCCAACCCCTGCCACAGGCAGGGACCCCTTCCACTAGAGCAGCTTGCTCCAAGCCCCTGTGTCCAACCTGCCCTTGAACACTGCCAGGGATGGGGCAGCCACAGCTTCTCTGGGCACCCTGTGCCAGCGCCTCAGCACCCTCACAGGGAAGAGCTTCTGCCTTATCTCCAACCTGAACTTCCCCTCTTTCAGTCTGAACCCACCACCCCTTGTCCTATCACTACAGTTCCCCAGTGAAGAGTCCCTCCCCAGCATCCTTGTAGCCCCCTTCAGACACTGGAAGCTGCTCTGAGGTCTCCACGCAGCTTCTCTTCTCCAGGCTGAACAGCCCCAATGTTCTCATCCTGGCTCCATACAGGAGCTGCTGCAGCCCCTGATCACCATGGCCTCCCCTGGACTTGCTCCAACAGCTCCATGTCCTTCTTATGCTATGAGCCGTACCCGGCACAGATACCCATGAGCAGCGGTTAGGAGATGCCCATGCAGCCCATGCTGGCTGTCATCGCTGGATCAGGCCATTCCCTGCTCCGTGCTCAGGCAGTTTTCACTCCTGAGTCACCCACGGCTTGTTTCATCACACCCCATCCAAACCCTGAACCGTCTCCAGGACAACGCACATCCAAGCACCTCCCCTGCACCAGTGACTCAGTGGCAGCTGTGAGTACTCACGGGTGCAACGCTCAGTGGCATCCCAGGAAACAGGAGGTGGTGGAGGCCCCATCCCTGGGGACATCCCAGGCCAGGCTGGATGCGGCTCTGAGCAACCTGGTCTGGTTGAGGATGCCCCTGCTCGCTGCAGGGGGTTGGACTGGATGAGCTTGGAAGGTCCCTTCCAATCCACGGACATCGCAGGCACTTCTGAACGCAGCAGTGCCGGGATGCACGGTTCTGTGGGGGGAGAACTTTAATGGTTTTAGGCGCTCCTTCCCCTGGTTCTCCTCAACCCAACTCCTTTCCTGCCTTTCTCTATCCCAAATTCTCCCCTCTGCTAACCTTTGGAGCCAGATTTTACTCCTCCCAGAAAACACTGGTTCTAAATCCCAGCTCCGCCCTCATCTGTGCCCCTTACCTGCTTCCCTCCTCATTCCCATCTCCTATCTCAGAGCAGTCCGCTTCCTCCTTTTCCCTCCTGCAGCTGGTGTAGCAGGCAGGGATGAGTGACAGGACACTGATTACACCCTACCCATTGTAACTCACACTTTGCCCTCCACAGGAGCAGGAACTGCCATGGTGCTCTGCTCAGACCAGGTGCCAGAGGATGCGCAGTGCCAACAGACTCTTCCCTGCCTTCAGCTGCCAAACCCCAACAGCTCTCCCACTGGTGTGTCAGGTTTGCTGAGGTTTCATAGTGACTGAATTCACTGCATCCACAGGGGTGGCAAATCCCACATCTGCGGTACCTGCCTCCCCCAGCAGTAAATCAATAAGGTTTTATCAACCTATAGAAGCCCCATATAACCTGGGACACCCTTTGTGGTGAGAAAGAGCTGAAGTGCTTCAGGTGATGGTTGAAAAACCCAGAGGAAAAGCAAGTTCAGCTGGAGCCTGACACACAGGGCAAGACGCTCCAGTATGAGGAGTTCGACATGGCATTTGTGAGCTACCGGAACAGGGGGACTGCAAGCCCCAGACAATGAATCTGTGTCATTTACTGGCACAGCAGTGAATCCCTCAGACATTCCCCTCTCTTGCAACTCTGTTTAGGAAATGCTGGGTCATGGCATAGAATCATAGAACCATAGAATAGTTTGGGTTGGAAAGGACCTTAAGATCATCCAGTTCCAACCCCCCTGCCATGGGCAGGGACACCTCACACTAAACCATCTCACCCAAGGCTTTGTCCAACCTGGCCTTGAACACTGCCAGGGATGGAGCATTCACAACCTCCCTGGGCAACCCATTCCAGTGCCTCACCACCCTAACAGTGAAGAATTTCCTCCTTATATCCAATCTAAACTTCCCCTGTTTCAGTTTGAACCCGTTACCCCTTGTCCTGTCACTGCAGTCCCTAATGAAGAGTCCCTCTCCACCATCCCTATAGCCCCCTTCAGACACTGGAAGCTGCTCTGAGGTCTCCACGCAGCTTCTCTTCTCCAGGCTGAACAGCTCCAGTGTTCTCAGCCTATCTCCATACAGGAGGTGCTGCAGCCCCTGAGCATCCCTGTGGCCTCCTCTGGACTTGTTCCAACAAGCTCTTTTGGGTACGTTTCCCCTGTGCAAAGCCAGTCCCCATCATGCTCTCACATCAAACTGCCCTTCTGCCTCCTCCAATGATGCTAGAAAGGATTTTCCTTAACCAAGACCAAACGTCCTGCGTTCCCCCTCCTGACAAGCACCACTCTACATGGGTTGCTAAGCCTGAACCTCTCTCACTGACATCTCCTGGGATGAGAACATTTATTTATCTACTCCTGAGACACACGGCTCAGCTGTGCAAACACCGAACACTTCTGAGCAAGCTCATGAACCTGCAATTGATATCCCAGAATGTCGAATGGGGAAGACTGAGTTACTCTGACAGTCATGAGAGAAATGAGTGTAAATGGTGTTTAACCCATGGGGGAGACCTGAGAGCAGCTCCAGTGCCTGAAGGGGCTGCAGGAAAGCTGGAGAGGGGCTTGGGACAAGGGATGGAGGGACAGGCCCAGGGGAATGGCTTTAATCTGCCAGAGGGGAGACTGAGCTGAGCTCTTAGGCAGAAGCTCTTCCCTGTGAGGGTGCTGAGGCGCTGGCACAGGGTGCCCAGAGAAGCTGTGGCTGCCCCATCCCTGGCAGTGTTCAAGGCCAGGTTGGACATCCGGAATCATAGAATCATAGAACAGTTAGGGTTGGAAAGGACCTTAAGATCATCCAGTTCCAAACCCCCTGCCATGGCCAGGAACACCTCACACTAAACCATCTCACCCAAGGCTCTGTCCAACCTGGCCCTGAACACTGCCAGGGATGGAGCATTCACAACCTCCCTGGGCAACCCATTCCAGTGCCTCACCACCCTCACAGTAAAGAACTTCTTCCTTAGATCCAATCTTCCCCTGTTTCAGTTTCAACCCTTTACCCCTTGTCCTGTCACTACAGTCCCTAATGAAGAGTCCCTCCCCAGCATCCCTACAGCCCCCTTCAGACACTGGAAGCTGCTCTGAGGTCTCCACGCAGCTTCTCTTCTCCAGGCTGAACAGCCCCACCTGAAGCACCAGAGGATGCTCCACTGCACACACACATTTTGCTATCCTCACTTTAAGAAGGCAAAAGGGGTAAGCGAGACCGGAGAACAGGGCAGAGCAGCGAGGCTCTGTGCTCCATGCTCTGAAGGTTTGCAAGGCTCCCACCTAAGTCAAAGTGCTGTGACTTTCAGTTGCCACAGAAGGAGCGCGGTGCACAGAGATGCGCCTTCGGGTCCATCCCTTTGTTCCTAGTGCCCAGATGTCATCCACACCACCATAAAAGAGCAATGCAGACACTGAGGTGTAAATGAGTGTGCGGTCACTGCGGAGCTCCAGGGTCTGCTGCTTACCCCCACTGACTTTGATGCTGGCAGAGGGTTTAACAAAGCAGGGCAGGAGCACTCAGTCACTATGGACATGTGCTTCCCCTGCACATGTGTCTGGGTGGCTCACGAGGAAGGATACGGGGTAATTTATGGTGTCATTGCTCCCAACTCTGCTCGCTGCCCTCAGATCCCATCTCCTTGGCACTCAAGGGCTGTGCCTTACAGAAACCCAAGTGCCTTGAACTCACCTGGCGCCGCGGGAAGTCTCAAGGATGGGAACAAGAGGTTTCTTGCAATGAAAACACCCCTCGGGCAAGCTGAGATCCCTGGGAAATCGCTCGTTTTCAACTGGACCAAGCTCTGCGCCAGCCTGAGCAGCTCCAGTGAGGCCCATGTGAGTCACTCCCATCACTGCGGGGCTCAGTTTGTCCTGGTCTCTTTGCTGTCCCTTCCGCAGGTGCCACTCTCCCTGCTTGCTCTGAGCAGTGTCAGTGCTGCTGAGAGGTTCAGGCTCACCACTGCCTGCACTCGCCCATGTACCCACAGTGTTCAGCTCCCGTCCTGCCTCCCTGCTGCACTGCACCACAGAGCTTGTGCTCCTCCCGCCTGGCTGAGATGGGGACATTGACAGAACCACGGACTGGTTTGGGTTGAAGGGACCTTAAAGCTCCACCAGCTCCAACCCCTGCCACAGGCAGGGACCCCTTCCACTAGAGCAGCTTGCTCCAAGCCCCTGTGTCCAACCTGCCCTTGAACACTGCCAGGGATGGGGCAGCCACAGCTTCTCTGGGCACCCTGTGCCAGCGCCTCAGCACCCTCACAGGGAAGAGCTTCTGCCTTATCTCCAATCTGAACTTCCCCTGTTTCAGTTTGAACCCATCACCCCTTGTCCTGTCACTCCAGTCCCGATGAGTCCAGATGAAAAGTCCCTCTCCAGCATCCCTATAGCCCCCTTCAGACACTGGAAGCTGCTCTGAGGTCTCCATGCAGCTTCTCTCCTCCAGCCTGAACAGCCCCAGTGTTCTTGTGGGCACAACCTCACCCTAGTGCAGCATCGCTTAATGCCAGTTAAAGACACTCAAGGACTTTGACAACCATTCTCTTTCAGGTCTAAGAAAGCCACCAGCCCATTTCACTGGTACAAGTCTGTGTCAGAGATTTCACCCTCTGCCGAATTCACCCCACACTCTGACCAATGGGTCCTTCCCAGCCATATTCATCTCAGCTTTGACTGGCATGGCTTCCCATAGTTCTAACCCTATGAACCTGCTCAAGGGATGGATCCATTCCATCCACCCAGGTGCCCTTTGGTCCTGCAGATCTCTCTATGCAATTACAGGAGCTGAATGAGCCTCATATCACATCTCCTGGTGCACTTTGCTCAGGTCTTTCTGTCCTTTTTGGTTTCAGGAAGGAGAGTGCAAGTCCTGGAAGCACAGCTCTTTCCTGTTAATACCCTACGAGTGCAAGAGTCAGCTCACCTTCGTGACTCCTCATTGCTGATGCATGGGTAAACCACTGCCAGGGGAAGGAGGACCCTACAAAACGATGCTTCTAGATGAATAAACAGCCATAAAGGGCCCCAGTGATCTCTTGGGACACAGAGGCCTTGGTGGTATTGTCGTGCCACTTGCAATCAGCTTAATTCTCCTTGACTGCTGGAAAACAATGCAGAATTAGAAGAAACAAAGAGAAGTTTACACTGCACCCAAAGCAGCAGCTCAGAGCCTGGAAGAACTCATTCTGCAGGGAGCAAAAGACGTAAAGAGTCTGATACAGTAGAAAACACAGCTGGAAAAGATTCCTCTCACTGCATTTCTGTCTCTGTCTGGCTTTAGAGTTTGACCTCTTCTGTTTGCACCCTGGAACATTCTGGGATGCACTGACAGTGATGTGATCGTGGCAGACTTAAATCATCACGGGCTGGGACAGGCCAAGGGGAATGGCTTTAAACTGCCCAAAGGGAGACTGAGCTGAGCTCTTAGGCAGAAGCTCTTCCCTGTGAGGGTGCTGAGGTGCTGGCACAGGGTGCCCAGAGAAGCTGTGGCTGCCCCATCCCTGGCAGTGCTCAAGGCCAGGTTGGACACAGGGGCTTGGAGCAAGCTGCTCCAGTGGAAGGGGTCCCTGCCCATGGGCTTGGAGCTGGATGGGCTTTATGGTCCCTTCAACACAAACCACCCTATGACTCTATGGTACCAGCTGCTGTTATCAGTGCCACAGTGCAGCTCTTTGGCTGTTAGCTGAGCTGGTACCACTCCCAGGTGATGTATTTTTAGTCCAATGCCTTAAGAGGCTCTGGAATGGTCCAGCTGGAACAGACTTACATGCGGCAGCTTATTCTTGACAACACCTATCAGCTGGGATATCAGCATCAGGGGGACCACCTTTACCTGTGCCTTTGAGCTGCCACTGAACAGCACAGCTCTTGTGTCACCCTAACTCACAGCCGTGATTTACATGTCTCCCTAATGCATAAACCCAAACCCTGTGTCTAAAATTAAGCTTTTGCATTAGCTATGCATGGTGCAGCTCATTCAAAATGCATCGTCTGACACAGTAGGGAAATGTATTGCTCAATACGCACAAAGTGCCGAAATCAAACCCCCATTCCCTGCACGTCCCTGTTGCAGCAGGTACCATGGAATGTGGTGTGGGTAAACCAGCCAGATCTCCCTGTCCTGCCACAGACTGGGCCTGCTGCTGGGTTATTGCTGGCTTGCGCTTACCCAGCTCTTGGGAAGGCGGAGGAAGGGGGGTCAGTGAAGTGGGTACCATCCTGCCGTGAACGGGGTCTCGCCGCGGGAGCAGCCTTTGTACAATGGAACAACCCAGCTGGGACTGTTCCTCCTCTGAAGGTCACGCTGAGCAGGAGCACTGGACAGCAGCCAGCTCCCGAGTTCCCACAGCGAGCACGGAACACTCACAGGCGCTAAAGGGTGCCAAATCTGAGCCCTACGTGTTTCCTTTTTGATGGAGCAAGGGGCTGCTGTGTTGCCTCATCCAGAGCATCGATTTGTTAGCATATGCTGCTTCTAGTCCAGACCATTGCTACAGGTTAAATGTATGATAGAGACTGCAAAACACCCCAGTGACTGCAAAACGTGGTAGTCCTTTACCTGTTGCAGACCCCCGCTTCTGCTAGGTTAGACAGACTGCTTACACACGCGCTCCTTAACGTCTGTGAGCAGTGCCTGAACCAGCGTTACTGAAGGAAAACCAAAGGAGATGATGCCTCATGTGCTGTAATAGGATTAAGCTGTTTCTGAGGCTCAATTAGCTGAATCACGCTTTTAACCCCCTCCCAAGAAAGCATCAAAGCAGCTCAGGGGATATATGGCAAGTACCTGCTCTATTCAGGCTGGATTGTGCAGCGTGGAGGGTGTAGGTACACGTATGTGAGGTGTGCACCAAACAGCAACCGTGGCTTCTCCAAAGGATTTGGTTTGTAGCAGTGATTCAGGCACAGAAAAGAGCTGATTTACGGGTGTGTTTCTTACAGCAGCCCCGCAGCCCGAGTCTCCAGGAGGCGATGGGTCTGTGCTAACAAACACAGGAGCCTTCATTAGACCTCGATGAAACCCTCTGCACACAGCCAAGCGTCCCTCCTCACCATCAGTTCGGCTGTAATTGCTGTGCTCCAGCCTCGGCCACGTCATCCTGGTGCTGCAGACTCACTGACCTGTTACTGACACCAGCTCCTGTAACCTAGGAGATGGAGGAGATGTGAGGCAGCGTCTGAGCCTGAGCCTTAGAACAGTCAGAGGCGTTTCCTGGGCATCGCATTCTGGCTCCGTTTAACACTGCACCACACAGCAAATGCGCTAATGAGAGCCAGCCACTATTGTCATAGAATCAGACAGGTTTGTGCTGGAAGGGACCTTAAAGCTCAGCCACTTCCACACCTTCCACTAGAGCAGCTTGCTCCAAGCCCCTGTGTCCAACCTGGCTATTATTATAGTCCCTTTGGTACCTTAAATTCATTATAGGCTTCCAGGGTTCCTGCAAAGTAGGAAAGCATCCTCCTTACGGAGGATGCTCATTAATACTGACCAGCTCCCAGTCACTATGTGGATGGGGGAGCTCAGAGGCAGGAATCCAGCACAGATATGAGTCCTAGCTGAATGCCTAAAGCCAGATGCCCATCATTCTGTTCCAGCAAATTCCTTCCACTATTGCTATTAGGGAGAACCAAAGCTTCCAAAACCATTTGTTTCCAATGGTCTGAGAAATCGCTCAGCTAAAGAGATACAGGTCATGATGATATTGTTACAGGGTACCTTGCTTTTGCAGTGGTAATATGTAATGTTACCATAAATCAGGTGAAGACACGCAATATTGACCCACTTCAGCGGCAGGAATAGCAATTGCTGGACAAAAGTGGCTTATAGCTCTGAAAAGCATCCCAAATATGCAAAAAAAGCATTATAAAATCATTCGCTATTAATTATTTAAAGTCAATTCCTTTGCTGTCATTTTGTATAGCTGCAAATATTTGATGCTGAGGCAAAAAATGAGCACGTCTTCAAGTTCACATTAAAACAGACCAGAACTGGGGGGGTGTAAGCTTATACCCACTGAGTTCCTGTAAAGCGGCCATCAGCACGCACTGCACCCACGGGCGGCCGTGGCACAGGAAGGGGCCTGTGTTTCTGTTGGTTAGATTTCCCTGCATGTGGCAGAGCTCACGGTGGCAGTGCAAGAACCCAGCCAGAGGACAAAGGGCCATGTGAAGGCAGCGTGGCTGTGTGTGCGATGGGACTCCTGAGCACGACACAGAGCAAAGCCAAGCAAAGCCTCCTCCCCGACAGCGCTTACATCAGCCCAACGCTTCGGCTAAGCCCCCCTTCCCCAGCCAAATGCCTTCGGTTCAGATCAATATCCACTGCTCAGCATGGACAGAGAGCTCCTGGGGTTCGGGTGCAGTGCGATCACTGCAGAGGGCTGGAGGGAGCTGGCTGGGGCTGCAGATTCATAGAATCATAGAATAATTTGGGTTGGAAAGGACCTTAAGATCATCCAGGTCCAACCCCCTTGCCATGGGCAGGGACACCTCACACTAAACCATCTCACCCAAGGCTCTGTCCAGCCTGGCCTTGAACACCACCAGGGATGGAGCATTCACAACCTCCCTGGGCAACCCATTCCAGTGCCTCACCACCCTAACAGGGAAGAGCTTCTTCCTTAGATCCAGTCTAAACTTCCCCTGTTTCAGTTTGAACCCGTTACCCCTTGTCCTGTCACTACAGTACCTAATGAAGAGTCCCTCCCCAGCATCCCTAATGAAGAGTCCCTCCCCAGCATCCCTATAGGCCCCCTTCAGATACTGGAGGGGTGAAACAAAGGGAATGAGACTCTTATCAAGCAGATGTTCAGACGCTTGGCAGTGAGATGGATGCTGCTTGAGCCGTTCTGCTCTGTTCCTTTGTTACTGTTTTAACTCACATTTGCAGTGAATAAATCATACAATCCCAGCCTGGTTTGGGTTGGAAGGGACCTTAAAGCTCCTCCAGCTCCAACCCCTGCTCTCACAGGCAGGGACACCTTCCACTAGAGCAGCTTGCTCCAAGCCCCAAGGGTTTTGCTGTTTTCTCTGTGTTATTCTCTGCAGTGTCTATGTTGCACATCCTACCTTCAGGGATATTCCAGTCTCCACAGAGCTGTTCCCAGGCAATCCTTCCCCGTTCCTTGACTAGACTAACAAGAATGAGTGAGATCAGTGCCAAACCCATGTGCAATACTCACCTTCCCTGAGCACCAGGCAGCTGCGGAGCTGCTCCTTGGAATCTGCAAACGGCATGCTCCTCTGAGTCATTAGAGAGCCCACAAACAAAGATTAAGATGTTTTAATTACCCCATTAGTTTGTTTCAATGATCCCATCCCCTCTCAAGCCCTGACAAACAGCTTTCACATTGGAAAGCATCCTTCTTGCAGGACAAGCGGCGAGGGATTGGAAGGAGAGGGAAGACCACACAAGTGCACTGAGCTGTGCTGTGGACGGGTTCTAAGACCATAGAGCTCCCAGTAAATCTCCCTCTTTAGGTTAATTTGGATAAAAACTGTTAATTTGAATAAAAGCTTGGTGGGAATAGTGACAAGGACACCAGCACTTACTCAACAGGATGGTTTGACCGAAAGGGGCTCCAGGAAACCTGGAGAGGGGCTTTGGACAAGGGTCTGTAAGGACAGAACAAGGGGGAATGGCTTCAACCTGCCAGAGGGGAGACTGAGAAGAGAGCTTTAAGCTCCCTTCCGACCCAAACCCAAATTCCATGACTTCCTCGAGTAAACTTTACCCATTTGGCCCCATAACAGCCATTAGCCCCAGTGTTCAGTGTTTACTCACTCACTCCACATCGGCTGCTCCCCACTCTCACCCCTGGTTAGAGCCACAGCGGTTTGCAGGCACTCTGTGGTTGCACAAACCACTTCCCCTCCCCTGTGCAGCGACAGCAGTTGTATTCATAGAAGAGTTCTAGTAGGAACTTCCATGGATCACAGCTTAATCCCCATTGATCTGTGCCAAAGAAGTGCAGCGACAGGGCTGCGTCCTTTTCCAGAGCAGGCACTTTTGTCCCATTACTTACTGCAGCCGGGAAATGAGGCTCCATCCCTTTGTTAGGCTGGAACCACTGACTCTGCACTTTCATTAACGTGGGACTAGTTGAAAGCCACAGTCCTCAGAGACAATTAGAACACTAAGTGCCATTACAGGGCTGGATCCAGCTACTGTTAAAGCCTATGGCAGTGACTTCAACCGCACCCTCTAACTAAAGATTGACTGGGAAAGACTTCACGCTAGCTTACAAGTTCTTTTGATTCTAAAGCATTTTCTGTTCCTACTCATAGCAGCTGCTTCATTAAACGCGCTGAGCAGCCACTGCCACAATGCACCCAGAGAATGCCACATGGCACAGAAATAGGAGGGGTTTACTGGTGAAGCTGGCACGTGAAGCGACAGCACGAGGCAATGGTTGAGCACTGCCATCGCAGGCTGCTCCTCTGCTCCTCCCAAGTAGCCACACGTAGGAGAGAGGGGAAGCTCTACCATTAGATGCAGGCAGCAGGCAGCCTTGTAAACACGAGGCACCATGTGAACATGAAGAGCTGGTGAGCTAAAAGCAGATACGTCCTCACTAAGCACCAGTCAGTTCAGTGCGCCACTGCGCTTAGGCTGAGCAGTGACAGACTCACCCACTACAGTTACAACTGCTGATGGGCTGTAAGAGGCTTCAGAAATCCACCAGCCCACCCACACGCATTAAACCTCACAAATTCTGTTACATCGGTGCTTAGAGACAGCAATATGGCAAATCGGTCACTGCCTTCCCAATGCAGAGGTCTTGAGCGACGCCACCTTCAGCTTACCTGGGATGGGGTTTCCTGCACAAGTGCGGCATCTCCTCCCATGGGTCTTCTTAAGAACGCTCAGCTTGGCAGAACTCTGCCCATCCAGGTCTGCAAAGAGGTTGGAAACTCACGTCAGAGTAACAGCAACGACCCGGGCACACTGAGTAGTGCAGCTTCTAAAGGAATTCCTCACCACTGAGCTCCTAACAGCATCCACACGTCTGTCTACCTAAATTCTATCTGCTGTCCTGAACTGTAATCCCTAGGGATAGAAGGAAATCTATATTCCCAGAGGATCCTCTTACAGATTAAAAAGTACTATGGAGAAAAACCATTGCCACCTCATTGACAAGAGCTTCCCACTGCTTGGAAAGGAGAAGTGTGTTATGGAGCAGACACCACCAGGGACTGCAAGAAACCTCAGCCATGACTTTTACCATCTTACGCTGGGCTAAATCAACCATAAACTGAGTTCACTGCAAGTTTCTGTTGCTTTCCATCCCCCAAGGCAGGGCAGAGAGCTTCCAGTTACTGCAAGAACTCTATAGCAGGGTTATGGAGAATGCTAGCGCATCCCTTACAATGGAAAATCCTCTCAGGGCTGAAAGATGGGGCACTTACACACGTGGTACAGTTACTTACTAACAGGATCCACGCCACCAGCACTAGACAGCACAGTCCAGCTTGTAAAGGCTGAGCAATTCACGTCATAGCCGCAGCAGCTGGGTCTTAGGCTCCTCTCCACACTAAATTTCCCTGCAGGAGATGGTCAGGAAGAGAGGAGGGCGGAAACAACAAGTACAGGCACCAACTCTCCTTCATCCCCTCACTGCTCAGCACTGAGAGCCTCGGTTCTCCAGGCCTGAGCAGCCACACGAACAGACACAAAGGCAACATGAAAGGTAAATCAAAGACCAGACAGTGCAGCAGAGGGAAACCTGGCTGCGGAGCCAGCGCTGCCCACTTCTCCCCTTGCTTCATCTCCTGAAAGCAGCACAAGCCCAAACCCCACTCGCACCCCAGGGCAGAGCAGTGGGGACCCTGCCTGAGCCCTCCTGCGAGTGAATTCTCTCACCCCATTGTGGAAACCTTCTGATTTGGGGCAGGGGCATCGTCTGCATCTCCTCAGCATCCGCCGGGGGTGCTGCAGGTGGGGCTGCTGACCTGTAAGAACATAAGAAATGCTTTTATCCTCTCCCTGTTGCCTTGGAGGCTTTTGTAGCGCTCAGATCAATGACCCAGACACACTCAGGGGCAGAGCTGCTAACAAAATTCCTCTTGACTGAGCTCCCAACAACGCACCCAAATGTCACAAAGTCAGTGAACGCTCTGAAGACCCAAGCGCACGTTCTGGGCAGCAATAGTGGGAGCTTCTGGGTTTGTATCCATGCCAAAAAGCCCTAAAATGTCTGCTCATTTCAAAGGGTTTTGCTGCATTTTCCATCTCTGGCTCACAAAATCCCTGATGAAAAAGAAGAGGGAGGTAAAACCAGCCCCATCTCTTCCACACTGCAGTTATAATAGCCCACACACGCCAAAATGGGAGAGCCTTCTGCTAGAGCTCTATTACAGAACTCCCCCCTTGCAGCTTCCTTTTGGACTGAAAGTTGCTGCCTGGGAACAACCACCCATGAAGACTCCTCCGAGGCTCCAGGAACAGAACAGCTCCCTTGGGGTGTGCAAGGACCAAACACCTCCATTTATGGCCAGTTTACATGTAGCCTCCTGTCAGACCTTGCAGTGTGAGCACCTCGGAGCACTGAACTCCTCCGTTCCCTTGGCGAGTGATGGCGAGAGATCCTGGGTACCACAGGATACAGGGGTTGAGCTCATGATGCGTATATCTAAAGAGACAAACGGAACAAGAAAGGATGAAAAAGATTTATCCCAGGTTTCTTCCTTCTCTGACAGGAAGGTTCTGTGTGTTTTAATGTTCTGTGTGTTATAATGTTCAATGATGTCACTGATGGAAGAGTATGGAATGTTCCACAGGTCTGAGTTCAATGGACCTGCGATTTCTCCACATGTACAAGGACTAACGAAATGCTTCCACTGATGCTCGATGGAAATGAAGTGTCACCAATGAAACAACAAACCTGTTAAAAAGACAACCTTAGGCAGCAGAGGCAATAAACTCACTTAGATAAAACAGCTCTACTGAAGTGCAGAGCAGAGGGACACAACCAACAGCCAGTACAGGGACTGTGAACTCACCAGAGCAGCGCAGAACGAATGAGGTGTCTTCAGAAAGCAGACCCGAGGTTGGATCTAAGGAGGAAATTCTTTCCTGTGAGGGTGCTGAGGCACTGGAATGGGTTGCCCAGGGAGGTTGTGAATGCTCCATCCCTGGCGGTGTTCAAGACCAGGTTGGACAGAGCCTTGGGTGCCATGGTTTAGTGTGAGGTGTCCCTGCCCATGGCAGGGGGGTTGGGACTGGATGATCCTTTCCAACCCTAACTATTCTGTGATACTGTGATTCTATGAAAATGGTTAAAGTCCAGGTAAAGCGGTGTGGTATAGGGCAGGATGGATCAATGTGTGAATTAAAGTCCTCTGTATGAAATACACTACATGACATAGAGTCACAGAACCTCAGACTGGTTTGGGTTGAAAGCACCTTAAAGCTCCTCCAGTTCCAACCCCTGCCATGGGCAGGGACACCTTCCACTAGAGCAGCTTGCTCCAAGCCCCCTGCAACCTGCCCTTAACATGGAATGCTTTTAGGAAACAGGAATGAGAGCTGGAAACGTTCACTCATACAAGCCGTGAGCAGCAACATTACTCAGGAGCAGCAAGCAGTCACACTAGGAAGGATTTAGGCAGTCTGAGCATTCCCACTGGAGTATGGACACTAATAACAGCAATTACGGAGTTTGAACTGATTCTCATTGTAATAAAAGGAATTTGTCTCTGAGCTTGCCCGTGGCACCTCCTGATCTTTAGATCATTCTTTTCCAAGTGATGCTGACTCCCCTTTGTCTTTACTGAGCACCATCACAATGCCTTGGTACAACCGAGTAACATTCGTGCCTAAGGGTTGTCCTGTGGCAATCATTTACCTGATTTAATTTGTCAGGTTCATGCCCTCTTACCCTGTAGCAGACATTCCTTCATTACTTACAATAACAGTACCTGTATTTCCAATGATATTTGCTCTACGTGGAGAATACAGGATCCATTCATTCATTCAGGTGAGCTGATGTTGACAGAGCCTCCAAGAAAGCCCAGATGGGAGAGAAAAATACATCCTACCTGCACAGGACTGCAGATAAGGAAGTCCAGGATCAAGGTGAAGGTGCTACTGAAGGGGTACATTAAAGCTGGTTAGTGAAGATGCTCTGGGCACTCATTGGACCATGAATGAAACCTTTCAGGCTTTAGATGTGATGGTGACATCCTTGGTCTTCCCTAATGCTAATTTTGGCTTTTAGTTCTTTGAAGAAGTCTTGTCTAAAATTGTACTTTGCAAAACTCAACAGCAAATTCACCCCGTTTTAGGATCTGCGTGTTCTATAAATACCCGATTAAATATAACACTGGGCTTCTGCTACTTCATGTGAAAGGATCCATCCAGAAAAGGATGCAAGAGTGCCAGGGATGCAGAGCTGCCTTCCCCTTCTTTAGCTGCTCAAGTAAGTGCCTGGAATATCCTGACTTCCTCACTGTGCTCTCTGTGGCTGCAGGAAGGACTGAACTTGCAGGGATCACCCAATAGCTTCACTGAGATATCCAGATCTGACAGTGTTGGTTATTCAGCGTGTACTGGATGTCCCAAAAGGCTGCAACTCATCTCAGGCTCCTTCTGCCCAACATCTGTGCTGGTGCTTGAGCAGAGGGATTTAGCTTTTATTGACCTTACCTTCCATCCCACTCCTCACACTTTGTCCAGTTCTTTCAGGAACTTACAGCTCATTATGGGAAATGAGAAGCTGCAGTGCTCAGGATCAGGAAAATCCCCCCGGATTACAACAGACACGGATCTGATCAATCTGGTGAGACCTAGATCCATGCCCACTTGTTACTGACATGGCAATGAGGGTAGGCGCTGAAGAGGTGCAGCAGGTAACCTAGCGCGGTGGTACCGGTGGAAGCGGAGTTTGTACAGCAGAAGGCTACATCAGAGCAGTTTCGTACACCTTTCTGTTAACTGAAGTGACATGAAGCAGGGACAGCATGTTGGACAGGACGTGTTTCCTGTTGGTTGTAACGCAGGATCTAAAGCATTAACTCAGTCTCAATTGTCCCTGAAATGTTCAAGGGTTGTGTTCCCGTTCTGCTACCAGCCTTTGAGAGGAAGGCTCATAAAACATGTACATCCAGGAGGATGATCCAAAGCCAGGAACACTGTGTCTGTCTTGGGTAGAAAGGTGACGGTTGGTTTTTCATTACTTTGACAGCAGTGAGGAGCTGGATGAGCTCCCCCAGCACACAAGCGGGGCCGGTTTGAGTGCTGCAGGTAGGAACTAGCTCTTGTTTGCTTTAGGAAAAGCTGCAAGTTACATTTTTGAGTTCAATTGAGTCTCTCCGACACGAGAACACAGGGGAAGGTCTGCTGGGAATACCGGGGATGAGAACAGGGAGGAAGAGTGGAGAAATAGTCTCAATAAATCTTGTCCTTCAGTCTCTTGAGCAAAGCTTTTCTCTCCCTGTGGAGGGAAAGCCCTGAGTAAGTCAGCCCTTTCCTTGTTCACTGTGCTCCAATACAACTCAAGCCTCCCACTAAAGCATCCCCCTCTCCCTCGGAAGGGCTGGCTCCAGGCTCGCTCTCCATTAGCTGCTGCAGAGAGCGCTGATGACTTCGGCATTCCTGCGGGCTGCAGCAAATTGTCCCTCTTGGCTGTCACTGTTTCCTGCGGAAGCAACGACGGCTCCCGTTTATCCGGAGCTCACAGCACATGGCATGGGAAATCACATTGCGCACCGCACCATCCGACGGGAGCGGGGAAACAAACCCCGTTTACATCCAACACCCAGCAACCAGCAGGGAAAGCAGAGCACAACCGGTTTCAGACACGAAACACCTTTCCATGCAACACAGCGCAGCCGACGTCTAACCGGCAGCACAGAGCGGGCGCTGACTGGAAATCATCGTCTGGAACGTACAGAAAGAGCCAAGAGGCTGCTGCTCCAGGGAAGGCAGCGAGATTTCACCAGTGCAGAAAGGTTCTGGTAAACACGGAGCTTTCTAACGACACCACAGAACCATGGAACCCCAGCCTGGTTTGGGTTGGAAGGGACCTTAAAGCTCATCCAGTTCCAACCCCTGCCACGGGCAAGGACCCCTTCCACTAGAGCAGCTTGCTCCAAGCCCCTGTGTCCAACCTGGCCTTGAACACTGCCAGGGATGGGGCAGCCACAGCTTCTCTGGGCACCCTGTGCCAGCGCCTCAGCACCCTCACAGGGAACAGCTTCTTCCTTATCTCCAACCTGAACTTCCCCTCTTTCAGTCTGAACCCATCACCCCTTGTCCTATCACTCCAGTCCCTGATGAAGAGTCCCTCCCCAGCACCCTTGTAGCCCCCTTCAGACACTGGAAGCTGCTCTGAGGTCTCCATGCAGCTTCTCTTCTCCAGGCTGAACAGCCCCAATGTTCTCATCCTGTCTCCATACAGGAGCTGCTCCAGCCCCTGGTCATCCTTGTGGCCTTCCTCTGGACTTGCTCCAGCACCTCCACGTCCTTATGCTGAGGACCCCAGCCCTGCACACAGTGCTGCAAGTGGGGTCTGACCAGAGCAGAGCTGAGAGGCAGGATCAAAGCATGGTGCAGCTGTCAGTGCATCAATGAAGCGTTGTGTTCCCTCCAACAGTTCAATGGTGCCAGCTTGTGTTTGGTGTTATTGATATCAGAACAAGCAAACACACCAGCCCAACAGCATCTCCAGCCCGACAGCATCTCCAGCCTGACAGCATCTCCAGCCCGACAGCATCTCCAGCCCGACAGCATCTCCAGCTCTCTGCTCCACTTGCTGGCGGTGGTACCCGTGTCTGTATGCCTCCCTGTACAGCAGGCACCCCCCCATCCATCAAAGGCCATTTCACTGTAGGACACCGGGCTCCTCCCCAGCAGGGCAGCCGGCAGCCAGCTCAGTGTCTGAGCCATGCCTGAACTCATGCCCTCCCGCAGGCATTCTGGGCCATGCCTTGGTCATTCCTGACGTCTGGTTTTGATAAGTGCTTTTCAGAGCCCGCTGTCCCCTAGGAACTCTGCAGGAAGGGACGGGGTGAGGTCATTCAGCTTTGCGCTGCGTTTCCTTTCTCTGGCTTTTGGCCCTTCCACTGAGCATGGCCCTGCAGCACGCAGGAATGCTCCTGTTCCCTTAGGAACTATCGGCCAGGGGCTGGTTTTATCTCTGCGCACACGAAGGTTCCATGCCGCTGGAAGGGGAACCAAGGTTGACGTTAACCAGGGGCGCACAGGCAGCTCCTGGCTGCAGCTGTGCGCCGAGTTCATTTATTAGCTCAAGTGCTGGCAGGGCTGAAGCTTGTTTCTCGGCCTCTCCACTGGCCGTTGGCCTGGGCCTGAACCACTGAAGGCAACGGAATAAAGGCTGGTTTGTCAGCCTGCTTTACCCACAGCAC
This sequence comes from Pezoporus wallicus, assembly GCF_028554395.1. Taxonomy (NCBI): domain Eukaryota; kingdom Metazoa; phylum Chordata; class Aves; order Psittaciformes; family Psittacidae; genus Pezoporus; species Pezoporus wallicus. The sequence goes on from NW_026637486.1 coordinate 2,882,372, forward strand.
GGGGCACGGCGGCAAGGCTTGGAGGGAAGCAACAAGTGATGGAGAGCGCAGCCCGTGGCCGGGCTCGCAGCGCTGCGTGTGTGACTGGGGCTGTTCCTATCACATCGCATCTCTTGCCTCCAGGGTTGCTATGGATACACCGCTGAACTCCTGCTTTTGTAGGCCAGGAGGTTTGTGCCTGCATCCCGACTGGTTCTGCTCGTCGGAGTCACGCAGGCTTGGTTTATTTCTATACGTGGGGGGGTTCACCAACAAGCATAGCCTGCGTCTCTCCAAACGTGTCTGACAGCCAGATCCCATGGTTTGGGGCTTCCTGAAGTCTGTCAGAGCCTGTGGGTCAGAGCCCTGCTTCTACTACGTTACTGATGCATAAGAAACGTGTAACCACGCACACAGCCCCTAAGAGATGAGGCAAGTGAAGGGTCTTCACCATTACACCCTTGGTCTGATCCTGCCCATTCCAGCTTTTCCACTCACGAGGACAGCTGGGTTCAGTGAAGTCGCAGCGTAAGGAGCCTCTTCAACAGCCAGATGATTTATGGTTAGGTTATTGCCCATCAGAGCTAGGGGAAGCCTGGGTGCCACAATACGCAGGAGCACGGCATGGAGCATGAATAACACAGAAGAGCACGTCATTGACATAAACCACCAGCAATTCCAAAGCATCCGACAACAAATCTTCCTACTAAAGAGACAGTCGGAAGCTCTGGGATAAACAGACTCCTCCACCTTCCTGGATGCCGTTAATCATACAGGATACACATTGTCTCACCTTCCCTGGGAAGGGTTCATTGGCAGAGTCTATGGCACTGGACCAGTGGTGAAAGGTCTGTTTCTGCAGAGTCCCTGGAAGACCTTTGGATGCTCCAGGAGCTGCAAGTGGAACTGAAAGAGGTGATATTGTTATGGAGAGCTTGGGCTACAGGATCTGAGGTAGCTGCACAGAAGATAATGCAGGGGGCTGTTGAGGGGCAGCCCTGCTGAGGGGCTCAGAGCAAGGGGATTCACTGGGGACAGGATGAAGGCAGGGTTTGGAAAAGCATTTCAGCACGATCGCATTGAAAGTGCAGGACGGAAAAGGCCCAGATCACTTGCACGAGTGCCTGAGTATTCCTTACAGTGCTGCTTCTTGTTTTCCCAGGCACATTTTACCCCTCCACATTACCCATCCCCTCTGCAGGACAGCTTAGAGACTGCACCATCAATGATTCAGTACCGGGTACCACTGCAGCTTTCCCAGCAGTCTTCCAGGCAATTTTCCATCCATTAACACAACAGAATTGCCCTCTAACTGAGCACCAGTAGTTTTCCCTGTTAATATTTAATGAAGCACAGACTGAACCGGGCACAGGAGGAAGCACACAAATGCCAGGCACAACCTGAGCTCTCCAAAACCACCAGCCATTCTGAAACCTCAGCTTCAGAGGTGGCATAAGAGCAGCTCCACTGGTGGGTCAGTGCTTTCTGAGCAGCAGGGCTGCACGGAGTTCTTCACTGGTTGGACTCGATGATCCTAAAGGTCTTTCCCAGCCTGGTTGAGCCTATGATTCAATGACTCCAAAAGTGGGTCAGGCTGTGTCACTAATCACTGCTGGAATGTGGGCCACTGCCCTTCCATTTGCACAGGGGGGACACTGAGTACTTACGGTCACTGGGATGCTCTAGGAAACCCTGAAGGTGGGAGCAGAGCTGGAATAGAATTAATGCATCACTGGCATCCCTGTGATGCAGCTAGCAGCACGTGAACAGATTTACTGCTCCTGCCCCTCTGCTCTGCTCCGGTGAGACCCCACTTGCAGCGCTGTGGGCAGTGCTGGGGTCCTCAGCATAAGCAGGACATGGAGCTGTTGGAGCAAGTCCAGGGGAGGCCACGAGGATGCTCAGGGGCTGCAGCACCTCCTGTATGGAGACAGGTTGAGAACATTGGGGCTGTTCAGCCTGGAGAAGAGAAGCTGCGTGGAGACCTCAGAGCAGCTTCCAGTGTCTGAAGGGGGCTACAAGGATGCTGGAGAGGGACTCTTCATCAGGGACTGGAGTGACAGGACAAGGGGTGATGGGTTCAAACTGCCAAAGGAGAGACTGAGCTGAGCTCTTAGGCAGAAGCTCTTCCCTGTGAGGGTGCTGAGGCGCTGGCACAGGGTGCCCAGAGAAGCTGTGGCTGCCCCATCCCTGGCAGTGTTCAAGGCCAGGTTGGACACAGGGGCTTGGAGCAAGCTGCTCTAGTGGAAGGGGTCCCTGCCCGTGGCAGAGGTTGGAGCTGGAGGAGCTTTGAGGTCCCTTCCAACACAAACCATTCCAAGATGCTGTGCCATTGCTAGACCAAGAGCTGTATCTCTTGAAAGATGCTACTCTTGTTGAAAAAATACATGCGAGTAACAACCTTCCATTAGTATATTGAGATGCAGCTATTATTAACTAGGTAACTAAATAATTGTTAGCTTCAAAAGAGCTGCTTTTCTCAAAAGCCACATAAAGAATTGGTAACTGGCCCCCATCAGGCTCTGCTGCTGCAGCCAGGCTGCTCCTAGCAACTGAACCTGCTAATTTAGGGCCATTTATTTTGGAAGCATGCACCACCCTACAGAAATAGTGGCCCATGGGCCCCATTCAGCAGCGAAGGCCAGATCAGGGCCCTAAGTGAGGGTGCGATAACCTATGGAGTCCTTTGTTAGAGCCCCAGCAGAGGAAACCAGATCCAGCACTGAGGAGATAGGGAAGCAGAGGTCAAGAGCACGAGCTGCTCAAGGTCAGCAGAGCTGAGAGCCTGGGCTGGGCTGCCAAGAGGGAATGAGAGCACAGGCCATGGGGTGACACTGTCCTTTCACAGGCTGCCCACGTCAAGGAGGTTAATGAACAGGGAGCAGCTTGCATTGAGAAATAGGCTGAAGGCTTCGTGTGCCGACGTGGGTCAGCAGTCCTACCATGATGCTGAAGATGCAGCAGGTCTACATTCGAGTGCAGCACCAGCAGCTTTGGGCCCATCATCTTCTACTGCACAGTCCCAGAGCAAGCCTAGGCAGTGCCATGTCCAAGCTCATGCCATGGTTTCACTGGCTGCAGGAAGGGAATAAGGAACACTCACAGCCTGGTTGTGCAGGAGGATGCTGAGCTTACACACATACAGAGCCGTAGCTGCTCAGAGCCCTACAGGCTCACAGCATGCCTGGAGCCAGCTCCAACCTGTGCAGGAATCATAGAATAGTTAGGGTTGGAAAGGACCTTAAGATCATCTAGTTCAACCCGCCCCCGTTAGCATCCACACACCTTTACTTGTATAGGGAAGGAATGCTTAGTTTGGTAGAACTTCAAGCTCCCCATCTGATTCCTGGTGATGAATCTCTACATGCAACCGAGGAAGACCTTACAAGTGAATAATAAAATCAGATGGAAATCCTAGTTCCTCATCTTCATGCTGGAGTAGAGGTAAGAAACAAATCCATACCAAGCAGGGCAGCAACCTGTGCGCACAAGGAACTATCAATTCCATGGAGCCTTCTGCTGCATGGAAAATGCCATTCCCGAGAGAGCAGCTAGGATCCAAACTGCTCTAAAGCACACGTGAATAGTGCCAGTGTGGAATTCTGCGCGTGCATGTGGCTCACAGCGAGGATTCTCCCTCAGTAGCTGAACACCTGCACACATCAAAGCTATTTTCTTACCAAATCTCTCTCAGAGTAAGCTTTGAGAGCTTCTGAATCCATCAGCTCCCCTCATACATTAGTCTTGCAAATTACTCTTCTATAAAAAGACATCAGTTCCCTTCTCTCGGTGGCGTTTCAGGCATCAGGAATCTATTCATAATCTATTATGTAAATATTCCAGTGCAGAGCTTTAATAACTTGATCCAATAAATAACTGAAATAAGCCCAGGACTGAAAAGAAGAAACCCAAATGTGGCTCTGCTTTGCTTCCACAACGCTGCAATTCATCTGAGGGGAAACATGCCCCCTTGTCTTCAGCATCCTGACCCATCACTGCTTACTGAGCATCGAAAGGGTGGTCAACACACGTCCCCAACACCACCACTGCAAGCACTTGTAGAGTTCATAGAGTCTTGATGTGTGTGTGGAAGAGTGAGTTAATGTGTTCGTAGCTCTCAGCTGGAGGAACCAGCACTGCTGCAGTCATTTCAATGGTCTGCCCACTGCAGAATTCAAACCTTGGCAGCTGCTCAGGATGCAGGGAGGGAAAGGATGCGTTTTTAGAACTCCTCACTGAGATTACCCAAAGGGCCCGGCCTGGCTGCGACACAGAAGGGAATCTGTGCTTGTCAAATGGGGTCACACACACGCAGCACCCACTGCAGGTCCTGTGTTGCTGCTGCAGATGCTTCAGGAAGGATGCAGTGATCCCTCATTGGCTGCATCACAGCCAGGCAGCTTTGCTCTGGTGTTGGTGGTCCAGGGAACTGAGGGGAGCTGGGGACATGGAGAATGTCTGAAATATGTTAAAAATACCCTTTTCCAGCAAAATACCCTCTTCCAGTTCAAAATGGCCTTGACCTTACCACCTCCCTGGGGTATGTACCTGTGCTTGGCGCAGAAGTTACTAGAGCCTTGGCATGGAGGAATCTCACTGCTGAAGTCTCTAAGTTGTATTAATCTATTTGTGCAGCAAGATGCACATAGTTGGACACTTTAACCCCCCAAACAACAGATGGCGTTGGGAGGTGCAGGGCAGGTCTCAAAGGCTGTTCAAAGAACCTGAGTTCCAGCTCAGCAACTTAAATCTACACCTAGCTGTTAAGGAGAAGGGGAATCCTTGCAAGCCTCCACAGGCAGCAGCCCATGCGGCTCAGTTAGCACATAAACCAGCCCCAGCTATTGTTTTATTGGATTGCTGGGGGGGGGGGGCTCCGAGCAGGAAGGAATTTTTATGCATATATGCATACACAAAAGGGCTCTTTTTTCACCTCTGTAAAGTCAAAACACGCTGGAACCATAAATTACATCCTGGATAAGCGTTCGGAGTTTGTATCCTTAAAAGGAATTCAGCCTAAAGTTAGCACCCCACTTGCAAGGTATAATCTTCCATCACTGTTAGATGCTGCTGCCTGATCGCAGCCAGACAACTGGCTCCGCACCAGGATCCCAACCGTGCCAACATATGGAAACAATTGCTTTCCTTTTGATTGGGAATGACATATTCTGGGTGTGCGCACAACGTCCCTCATCCATCATCCGAAATGCTTCGTTATTTGGACTTCTTCTCCAAGAGCAGATCCCCAGAGCCTTGCGTGAAGGGTAGGAGAGATGTCTGAGCCACGCTGTGTCTGCCCGAGCTCCGTTCCTCCTCTGCACAGGGCTGTGTTTCACTCACCAGCACCGATGTTGCTCAAGCCTGATGCAAAAGCAGCTACATCTTGATGTTATACCTGCATGGCAATGTGTGCCGGCTGCTCGTCACCCCTGGGACACCAGAAACTCTGCACATCAGCGGAAGAGGAGAGAGGGGAAAGGTTTCATAGCAAACATTTGACCACAGGTTACCTGCCCTGCCACCAGCAGCAGCAGATCTGTCTCAATGGAGTCGCAATGGCAGGAGGCCCCGCAGCGCAAGGCAAGAATCAAGAGGATTATTGAGGAGCGCACGCGGCTGATCTGGAAACATTGGGAAGGCAAATTCCTGCTGAGGACACAAGGCAAGTCTGGCTCAAACAGCGTTCTGGGCTCACAGAGCAAAGGGAAGCGGAGGGAAACAAAGGCAAGGAGCTCCCTACAGAACTGCTGGTGTGGAGAGGTCTGGGGTTTAGAAACAGCCAGTACTCATGGTGGTGCTTTGGGACTTCCTTGGGCAGGGATCCGTGCATCCCAGGACTAAGCTCACCCACTGAAAAGGGATCTGTAGCTCAGGGGAGGGGAATACAGAGTTTTCCATTGCCTTTAACAAAGCCAGGGGTTCATGTGGATGCTTGATGTCTATCAGTGGAGGGCCTGTTTCATGTTAATGTAACTCCTGAAGTTGGTTCTTATCACAGCATCAGCTGGGTTGGAAAAGACCTTTAAGTTCATCGAGTCCAACCAGTCGCCCTGCAGGAGATCTTCAATGGATCATAGAAAGAGAGAGAGTCCACATGGAGCACAAGGAGGCAGGAGCACATCCGGCCATAACACAGAGCAGACAGAAACCATCCTTTTTGGCCAGAGGAAGGTTATGATGATGATCGAGCTCCTCTATCGGGAGAAAGAGATTCAATTCCCACCTGTGTGGCAACAACAAGCACGTGTCTCTCAAAGGCACATTTTCACATGTCTGGAGGCACCTGAGGATGCAGACAAGTGCCAGGTAGGACTGGCAGACACATCCCTGCAGGGTAGATGTTCACCAGCAGCTGTCCGTGTCCTTTGGGTCCCATATCTGCACAACAAAGATTACAGATGTCATCCATTCAGATCACAGCCAAATTCTACCTTCAGTCCAATTTCCATGTACGTGGAAGAGAGGAGTGAGCTCATAGCTAAGGATGGGACTCAGCCCCCAGCAGAATAGGAAAATGGATTTGTTCCCTGACAAAAATAGGCCGAGTGCCTTGTCACATCTGACAAATGCCTCCAATGGCACCGCATGGATTTGTGCTGCTGCTATTAAAATAGACTCTATTTCCACTGAACGGACGGATTCCTTCTCACAGGTAGGTTGGTGGCTACTTGCTCCAGTGAAAACGGGTCTCAACATCAGTGGGTATCAGGGAACTAACCCTTGGAGTGTTTTGAGGGCTCATTCCTAATGCATTCCCTCGCTGCTGTAGGTCAATGAGCTCTTCCAGGCTGGATCCTGCAGGCCACAGAGCTCCTCATCCACATGTACTCCAAAGAGCTGCTCAGATGAAAGGAGGAAAGAACAATCCATTCATTTAGAGCACAGGCTGCCAAATCAGGCTCTTCCTTCCTAGGAGCAGGGGGAGATGCTCTGCCTGCCTTCGGATGCTTGCAAGCCTATACAATAAAATTAGGTGATACACAGCCATAAAGCCAATGGCCACTGCTGCAGACAAGGGCGCAGGCAGCAGCTCTGCTGCACTGCTAAGTAGTAGTTAATTTGTGTTCCTTTATAGCCTGCATTTACCTCCTGTAAACAGCTGGGAGCATGAGCTGCGGGGACTCACACAGACCCCACCAGGCAGCTGACGAGCAACCAGCCCGGAGGGGCAGACCACGAGGGACCCGAAGCGGGCAGCGACAGCCTCCAGCACCCGCTGCTGTGGGGCAGGAGCAGGGCTCGCTGCCACGGCCCTGGCTGGCAGACTGGGGTGGACCACACAAAGGACACTTTCAGCTCTGGGCGTGATGGAGCAGCGCTGAAAGGCCAAGGACCACGGCGAAGGCAGGGCGGCGACGGGACAGGACGGCTGGGTGATGAGATGCGAGTGGTATGAGCGCTCCCACAGACCTCTTATTGTATCTGCCCGGGAGGCCCAGGCGTTCAGCTGAGGAAGGCATTGCTCAACTGTGGCCGAGGGGACAAAGGGCGCGAGGGTGCCCTTTACTCGCTCTCGGTGCCGGCACTGCTCGGCGGTCAGGTCTCGGGGTGCAGATTGTGCCATGGTCCCGTGGCCCCAGCCTGCTGGCACAGCAGCTAAAGGTCAGCCCTTGTCCCTGCCGTGCCCTCGCGCTGCCAGGGAAGGGGGTTTATGGGAGCTACTGCAGCAAACCTGCGCTGCACCGTGCCGTGGAGAGCAGGGCTGCTCAGGCTCCTTCCCACCTACAGAGCACAGGCCAGGATGCAACCATTACCCGTGTAAATACTGGCGCTCTCAGTTGATGTTTCCATCGTAAAGCTGACTGTGGATAAGCCGCTTGGAAGTGAATGGCACAGAATGGTGGCTATTGCACAGTTTGGCTGGCATCAATGGAACAGGCTCCCCACAGCGTTCTCTAGCCATACTTCCACGGAAGCTTTCCTCACGTCTCCCATCTGAGGATCCAGACTGTACTAAACAGGGAGTGCAGCAGTCTCCAGGGATACAAACAGTCTATTTAAGGGCTTCTACAAGGCCAAACCCCACTGATGCAAGCCATGGAGCAGCGACCAGGGTCTTATTAGGACCAGTGAACTGGGGTTACCAAGGGGAAGGGCTTGCATTTCAGAGCATTCTCCTTCCTTGGGCATGGATGGATGATGTTACAGGCTGCTTCCATCTGCCTTGACACATGGCCAGCATCAAACAGGCAGGAGAGCCAAGATCTTTCCTAGAAGAGCCTGGAAGGTTTCTGCCCCAGGGGCACATAGTATTGGTGTTCAGCCCATGTTTAGGTCACCAGCCTGGGCAACAGGACACATGGAAGAGTATCACAGGCTTCAGGATCTCCTCCAGAGAAACACCACCACAACGCTCAAGGTCCAAATGTCACCACTCATCTCTGCAGCAGCTCCAAGTTCTGCACAGAAAGAATGAGAGAACTGATGGCAATTCCCCCGTTGTCCCTTTCACCCTTGTCCCCAGGGTGCCCTGGCTCCAAATGTGGCTTTTCATGTCCTCTACACAAACCTAGTGATCCACAGTAGCTCTTAAAACACTGGTTAGATTTGGCTACAGATTCAATGCAAAACTGTCCACATTAAAGGGCTTGCAGCAGTTCAGTTTAACTACAGCCATTTGATCTCTTAGCATCAAGGGCTACCGTACAGGTTGCAACCCGTATGAGTTACCCAGCTACTGCCTCTGACCTTCACTCCGAGATGCTAACACTGGGCAGAGACCCCTGAGGAGTCAAGAGAACCCATTTACTGAAAGGTTTGTGCCCGCCTGTATCACAACATGCTTTTAATGTGTTCTCCTCCGCCATCAGAGGGAAAGAGCCAACGGCTGCCATTCCCCTTCCTCTTCCACCTTGGAGGAAAGGGAGCCAGCACATGATAGCTCCTGCTGCAATGGAAAAAGCCCAACAGAGAAGTTGGGAGCTCCAAAACGTACCCAGTCAGCATCACCTTTGCTTCTGGCTTTGTGGTGTCTTACAGAATGAATCTGCTTCATCAGTTACGGAACAGAAAGAGCCCTGAGCAAGCAGCTCCTCCCCTCCTTAAAGCAGGGCAGACAAGAAGTTGTCCCTCTGGTCAAGGGAACATCTCCCCTTCTTCCTCTCTCTTTTAATTACTGTAATTGCCGAGGGCTTGGGGAGGGATTTTAGCAGTGTTTAATCTCCTCCCTATTCCCTCCACATCTCTGATTGCTCTGAAATTGCCAACCAGGGAACCCCTCTCTCCCAGACTTGGAAATCTAAGCTTCCTTTTAGCCCACGTTCTGAGCATCTCAGAATGTCAGAGTACAATAGTATAGCCAGTATAATGCTTATTTCAAGTGTGTCAGGCTCTGGTAGTTGAACCCAATACACTGGGTTCTTAAACAGAGTACCATGTGCTGTGTTTCAGAGTGTTTTGTGCCTTTAGTGGTCCATGGGACAACGTCCTTTAGAGGAAGACAATGCAGTTCACCCCTTACACCCCGCTCTTGCAGAGTGCTGCTGCAGGCTGGCCCCTGTGCCCAGAACAGCCTCTGGGGACAGGGCAGGCTCTTTTGGCCCTCCTGGCAGGGGCAGGGAGGCTGCTCCATAAATAGGGAGTTGGGAAATGCAGAACTGCAGCTGCTCTCCAGCAAGCTCTGCTTGGGATGGGAATCACAGCAGCAGGATGTGTGATTCTGCTGGCTGGTAACGCAGGGCCAGCAGGCACATAAAGGGACACTTAACCAGCCAGGCAGCTCACCCGTTACACATGCTTTTAGATGAGACCTGCTCCTCGCTTAAGTCTGATTTTATGGAAGGCTTAGATCCCAAATGCCCCCCTTGCAGTGAATGCCAGCCATTATGCTGATAAATAAAGCACAGGAGAGGGGGAGAGGCAGGCGGAGCAGCTCTTGCAAATTGGTGCAGACCTGCTCTCCTTAATTTGCTTTAGCGATGGCTGGGAATCACAGAACCCCAGCCTGGTTTGGGTTGGAAGGGACCTTAAAGCTCCTCCAGCTCCAACCCCAACACCTTCCACTAGAGCAGCTTGCCCCAAGCCCCTGTGTCCAACCTGGCCTTGAGCACTGCCAGGGATGGGGCAGCCACAGCTTCTCTGGGCACCCTGTGCCAGCGCCTCAGCACCCTCACAGGGAAGAGCTTCTGCCTTATCTCCAACCTGAACTTCCCCTGTTTCAGTCTGAACCCATCACCCCTTGTCCTGTCACTCCAGTCCCTGATAGAAGAGTCCCTCTTCAGCATCCTTTTAGCCCCCTTCAGACATTGGAAGCTGCTCTGAGGTCTCCACGCAGCTTCTCTTCTCCAGGCGGAACAGCCCCAGTGTTCTCAGCCTGGCTCCATACAGGAGCTGCTCCAGCCCCTGAGCACCCTCGTGGTCCCCTCTAGGCGACAGCTCCACGTCCTGTTCAGCCTGCCTTGAGCCCTGCTCAGACAGCACTGGGGTATTCTGTGCTGCCAAGTGCAGCGCAGCGGCTCCAAGGCAGCACTCAGGACCTTCCATCAGCTGAAGCCGACACTGCCAACAACCATCCCCTGACAGCAGAATTCAGTCAAGCTCTCCCAGAGCAGTATCCTGTATCTATGCATTCAAGTAGCTGAAGGAAGCTCTTACAACCCTACAGCCTCCAGATGTGTGCTTTTAAATAGAAGCATTTCCTCATGGGCTAACTCTAACAGGTTTGGGGTTTACACGCAGAGGAGCAGTTGTTGCTAACAGAGTTCTTTGAGGGATGTGCTACCCATAGGATTTATGATTCTCTCAGTCTATAGCTCTGCTAGTAGGAGCATTCAGGTTTCACAGCTGTTTACTCAGAGCGGTGGATGGTCACCTCAAGGGACTGTTAACATGCCCTGTTCTAAGGTGACAAAACCCGTATCTGCAGGCAGGTGCCCCCCATAAATTGCATGGATTGAAAAGTTTAAGTCATTTACTGCTGAACATAGCCCAAACCTAAAAACACCTCTTCTGAACCTGTTGGCAGGCAGCGGCAATCTGACAGCGACCACAGCACCATCCAAGCAGGTAACGTTAGGCTGGATAAACACAGGTTTGGATAACTCAGGCTGGATAACCCGGGTTGCATTAGGCTGGATAACCCAGGTTACATTAGGCTGGATAACCCGGGTTACATTAGGCTGGATAACCCGGGTTACATTAGGCTGGATAAAACCTCGGGAGGGCTCTCACCTCTTCCCCACGAAGGCTGCTGCTGGCTGTGCTCAGGTGGCAGAGCCAGCCCTCAGCCTGGTTTCTGAAGCTCAGCTCTTTGGGTGCTCTGTAACCGAGCGCAGTAGAGCAGCACACGTGGGACCCCTCAGCTGGCCACCAGTGGGGCTTTGAGCCCGAAGGGAGAAGATGCAGTTACACAGAGAGAGCTGAACTCAAGGCATTATTACATTGAGCTTAACATTGAGCTTAACTCAAGGTTATTACAGCATTGCTCAGGTGGTCCCTCGGAACACCATCACCTACAACAAGCCCTGCCACCAGCTGCTGAGCCCATTCTGACACCTAATGCCAGCCTTCCACGCAGTTACATGAAGTCCCAAACTCATTTTGAATCTTAACTATGGGTTACTTTAAGGTTGGTGGCCTCATGCAGATGTTTACAAGTCTTTTACTATGGGTATTTCATACCACATAGCAACTATAACATCCCTGGCAGTGTTCAAGGCCGGGTTGGACGAGGCCTTGGGTGCCATGGTTTAGTGTGAGGTGTCCCTGCCCATGGCAGGGGGGTTGGAACTGGATGACCTTAAGGTCCTTTCCAACCCTAACTATTCTAGGATGCTATGATTAAAGTGTTCCTACCTGGTTTGTCTTGATGTCTTTTGCTCCCCTGTAGTCTATTGGCTCATTTAGCAGCCTTACATTAGCACTAATTTATCCTGCATGATGTGGTTGGGGATTACCATGCCACTGGTGAGCAGCGTTTAGTTGGGAGAGAGCAGAAAGTCCTTGTTGACCATTCCTGTGCAGAATATTCCATGAGTATTGGGCTGAAAGTCAGAAGCAGACAAGGAAGAAGTTTTTACAGCAACACATGGAATCTACTCATTGATAATAGCTATATATGCTTCCAGCAAGCAAAAGGTACTGGTGAAGGAGTCAGGAGGCTCTAGATGATGATATTCACTGCTCGGAAAGCAGCACAAGGTTTCAGCGCAATTATTCAGGTATAATTTGGGTTTAATTCTCAGCAAATGCCAAGAATCAGGTTCTCATTCACACAAATGACGCTCGAAGCAGCCCCGAGCCATACCAGAGAGAGGAAGAGTGGGGCTGGCCCAACAGCTGCCATGGAAGCGTTAATTCCTTGGTTCCTCTAAATGAAGAGCATGACTCCTTCACATGGACTGTTTGATCCTGAAGGCACCAAACCGATCCAGCCTCCTGGCCTGGATTGCCTGCTCCTGAGATGTTTAAACACTGTTGGTGGTTTAGTCCTGATTTAACCCTGATAATGACTTTGCTAAGGGCCTGTTTCAAAGGTTTCCACTGTTCTCATCAGCTCCTCGGACGCTGGTTAGCTGAAGTCTCCAGCACCTCATCAAACACAGCCCTTTCCAACACTAACCATTCCATGAGCTTATCTTGGTGACTGCTCCCAGCATCCCTCCATCACCTCTCTGCAACCCCTCCCGGATACTCTCCTCTTCATCTCCCACTCCTTTTCTTTGTGCCACCTCTGGACACCTCTGATGGCACCAATGACACCTTAATAACATGCAGCTACCACTGCCTTTCCCATCCTTCCTATCATTTGCTCCAGGGCTCCTTTTCAATAGAAACCACTGAGAAGCCATTAAGTACTTGAAGTTACAAAAGGAAATAGTTCTCTGTTGCAAAACAGTCGCCCAGCTCACTCAGTCAATTTATTACAGTGATAAACAGAGTAGAACTGATACTGAAATAACGCAGTTAATGGTTAAGAAGAGAACTGCTCTCACTGAAAGCAAACACTCTTTTCCGATAAGACAGGAGGAGCCTTACGTGTGCTGTAACTTGAAGTCACGGCCAACAAATCAGCTCCACTTACAGCGCATCCCTTCCTTGTCTCAGAACATTCAGCTGATGAAGAGCTAACCCAAATCCACGCTGTCAAGTGTCCAACAGCACTCGCCAAAGTCCTGGTCAGCCTTACTGCTGGGCCTGCAGGGCCGGCCCTTGGCTGGGCTCTGTGCCACCCGGCATGCAAACACACCAGGCTTTCACCTCGGAGTCTCATCCAACTCTCAGAGAAGTAACCTCACATGGACTTGGGTGGAAGAGGAGGATCAGCTCCTCGAGAAGCTTCTGCTCTGATTCTATTCTACATCCCAGCTCTACTTAGAAATGAACGTCTTCCATGAACAGATTTTATGGGACTGGACAAAGACCACAGCTTTTCCTTCGGTGACTTTCTGACACAAACCAAGCTGTTCTTGCAGCCCACTCTGCCATGCAATCCCTTTTACCTGTTCACTAACTGTATTAACACTAACTCAGGTTTTGCCCATTGCTCCTACTCTTGGTGTGACGAAGCCTCGCTGCTCAGGAAGTCAAAATCCACCCCATTTTCGAAGTGATCCGTTCTGTGGGCCAATAGAGTCCCCATTGTTCTTACTCAAGATGATGGCTCCCTATCCTTTAGCCAAAACTGGTCACTCTTCCTGCTGTGACCCCGAGCGCTGCCCCATCACATCAGCAGAAAGAGCAATGACTTTCTCTGATGCTTTTCTTTCTTTTTTGGATGGGTTTACAAAAAGACAGGTTCTCCTGTCCCGAATAGGGACGTCTCCCGTCCCAAATTCAGCTCTATCCTATGATTATCAGACTCACCCCAACTGAACCTGCTCCAGTTTAATTGCTTGGACATCTTGTACGTCCCCAGCTGTCAGATACAGGCAGTGCAACATCGACACCTCTATCTGTGCTGGGAAGACCCCATCCCGTGCTCCATAGGAGTGGGTATTGCTATTAGCACAGTCTTTCAGGTCATTCAGCTCTTTCTGTTCATCTCTCTCCAAATTAAGTCTCTTAAATAAGCACATTTTCACTTCTTCCCACTGTTAATATTGAGCATACAGAGGCACGTGTGGGTGAATGAGTCCAGTGAGACTGAAACCCTGCAAGAGAGACATTGAGGGGCTGGAGCGGGGACAGAGAAGGGCAGCGGAGCTGGTGCAGGGCCTGGAGCACAAGTGTGATGGGGAAGGGCTGAGGGACCTGGGGGGTTCAGTGTGGAGAAGAGAAGGCTCAGGGGGACCTGATGGCTCCCTACAAGTGCCTGACAGGAGGATGGAGCCAGGAGGGGCTGGGCTCTGCTCCCAAGGAACAAGGGATGGGACAAGAGGAAACGGCCTCAAGCTGCACCAGGGCAGGTTTAGATGGAGCTGAGGAACAATTCTGCCCCAGAGGGTGCTCAGGCATTGGAACAGGCTGCCCAGGGCAGGGCTGCAGTCACCGTTCCTGCAAGTGTCCACACACCAAGTAGATGAGGCCCTCAGTGCCATGGGTTAGTGGTGGCCTTGGCAGTGCTGGAGTAAGGGTTGGACTGGATGAGCTTGAAGGGCTTTTCCAGCCTGGTTGATGCTGTGACTCCGATGAGCTGCGCAGTTCCCTGCCATGCACTCGCTGTCTCTGTCCATCAGGTTTTTATCCAGTTTTTGGAACCAGGGCCCACCTTTTTCCAGTCGCACTTGTACGTTCTCACGTTACACTGGAATTAGTGCACCACTCACTTGTAAATCACTTGATTTGCACTGGCACGTTTTTCCCATCTAGAAATTCAGATACATTAACAAAATCATCAGGAGACCCACGTTAACTGCTCTTCTTCCTCCGTTTGTTCTAGAGTCCTAAATGAAGTAGTAATGAAATCTTGTCACTGGGTGGAATTATCTCATTAAGTGGGAAATCAGGTCTAGGGGTGGACTTCAAGACAAACGAGCTTTTTACTGGAATTCAGAGAGTTTCACATCAGGACAAACCTTTTCTGGCGTGCACGTTTTTGAGGGTCAGCCCTTGGATCCTCGATGCTCAGCATCCCTCAACAATTATAGAATCATAGAATAATTTGGGTTGGAAAGGACCTTAAGATCATCCAGTTCCAACCCCCCTGCCATGGGCAGGACACCTCACACTAAACCATGGCAGCCAAGGCTCTGTCCAACCTCTCCTTGAACACCGCCAGGGATGGAGCATTCACAACCTCCCTGGGCAACCCATTCCAGTGCCTCACCACCCTCACAGTAAAGAATTTCCTCCTTAGATCCAATCTAAACTTCCCCTGTTTCAGTTTGAACCCGTTACCCCTTGTCCTGTCACTACAGTCCCTAATGAAGAGTCCCTCCCCAGCATCCCTCTAGGTCCCCTTCAGACACTGGAAGCTGCTCTGAGGTCTCCACGCAGCTTCTCTTCTCCAGGCTGAACAGCCCCAACTTTCTCAGCCTGTCTCCACACAGGAGGTGCTCCAGCCCCTGATCATCCTCGTGGCCTCCTCTGGACTTGTTCCAACAGTTCCATGTGCTTTTTATGTTGAGGACACCAGAACTGCACACAATGCTCCAGGTGAGGTCTCACGAGAGCAGAGCAGAGGGGCAGGATCACCTCCTTGGACCTGCTGGTCACGCTCCTTTGGATGCGGCCCGGGACATGGTTGGCTTTCCACATCATCCATATTTCTCAGGCTGCTACACCTCACATATTGCATCTTCTGCACACCTCCCGTGTACCCATTTGACCTGATAGGGATCAGATGGATGTGTGATGTATACCCAAGGATGCCAATTCACACCCTTGTGCTCTTACTCCTGGGAGCATTTTTAGCTTCTCCTCCTTGTTGTGTTCATCGGCAGTCGAGCTGGAGGCTGGATGAGGCGGAGCAGGAGCTGTGTAAAACCAGGAGGTAATAGATGTGTCACCTGCGTTCCCTTGCCAGGGAAGAAGATGCCCTGGAAGAAGCTGAGCTTGTGCTCTGCAGTCAGTTGTTGTGCATTGCTCTGCCTCTGCCCTCATCAATTCCGGACACACACACCAGTCTCCGCGGAGGTTTGTGGCAGGAGAGAACGGAGCCGTAACGGTGGCCATGCACTTCCAGAGACCCCCGAGGGGAAGCTTCTCCCTGGATGCAGTTACTGGAGGTGTGATTGGAGCCTGAGGTCCTGCTCACAGGCTGGAGAGCACAGTCCTGCTCCATTGACCCCCTTGTGCTCCATAGGGGATCACCGGGACTCAGCGGCTGCTTCTGCGGAGGGCAGGGATAATGAAGTGGCAAAGCCTGGCCCACAATCTCTTCTCATTAATCTTCCAGCAGATGTTTCTGCTGCTCGACCTGATACACATCTCCCTGCTGCTCCAGAGGAGTTTTAGCATGAAGTGATCTCATTCTGCAGCACTGCATTGACCACAGGAGAAGGCAAAAGAGACAAATGCCTTTACGGCGACTCTGAGCCTTCAGGGCTACCGCTCACATTCTCCCTCCCCAGGATCCTTCACTGGGCCCATGTGGGAAAGCCCGGACACAAGAGAATCTCCAGAGGATCCAGGGTTCGCCTCTGGCCACCTCTTGCCAGGTTTGGGGTTTAACAGGCCCCATTACAAAGTGAAATCCCCTCCCAAAATACCGCCATTAGAAGTGGTGGGCAAGACCTCAGCTGGCCAAAACAGAGCTAATTCTGCAAGGCCCAATAGCCTTGGGTACCTTCAACTACACTTAGTGTAGTGCACTAGAACACTGGAAGAGGAGGATTCCTGCAGTTTCAAGCAGAGTTTTTCCTAGGCAAACTTCCCCAACAGTAGTTTGGATTGGTGTGAAGCAATTCGCGCTATTAACACTGCTATTCCTGCCAGGAGGGGTGAAACCTGGGGTACTTAGAAAAACACTTAAAAGGCCCTATGAAAACCTCATTTGTGGAAGAAAGGAGGGAGGAAGGAGCTTAGCCTTTAATCCTGTAATGAGGGCCTCGCTAATGAAGCAGAAATGCCTTTAGAAGGCTTTCCCAGGAACACCTTGCTTCGGAAGATTCATTTGTACAACGTCCCCATCTTTTGGACTTGGAAGCTCTGTTTATCCAGTGTGTGGTGACCAAATAACCAACCAGACCATAAAGAGAGGAAAACGGTGCCCCATCCCTGGCAGTGTTCAAGGCCAGGTTGGACACAGGGGCTTGGAGCAAGCTGCTCTAGTGGAAGGGGTCCCTGCCCGTGGCAGGGTTTGGAGCTGGAGGAGCTTTGAGGTCCCTCCCAACCCAAACCAGGCTGGGTTCTATTAAGTAGCTGGTTTGATAGAGGCAGCCCCTTTGATAAAGGGATCTCTGCACTGCAAGTCACCCCTCTCAGAGCTCAGGGCCTCTCCAACAAGGAGGGGCAGCCCTGAACCGGGAAGCACTCAGGCTGTCCCCACGGTGACCTGACACTGCTTCACTTCACACCTACCCCGAGGCACCGGGAAATCTCAGCAGTGCGATTTGCTCCTGTGGGCTTAAAGCTGGCACTTTCCCCTTAAAGCAATGGAGCACTCAGCAGAGGCTGCCTGCTTGGCTGGGAGGAAGCAGTCGAACAGCAAGGCTGCTGCACCTGCAGAGAGTGAAGGAACGTATAGAGGTAAATGGCCTTCATGGATTCTGTTCCTTTCAGAAGCAGGGATGGAATGTAGGATAACACCCGTTTCCTGGTCTTACATACACTGAGCTGTTTGACCTGGCCACTTTCAGTTTCTCATGTTGGTTACCTGCAATACCACTGTAAGGAAGTCAGCGAGGTTCCTTCCAGCACCTCTATCACCATCGGCTTGGTTTGACACTTCTCATGTAGGATTTGTGTGCTCACAGCCTTGGAGAAGCAACCTATAAAGAGTATTTCTTCTGGAATTAAAGTTTACATCAAAGGATGCCCTGTCACTGATTCAGCTCCGAGCAGAAATGAGTCAAAAAGGAAGAACATGATCTCCAGTGCAATGTTTCTACAGCCAGACCTATTTAAGCATGGCATCAATCACAACACACATGCTCCCAATTTACACTACCCTTTTGAGGCTACTCCTCTTGTGACTGGACAACTGAGGTCCCAGCTTCCTTCAGAACCCTCCTTTAGTCCTGAGAAATAACGGATATCAGGAGGGGGCAATAAGGATAAATTCAAGAGGAAAAGGGGATCTCGGTTTCATTAACAGCTCGCCTGCAGAGCCCTGCTTACCTCCCTATAGACAAGGCCACAGGTTTGGTTTTTCCTGTGTGCTTCTTTCCACGCTTTAAAGAACAGGTAAGCATGTATAAGGGGTATGTGAGGGCTCGGGGTTTAAACTTAGAGCCAGCAAACGGCCCTGACCGTGTCCCTGGGGTCACTCACCTGATGTTGGGTGGATGCGAGGTCTGCTGGTGGCAGAGCTGCTGCCCCATGCAGAATCTCAGCGTAGCGCTCGTGCCAACGGAGCCCTGCAGGAGCCAGCCCCGAGGGAGGAAGCGGTGTCCTCTGCTGTAAGCCAATTGCCTCTGACAGGATTGCGGGGTGGTTCCGGGGGGGCTCCCGAGGCGGTGAGGGAGGGATAACGAAGTTTAGGGATCCTGCTAACACTGTTTGCGGTGAAGATTGCTTGATGTCGCTTTGCTTTCTTGGATTACACTTACTTAACTCTGACCTTAAGCTGCCTGCTCGGCTCTGAGACCCGACAGCCCTCATCCTGTGCATCCACGCCTTGGCTTGTTGGACATGAAAGTGGTCTCCATAATGAAAGAGCAGAGCAAGCTAAGCAGATGGAAGCGCAATTGATGCCTATAGGAAACAGAAGGCGCAACCTCAGTGGAAAAGCTTTCCGATTGAAGGAAACCAGGTCTAACCGATGACAGCTTCCCTGCTTTGGGCTGGCCGCAAAGCCTGCCTCCTTCCTTTGGAGCTTTGGTTAGTGAAGACTTCGACAGTGTCCCCCTATGTGGAGTGTATTCTTCAAAGCCTTCCCCTGCGAGAGCACACGAAGGGGATCGGATACCCTGAGCCAGCAGCTCCTTTGCCCCCATGCTTTCTGTAAGAGCCATGCAAAGACAGAGGCTGTATTAAACACACCTGGGTGGGGAAGGGGTTTTGAGGCAGAGAGTACCTTGGGACTGCGGAGCGCAGCCCCAGCTCTGGGTGTTTATTAGGCCAGACAGGCACCTTCTCTTTCCTGCATGCCTGGGTAATGCAGTCCCCAGTGGTGTTACGCTGTCAGGAAGCATCACCCCCGGTACCCAGCGGAGTGTGGCTGTTACTGCTGAGAGAGACGGTAACGACAGCCCCAACAGGAGCCTGAGCCATTAGTGATCACTATCAGCTGAACCAGAAGAGCCGGAGGAGAGGAAGGAGGAGGAAGAGGGGCAATCCAAGGCTGTTCCTGGATTAGCACTACACAGGGAGCCGCGTCAATGGTGAAAGCCTGAAACAAAGCGGAAAGGCAAATCCCAGAGGGAAGGTACAAAGGGTTCTGGAGTTAGGAGGCTGTAAAACTCCAGCTGACCTCAGCCTCCAGGGAACCAAGAAGGATTGTGGGGAAGGGAGTGTCTTGGAGTTAGCCGTTAGGATACGGCAGCTCAAATGTGAAACAAGGGCTGGAAACAATGGGATGGAAGCAGCTCAGTGTGGAAGAGCCACTGGGAGATCCTTAACTTCACACCGCAGCTGCTGGGGAGGAGCAATTCAGCAACAGATTTCAAAGGGCATCTAGAAGGGCTTAAGGTGCTTCCATTTTCAAAGCAGCCCCACGGGAACCACGGGGTTGTCCGTATCACCCATTGAATACATAAACCCTGCGCGAAGGGAAACGGGGACCAAGAAACAGAGAGCTGAAATCCCGCCTTGGAGTCAGAACCAAGGGCTCAGTCAGAGGCAAGTGGATGGCAGCTCCATGCTCCAAACATGAAACAGGGGTGGTTGAGGCAAACTAAATGGGTGCGAAGCGTGGAGCACCAAACTGAGAGGAGCTCTCATTGAGACAAGATAACGATTGTGAATACAGAAGCATAACCAAGCAGCCCAGGACCACTGAGCAGCGAGTACCACATGTACTCATGCAGGCAAAACACACTGCTACTAGGGGTAGCAGTGCCAGGAAAGAGGTGAAGATGCCTTTAAGTGGTTTTCTAATAGCAGGGAGATTTCTGAGTCCTCGTTCCAATTGCCTTAGTTTAGTGGTTGCTTCAGGTTACTTCGGGTCCTTCTCTCAAGTGTTTTCCCCATAGCTGCAGCTCTTTGATTTGTGGTTATTCTGTCTGCTCTCCGGATCCAAGCATCCTTTTAAAATTCAGAGGGCACTTTCCCTTACTGCTCCTATCAGGAGCATCGGGGCTTTGATGCTAAATAATATTAAGCTGACATCTCATCTATTTTAGTGAATACAAGCATCTAAGGCTAATTCTGCCTCCTGTACTGCAGTAGCCATAGAGAGAAGAACCCATTTCTTCTCCTGCGCTCTGCGGTGACAGCAGCCACGGTAATACCTGATTGCCAAGGCCCCTCAGAACCGGGAATTCAGTAGCATGCTCAGCCAAACGGCCCTGCTTCTGCGGACTGCTTCCTTCAGACCGCTCCAAAGCCTTACCCTGGGGGCTTACTACAAAGCAGAGTAACACAGGCAGGCCTTTCCCCGAGGACTGAACACGAGCTGCATTTCTATGGCGATTCGCTCCTAGGCTGTTTGGAGCGTACGAAGTGATGTGAATTATCGCAGCCGTGTCACAGCCACCGCAGCTTGCAGTGTCTCCATCCCCCCCCGGCAGCTTTCAGAGCACAAATCCCATGGCTGCCAGAGAAAGGGGAAGAGGACATTAAAATCCCATCACCTCTTTCCCCTGCGGTTTCATCCCCTGTCTTTCAGGAATGCTGCCCACAAAGCCTAAAGGCAAGCAGTGAGTGAGGAGGGCTACCCAGAGGGAACAGCTGCTGCTCAGCAGAGCGGCCACATAGGAAGCCCCTTTGCTCCTAGGCTTTATGCTTTCCCCATCTCATTAATTTCTTGCTATCAGGGTAAAAGGATGGCATGTGCGTGACAGAGGGGCTGGTTGGGCTGCGAGGAGGGGAAGCGCATCACCTACAAACAGAAGGCGATGGGGTTTCTGTCTACAGCAGAATTCTCCCCATTCCCTTTAACCCAACGCTGTCTCTGAGCAGCAGCACTGAAGTGATGAACTAGGTTTGCAAAAGACACTGAAATAGCTCTTGGTGTTCAGCTGTACCACAAAGAGATTCAAAGCAGTCACTGCAACCCATCCTGTACGTGTATATAAACCACTTTGCTCATTTGTTTCAGTATGAGACAATGTAAGAAGCAAAATAGAATAGGATCATAGAATTCTAGAATAGTTTGGGTTGGAAAGGACCTTAAGATCATCCAGTTCCAACCCCCTGCCATGGGCAGGGACACCTCACACTAAACCAGGGCACCCAAGGCTCTGTCCAACCTGGTCTTGAACACTGCCAGGGATGGAGCATTCACAGCCTCCCTGGGCAACCCATTCCAGTGCCTCAGCACCCTCACAGGGAAGAGCTTCTGCCTTATCTCCAACCTGAACTTCCACATGTTTCAGTTTTAACCCGTTACCCCTTGTCCTATCACTCCAGTCCCTAATGAAGAGTCCCTCCCCAGCATCCCTATAGTCCCCTTCAGACACTGGAAGCTGCTCTGAGGTCTCCACGCAGCTTCTCTTCTCCAGGCTGAACAGCCCCAACTTTCTCAGCCTGTCTCCATACAGGAGGTGCTGCAGCCCCTGATCATCCTCGTGGCCTCCTCTGGACTTGTTCCAACAGTTCCATGTCCTTTTTATGCTGAGGACACCAGAACTGCACACAATGCTCCAGGTGAGGTCTCACAAGAGAACAAGCACTTTTTCATTAGGACCTGCCCTGTTTGCTGGGCTGAGAACCTGCAGCATTTCTCATCAGCACAACTGCCACCGCAGCACCTTCAGAGCAAGTCAGCTCATTCAGAACACACCTTTCCCAAACCCAGGGTGTCAGAAGCCGTGGCTGACCGTTTCTGCCTCTTCCTGTTCCTTCCTTCCCCAGGTAGGGCAGGATTTGCACTGCAGGGCAGCTCGGGAGTGCAGCATTTCCTGCCGCCCAGAGCGAGTGTCATGGCTACACCAGAACACAACTGCTGTTTCATACATGGTGATTTTACACCTAACTGTGAAGTGCAGAGCTGTAACACTGCTCACCAGTATTAGCCCCACAGAACACAACCATTACTGCACAGGGCACAGACTGGACGCAGAAATAGAAGCTGGAAGTGCCCCCACGTTCTCCTGGCTATTTACATGGAGATGATGCATCACCAACACATCTTGCACGCACACTGACACCCTTCTCCATCCATTAAATACAAATACACAAAGGTTGGCTCAAGCTCCTGCAGATGGAGGGACCATGCTCCGTTTCTAACCAGCACCTGGGTGCCGAGCAAGCTTCGTAATCCCAAGTTAAAGTGTTGCAGAGGTGTGAAGATTCATTTTTACAGCTGAAAGGACACCTAAACCAAACTGTTCACCTCTCGGGGCCTTAGTTTCCACACATCCTACCTGGCAAATCACACTTCCTACCTTTGATAATGCAGCCCCTTGACTGGATGTTGAAAGGCACTAAGTATTCTTATTCATCTGGGTAGGAAAGCTTTGGGAAGGCGTTTATCACAGCACACTGGGTGCTCATCCGGATCCAGCAACTTTGGAGAGCTAAGAGGCTACAGGAATTGAGAATGCATGTCTCAGTTTGAAAGCTGCCGGCTTCAGGCTTGGGTAAGTGCCATGATACCACTGCAGGACCAAAGGCAGAGAACGGGTCCTTCATCAGCAGTGCTGATTTTCACAGTTCTGAATACACGGAACAGTAGAATACAAGAATTCAGTGGGTTTAATGGTCCTTGCTTCAGACCCAGGTGTTACAAACGTTAGTATCCTATCTTAGAACTAAGAGAAACCACACTCTCCGTGCCTACAGCTCAGTTTAAAACAATAGAAATAGTTTCTTCCTTCTCACAGGCACATCACTGACTGCTAGATTATACTGTCTGCATAAAGAATTTAAGCAATCAGCATTATGGCATTGAGGCTACGGCTTAACTGTGATAAACGGTGCCTAAACCCTATTCATCTTGGTATATCACTCATTCTCTGGGGTGCGCATTACTATTTAGTCATCACTTTGTTTTCAAGGTGTCAGCAAGCTCGGGTAACTGCGCGCTTTCCCCCTCTGGGGTACAGAGAGGGTCACTGGTTCGTTTTAACTTGGTCTGCACATTTTTTGTCTGCCTGTTTCCTGCCTGCAGCCACGGTGAGCTCTGATAAGGGCCGTCAGTGCTGCAGCTCCTCTCTTAGCTGCAGATACACATCACAAGTCGTGCGTGCTTTCCTATCCGGGCCTTTCTCCGCGCGGGTAGACTGAACTCAGCGGTGCGGCGGCTGCCAGCTCAGCAGTACACACCATAGGAGCTCTATGAGGTTAGCTGCTTTAAACAGGGGGAAACGCAAGTTATCAGCAACAGTTACACAGGACTCGGTCTCCGATGTCCCCGTCTGTGATCTGCCCAGAGCACCAAGACGCTGCCACCCAAACAGATGATTCGCTTGACAGCTGATCTACTATTTTGATCTCTTTAAATGCTTCAAGTGTACACCCTGAGCTTTTCAATAGGACCCAGCCTGGTTTGGGTTGAAGGGACCTTAAAGCTCCTCCAGCTCCAACCCCTGCCACGGGCAGGGACCCCTTCCACTAGGGCAGCTTGCTCCAAGCCCCTGTGTCCAACCTGGCCTTGAACACTGCCAGGGATGGGGCAGCCACAGCTTCTCTGGGCACCCTGTGCCAGCGCCTCAGCACCCTCACAGGGAAGAGCTTCTGCCTAAGAGCTCAGCTCAGTCTCCCCTCGGGCAGGTTCAAGCCATTCCCCTTGGCCTGTCCCTATAGGCCCTTATCCTAAGCCCCTCTCCAGGCTTCCTCCAGCCCCTTTAGGTGCTGGAAGAGATTTTGCTCCCGAATGCCTCCTCAAGCTCAAGAACACCTTTGAGACAGGACCTCTCCTGCTGAGACCCTCTCCCCCTACTACCCCTTTGCTGTTCATGCTGCTCACCAACAACCAGCTTCCAGTGACCCCGCTGACTGCAGCTCAAAACAAACAACTCCAAGTAAACTCCACACTGAGCTTTCCAAAGCCCGGCTCCTGCAGCCCTCCTGCTCTATTCACCACCCCTATGGCCTCAGCTGGAGTTCTGTTGTTACTGCTATTATTGCTTCACAGGGTTGCATGCATCCACTTATCTCCACTCCCACTCTTTGCAGAGCAGCTCTGTAACCACAAATGGGTAATTGCTCATTCCTGGGGATAGTGCAGGACCTGGCATGTTTTCAAGCGGTGAGCTTCAAGCAAGGAACGTCAGGCTTTTATAGTCACAGCTCCTTTAAGGAGGAAAAACCAGCGCCAGCACCAAGAAAGTGACCTACTGTCTTTATCTTATCTGCTGCTTCTCAAGCACTGTCCCATTCATAATGCATTTCCTTGCTTGGTTGTGCTCCCCCAGTTGCATGACCAGTTCCTGTTCTCACTCGAGTCCGTGGCAGCCTTCCAATGGAACAGAAGTTACTGCTTCCGAGCACAGGACTTGTGTCTCTCTGTTGTTTATTCTGTCATCTCCTTGCCAAGCACAAGTGAATGCCAAGTTACCTTCCTGCTGATGGAGAAGCAGGGACTCTGCTGTAGCTCTGGTCCAGCCTGGTTTCTGGGGGCTCTGCATGTCAGATCTGGAAAAGAGCTGGTCTCAGAAAGCCTCAACCAAGTCCCCTTTTTTCTGCACTAGGCACCAGTGTGGAGCTCTGAGGGACAGAATTCACTCCTTGACTCTCATGAGATGTCTGTGAACCCAAAACAAGGCTCAAAGCCTGCTGTCCGCACGCAGGAACAGCTCCAGGGCAGGAGGAGATGTCACCAGCCTTTCCCATTTCCTGAACAGAGGAATCACAATGTTAGCCACACCAAGAAGCCACTTGCATGGCTATAAAAGAGCCCAAGGGGTCTTTTCCAACAAGGTCTCTTCTCTGGTGATATTGGGCCAAACTCCTCCTCCTCCTCCTCCTCCATTAATGCTGTTTAGAGTGCAAGTGCTATCTTCTGATATAGAGACAATGGCATTTCACAGCTGATTTATGAAGTGACTCGTCAGAGAAGTTGTTAATGCATTTATAGTGTACCCATGCACATTAACTACCATAGTAAGACCACCTAACTGTGCAATACAACTAGCAGCCTCCCAGTTACTTAAACTACTCTTGAACGTGACTAGTAAAGCGTTTCAATCCATTTCTGCAGCCCTTTTAACCAAAAGCGAGGCTGCCCCTCCTCTGATCCTCCACTTCAGTATTCCTTATTCAGTTAAGTCAGTACTACCATCAAATGACTTGAGGCAAGCAGAGTTATTTTACATCTGTGCAATGTGGTTTAGGTTTGATGCAGAAATAGCTTCCAACTTTTTAACACCAGCACTGGTACCCACCGCACTGAAGAAAGAACAGTACTACAGAAACCCCAATTTACACTCTTGCCCTTGTATTTAAAAGGAACTCAGCACACACCAATGTGTGCCCTCATTATCTTCAGTTACAGCGCTCCCTTCCTTTCAGCAGGCAGTAGTGTGGAGCTATGCATTAATGAGTAAGCTCTCTTGCCTAATCCAGTTCATTCTGCCTGGTAAGAGGATTCCAGCAGCAAACATGCACACAGTTTTCTAAGAAGAAAGCAAGCCAGGAAAGGGAGCTCCTCAGGATGTCAAGGAAACAAAAAGTGACAGATTGGTGTCACAGAAGAGAAAGCATGGCAGGAGCAACCACCCTGCTTTCGTCCGTGTGAAGGCTCAAGAACGAGCAGCTCTAGCAGAACATCCCTATTCCGCATTACAACATTGTGAGTGTTGGGAGTAAATGGCATTAATACAAGATTACATCCTTCCTGAGGAGGCAGGATGCTCTCATTCTGTTCACTGCTTAGGGAACATTTGTTTCTTCGATTCTCTAACAAAACAGAAAACAACCCATACCCTTTTGAGATGTATGGGCATTTAGGAGTTCAAGTTTAATTAACATAGAATCATGGAATGGTTCGGGTTGGAAAGGACCTTAAAGCTCATCCAGTTCCAATTCCCTGCCATGGGCAGGGACATCTCACACTAAACTATGGCACCCAAGGCTCTGTCCAACCTGGCCTTGAACACTGCCAGGGATGGAGCATTCACAACTTCCCTGGGCACCCCATTCCAGTGCCTCACCACTCTCACAGGAAAGAACTTCTTCCTTATCTCCAACCTGAACTTCCCCTGTTTCAGTCTGAACCCATCACCCCTTGTCCTATCACTACGGCCCCCGATGCAGAGTTCCTCTCCAGCATCCCTGTAGGCCCTCGGTTTAACCATGCAGACTTCCTTCAGCAATGGTAGCATACAAGCCAGGCATGACGCTCTCCTTCAGGAAGGTCAGCACTGCCCAGAATTCACAAATGACTTGGAAACAGTGGAAATGCAGCAAGAACAGAGCTGGTCTGGATCAATTGTTCTTGCTGCATTGCATTCAAGTCAAAGTGAAGTTAAAGGATACCTACAGTTACACCTGAGTGATAGCAGTATGCAGTAGAAAAGGAAGAAGGTGTCAACTTAGTTTGATGTCTAATCAGCCAGTCATTCTTGCCTCTTTTATTCTACCTCACCATTGGAATTCTTTGGCTCCACAAAATCACTGATGTTTCCCTTAAATCTAGACACTGCTCTGATGCACACTCTGCATCTCCACAAATCGGACAATTTTGGACTCCTAACACATTAACAGAATCTGAGGATTAAATAAAAAGAGAAGATGAATGCATGCAGCTCAAGGCAACACTGTGTTAGTTGCAGTAGCAGCAACATGGAACAATACTTCCAAGCAACCAAATTCTACAGAGGGCTCAAATCTCGCCCTAATGTGAAGGTGTCTTGCCCAAATCCATCCCACCCCTCTGCCAGGCCTTCATCCAGCTTCAGAAGTCACTGGCACACGGGCCATCCTCACCAGGAAGCTGGCAGATGGAAGTTACCACTATCTCCTGCCATGCCACAGGCTCCCCCTTAAGCCTTGACCTGCCTGGGCCACAGGGCTGCATCCTGCCTCCATCTGAAGCATCTTTCAGACACCGAACAGAAGCTACTTTGAGCAGTCCTCGAATCTCTGCCTTGGAAAAAGTCACCCAAGTTACAGAAAGCAAAGTGGGATCCGCTCGCTCCGAACGGCCTTTTCAGGAGAGCAACAATGACGCTCTGTCTTCCAGCCTCGTTCTTTTCAACGCGCTGTTAACACCACCGTCTCAGGGAAGCCGCTTACAAACCTCGATCTGCTCTCTTTCCTGCAGTCAGAACGTCTTCATTTTGTGGCAGCACACCCCTGAGGAGATGTAGGACCGCTTCCTTATTCCTGATGTTCACCTGGGAAAGGGCCCTCCGAGGCTGTATGTACCCACAAGCCAGGCAGGTGCCACTTAGTGCAAATCAAACCTTTCCCTGTGCATAAGCAGTAAAGGATCCTGACTGTACTGCAGGCATTTGCATGAATAAAACATGCTCTGCAGCAACAGTTAAGCACAGATACGATGCATTAAAGTCTGATTTCAATGCAATGTGAAAACAACCTAAACCATCGGTAAAGGCATTTCCCCATGGCCATGCAGCAGGAAGCCAGCAGCACTCAAGTAGTAATTCCTCACCTTGGTAACCCCTAATTCACAGGGACATAGACTATTTTTATATGTTACATATCATTATTACCCTTATGGCCACCTTGGGCCTCCACTTCAGCTAGACCGGGGAAGTGCAATGGAAGAAATCCTTTTGCCCTTGGAACTCCATTGACTGCAGAAAGCTCTACACCTGGGTATACTCCAGGAATACAACTGGCTACAGGACTTCCCAGAAACTTGAAGATATGGAATATGATGTTTATTCCCTTTTCCTCTTCCTCTGAAAACCCTCCCCAGGGTTTCTGGGAACACTGACATATCTGCAATGCTTATTTGCTCAGCAAATTCTTAACTTCTCTAAGCATGAAAAGCATAGTATGTGCAATTCATCCAGCACTGCTAGATAACCCTGAAATACATTACGGCTCAACACAAAGTACATGTATTATAGTTCTGAACGTCAGAAACACTCAGAGCTGAACTCACTGCAGAAATTGCATGCAATTTTTGCCTCGTCACATCACTGATGTGAGGGAAGTGGATGTTGAGAAAGGAAAACATGAGTATTGCTGACTAACAAACAAAGAGAAAGGTTAATAGATGTATTCCAGAACCAACCTTTCCATCAGATGGGCTCAAAACAGGCACAAAAGCAGGAGCTGAGCGTTATGGCATAGACACAGGAATAATAAACCCTTTTGTGACAGACTCAGCAAGAGGTTTCTTCATCTTTCAGCTCTCTCAGAGGTCTCTACCTGCACATTTTCTCCCTCCAAAAGTGAGCACTCGAAATCGCTGCTTCTCCCTCCTCAGGCCTTGCGTTTCTAGCGGAGTCCTTGTCAGCATCCAGCTCCACCATGCCAGCCATCAAAGCAACAGCTTCATCTTTGTCTCCAGTTCCTGTGTCTCAAGTGTTCCATTTGTTTTCCTCCTTCCTCTACCGTTGTTGCTCAAAATATGAACAAAGCAGCCTGGCTGGAAATGCCTCAGAGGGGGCATCTCCTGCCAGGTAGCTTCAAGGGAAATGTAAAGTACTTCTGCTGGGCAGGATACAGTTTTCAGAGAGGATGGAACAGCTACTGAGCTGCCACTGCACTTGAACTTTGCTATTTCCCATTTAACAAGAGTTATTGACAGTGACTTCAACAAAGGATGCTGTGTACAGTCACAGAAGTCAAGTGCATTTGAACTACAACAATTCATAACTCCTGCGAAGTGTGGGAAGGAAATCTTACTGCTTAGTGCACAAAGGCCCAGCAAAAATAAATCCAGTCATCAGCAGAAATACCTTTCAATGCCCAGCTCGAAGTGCAATGCTCAAGCTATGAAATGGCCTTTCCTGAAATTAAAAAGGTGAACCACAAATTGATGATGTTGCTTAAATTAACACTTCAAATTGCTTAAATTGACACTTCCTGCCCTTAGAAGAGGTACATAGCAGTCAGGGGAAAGACCAGCTTATGCATCCTCAGGTAGGATGCCTTAGAGGATACAATGCAGGCAGACAACAGCGGGCTCTGTTGGGAGCTGGGAGACAACTTGAGGCTGTGACCACTGCAGTAGTACTATGCTCTATGTACTATACACTTGTCCAAACGTGTAGCACACTGTTCTTTACGTACCACACACCTCTCAGAGGGACTGACAGCGTGAGCCTCCATCACAGCATGATCACACCAATCGTGATCAACTGAGAGTACAGACAGATCATGCAGCTGCCTGCTTGGGTACCAGAGATCTAACCAAAGGCCTCCAGAACGTACTAATCCTGACACAGAAGTACTTTAGAAGCGAGGGAATAGCTCTGTTCCACCCTGACAGGCCCCCTGGTGCCAGTGAAAAGAGCACTATGTATGAGAATCACATCCAATACTGCAAACGCTTATCCAGTATTTATTGCAAGCACTCAAGTTGCTCAGGACCTTTTATGTACTTGACATGATGTATGTGGGTGCATCATGTCAAATCAGGTTCCAACATACATTAACTAAGGAGCAAACACACATCCATAAGCTAAATAACTGAAGTCTTCCATTTTAGTAAGAACATCAACAAAGCAAAAAGATTAAAGCATCCTTTCTGGTCAGTATGGACGTAAGCTGTAGGTAGATATGGAACAAGGGGTGAGACCACCATTGTGTTTCATGACTTATCTGAATTACTTATACTGAATTACTAGAGAATTTTAAACCAGAACTGGTCAAATAATCTTAGTCTGAGTTTGAATAAACATATATTTATTTTATATTATCTCTATATCTTCACTCCTTATCACAAATAACATGGTCTACAACACAGAGCTACATTAGATCTCTCAGTGTTCCAGGCTCTGCAGTTAAGGATGGTTAGTGAGATTACAAACAGGAGAACATAACTTCCTTATTTTGCATCTAAAATATGAATCACAGTGTAAAGATTAGGCGCCATATGGTTATACATAAGTCTCATTGTGCACAAGTGATCACTGACACTTTTAAGCATTCATCTAGCTTTCAAGATGTAATAAATTAGATATTGGCATTTTAGATACTAGATATTGACATTCATGGCGTTAAATGTCTAATACAGGAACTAAGAATTCTTACTCCATGTGAACAGGGACCATTACTATTTGTCTCTAGTATGGAGAGCATCCAAACGCTCCTGTGACATGTTATGGAGGCACAGAGAATATCATGCAGCAGAAACATCACAGCTTAATGCTCAGTGACAGCTCCTATTAGTATCTAGTGCTAAATCCTGAGAAGTCAAGCTTGGAAATCTCCTTTTCGTTGGAAAAATTGGTTCGATCGATGCGAGAACTTGGGCTTCCAACTTTAGTCAGCCAGGATTTCCTGCAAGACAAGGAAGACAGGGTCAGGAGAGAAAGAGCTGCACATATGGGGCTTATTCTCCTTTCTATGCCTTCCTGCAGTACTCTTTCAGTGAGAAAACTACCCTAAATGTGCTCAGTTCCTTTGTGTTTCCCCTCCTTTAAAAGCAAACCAAACTAGTTAAAAGGTACCAGTATTACAGAAACCTTACACAATATTACATAAAACTATGTCTGACAAAAGGCTAAAGCAGATTTACTGTAATGATCCCTTTCGAGTGCTTATTAATAGCATTAAAATAGGTATAATTACCCTTGCAGATTCTATGCTACACTTTTAGCAAGGACCTAAAAACCCTAATTGAAAACCATTATGAAAAATGAACTCTAACAGCCAGTTTACCCTTTTCTGACAACGAAAAGAAATAGAAAGTGAAATGAAAATGAATAAGCTCACAACCAGCAAAAAGACATAAAGCAAATAAAAATCAAACTGGTGTCAAAGCAACCCTAAATTGTAATAAACACTGTATTTCACACAGGCATTCTTAATTGGGGCTTTTGGCATGTATTTGCATTATGATCTGATCTAATTATGCTGGGGCTTTGCCTTCCTCCACAGCACACTGGAAACCTACACTGAGCACTATTGCCATCGGGTAATGGAGGCTGGAGCTGGCACTAGGGTGGCTGCTCCTACACACACACCCTACTCCATTCCTACCCTGCAGTGATTTACTAATTCATAGGGGTGATAAACTGCTGTGTGATAGAGGCCCAGGAACACTCCAAGTGCCGCAGACAACACTGCTCACAGGGAGGTTTATGTAAAAAACATACTTTCCTGGTATTTTCTGTTGCACTAAAGTCTCAGAAATAGAAAGAGAATGTATTTCAGCATACTATATATGAGGAAAAAATATTTTACCCAAATACTTTTTATAACTTTAATGATGTATAAACAGGTATAGATACATAACTGTGACTAGTATTAAAAATATACATCATTATTTATCTAAGTTCCAATTTGAAGAGCATAAAGTTTGTCTTATTAACAGTTACATTAAATAATCCTTTGCAAAAATCCCACTGAGCATTATAAAATGCAGTGCTTTTGCAGTGAGGCTTACTTTTGATGTCTTTATAATGAGAATGGTGCATAAAGGTCACTTATCTGAAGCCAGTAAATAAAACACACCTAAGATACGGAAATGCATCTTGTTAGGAACCCTATGTGACAAAGGCTTATTTTTAGACAATTCCTGACACAACATTAACACCACAGAACACAAATCTCTTGGCTGGTTATGAGAAACAAGCCCTTTTCTCCAAACTATGTTAGTCCCTCATTAGACTTGTCTCATCACCAGCGCAGACGGTTCCAAACCGGCATTCAGGACCAATGCAATTCATCTCTTCCTTGAAGCTCTGCATAGACTCTTATGAGTAAATGTACCTCCATAATAGTTAATGAAGACAGCAGGAACGTCCTGCTACTTGTGCACTTTGAAATACAACCCTAGAAGTACGCTTGGTGAATTACAGACTCGCAGCGCCAAAACGCTCCACAAGCTCCTTCCTATTTGACCACTAAATAGAGGCTCTGTGTGGAAAGACTTCCTAGAAAACACAAACCAGAATGAGCATCTCATGTTCAAAGTGGGACAAGCCTTAATTTAGTATTCAGCAATTAAAATTAATACACATCTTCACAACACAATGCAAAAGAACAAGGTGGGGACAACCTCCTTTATCTGTTGTAGGCAAAAACTTTCCAGTAAGGAACATAACACAGGAATAGGAGCACAGGGGTGAAACAGGAGAACCTAGCTTTCTACTCTCTGCTGAAGCCCTTAAGGCAGACCAGATATGTCAACAGAAGGAAAGCCCAGCCATAGACCAGTCCATTTTGCTCCATATTATGAAAGATCTGAAAAGCCCCTTGTGCATGCAGCAGAAGTTCCTCCTATAGCTGGATGATCTTGAGTGAGAAAAAGAACATGTATTTGAAATACTGAATTACTTAAATAATCCATGCTATTTTTAGAAGACTAATGTGACACCTCCAAGGGAAGAGACTTCTTCCTTTTTTGCCTTCTCATTTTTAAGGTGAGCTTGTCCTGGACACAACCAAAGGAAATATATTCCTTGCCCAGCTTTTGCAACTCTACGTAAGACCAAAATCCATCCATGCCTGCTCCCAGGTCCCAAGCTCCACTGCAGGAAGGAAGCAACTGCAAACTCTGCAGAGAGCAAACTTTGTCCACTGCTCCATATACTCTCACATGGATAAGGCTAAGGCACAGCATACAAAAAACCAGTTAAGACAATCCAGCTCCAAGGACGCTCTTTATAAGATGCATACATTTGACTCACTTAATGCAGGATGCAGGGATGGAAGTGCTGCAGAACTGCTCCCTGCCTGGGATTTGCATGTCTGTGGGGCTCAGTTCTTCACCAAGATACTAATACTTTGCAATAAGACTTTCTCCATTGATTTCCTCACTTTGCTCAAGTAACAGAGCACCCTCTGAACGCTACGCAGCACGTTTTTAATGAGCTAGGAAAGCAGGACGTCAGTATTTGCACATAGTGGTACACAGTCACACTTGCTCCCTTCTTTACCTGCACCTCAAACACCTTTGGTAAGGGTAGCATTTTTTAAATGATTTTAACTCTTATAAGCATCAACAGACCTGAGTTAAAAGGTTCTGCATCCTCCTCTTGCTGCACTCTGCCTTTTTGATTTCCTTTCATTTCTCACCATGGATCTCATATCCCTCAATATGTGCCAGAGATGTGCTGCAATTACGAGCATTTGGAGCTGTAGCTTGCCATTTATAGCATGCATGTGAAACTTCATTGCTGCTACCCACTTCTCTTCAGGAGTGAGAAAGACAGCCTGCACCTCGCTCCTCACGTGGGCAAGCCTGAACCAAATGAGGACATTGCTTTAAGCTGCCTGCAACAGAGCAGTGAGCATTGCCTCTGTGATGCAGAACCATGCCAGCACACCCTACAAACCATGGGGCTTCGAGTACTACACACAAACTTGATGATTTCCCTGAATAAGATTTATTTTAACTGAAAGCTATGCTATAAAACAGATTTTTCTGAAATAACTGGCTTGTTTGGCATTACTCCCTGACCAAAGTCTTCTTGATAAGGAAAACGTAACTGATGCAGGAAAAACCAAACCTTGCACACCTAATGAACAATGCCACCTTTCCTGTGCTAGGCTCTGTATTAAACCATTGATACACATACAATGCTTCCATAATAACTCTTTTATGGTATGCAAAAAGCCAAGCTTTTAATCCCAGCCTGTTTTTTTGTTGGAAGGGACCTTAAAGCTCCTCCAGCTCCAACCCCTGCCACAGGCAGGGACCCCTTCCACTGGAGCAGCTTGCTCCAAGCCCCTGTGTCCAACCTGGCCTTGAGCACTGCCAGGGATGGGGCAGCCACAGCTTCTCTGGGCACCCTGTGCCAGCGCCTCAGCACCCTCACAGGGAAGAGCTTCTGCCTAAGAGCTCAGCTCAGTCTCCCCTCGGGCAGGTTCAAGCCATTCCCCTTGGCCTGTCCCTCCATCCCTTGTCCCAAGCCCCTCTCCATGTTTCCTGCAGCCCCTTCAGGCACTGGAGCTGCTCTCAGGTCTCCCCTTCAGGAGCCTTCTCTTCTCCAGGCTGCCCCAGCCCAGCTCTCTCAGCCTGGCTCCAGAGCAGAGCTGCTCCAGCCCTCGCAGCAGCTCCGTGGCCTCCTCCATCAGCTTCACATCCCTCTTGTATTATCCCAAGATTGAAGCAATTTACACTCTATAGCACTAGAAATGGACCCAAAAATGATCCACAGCATTGATACTTGGTGAGATAGGCCCAGTTTAGGAATATGTTTGTTTTCCCTCACCTTAACCACCCTGTCACCATGGAACAAGAGAAATGTGTGCTTTTATTTAGGAGAGAAAACAAAGGCACTGGCCTGTTTACTCTTTATTTCCCTTTGTTTAATATAAAATACCAGAGGGAAGGTTACTTTCTGAAGACTGTATTTACATCTGTGACAGCCCATAGATTAGCATTGCAAATATTTATGAAATACCTCCAAAATGTTGTTGTTTCCTGCAACAATTCTGTCAAGTTTTCATAAACCCTCCTATTTGAATGTGTGCAGAAGAAACGTGGAACCCTTTTTGATCACCGTCTGTCTTCGGGGAAGAGCTTTAGCCATGGTTTTTAAGCTTTTCCCTACAAGGGACGTTCTACTTTGATCTTGGTTTCTATAAGCCTGAAACTCACATCTAGGTGAAGGCTCTATTAGAGCCTTTAGATGTAAAGATACATCATAGCTTACTGTAAAGCCATTCCATTGGCCCTATATGTCTGCTCCTGCGGCCAGAGCCTAATGATAAAACAGGGATCTGGAAACAAGATTTATACTGTGAAAAGGAGCAGGAAGGATAAAAACCTCAGTAACAAAACTGTGTTTGAAAACCCTAGGGTTTGACATGATTTGGATCAGTGCAGCCCAAAAAAACCCCAAACACAGCATTTTAACTTTAGCAAAGGCAATCAAGGCCTTAGTAAGGTGAAGAAAACAGGTTCTGAAGAAAATATATGGGAGATGCTGGGGACAATCACTGATGCTTTGGTGCAGAATAAGGTCAAGAGGACTAATGCACATTCAGCTTGCTCCCACTGGCCTTGCTCCCTGTTCCTTGTAACTTTGTTAGCTCTCAAAAGTAGGCTCTAGCTTGGGGTAGAAACCTGAAGCCTTTTGTATGCACATACCAGCAACAGGGAGGGAGAAGTAGTAGAGAAAGAGCAAGGCAAAGTGTAAAGGAGAGGAATTTTAACACATTAGGATGAGCCCATCACAGTCCATCAAATCAAAGCCAAGTGATGGGTTACTTCAGAGGACTACAACATAAAGGAGAAAGCCAGTGCTACTCTGAGGACACAACACAAGTACCTGGGTATATTATATATGTAGTAACTAGTATTCTAGGTGGGCTAGAAATGAAGCAACCTGCTCAGGTATAGGCACAGTGCCCCAGAGCAGAGCAGGAGCCTGTCTGCAGGGAGGGAAGGAGTGCTGCTGCCTGCTCACTGGTTGATCTGGCATCCCCACAACAGGGATTTCTTGGAGCACTGGATATTTAGCACAAGTTCTGTAACTGTTTTAGAAAGAGGAGACAAAGACAGTTAATCAAAACTAGTGTTTGACTGGGTTTTCAAACACAGCTGTCGGATGAATGTTGTGAACTGGTTTCTGTTCCTTCCCTTCTGTCACACTCGAGGCCAGTGTTTCTCCAGAGGACACACCATGAGCTTTTCTTCCAAGTACTATTTGCAAGTGATGTCAACAGCAAAAGCAAAGCAGCAGAATCTGACATATTGAAGATATATTGACCAGGGGAGGTTTAGGTTAGCTATAAGGCAGAAGCTCTTCCCTGTGAGGGTGCTGAGGCGCTGGCACAGGGTGCCCAGAGAAGCTG
Organism: Pezoporus wallicus; assembly: GCF_028554395.1. Lineage (NCBI taxonomy): Eukaryota > Metazoa > Chordata > Aves > Psittaciformes > Psittacidae > Pezoporus > Pezoporus wallicus. The sequence goes on from NW_026637486.1 coordinate 2,918,327, forward strand.
TGGCTGCCCCATCCCTGGCAGTGTTCAAGGCCAGGTTGGACACAGGGGCTTGGAGCAAGCTGCTCCAGTGGAAGGGGTCCCTGCCTGTGGGAGCAGGGGTTGGGGCTGGAGGAGCTTTAAGGTCCTTTCCAAACCAAACCATCCCATGATTCTATGATATTGTGAGAGGCACCATACTGCATGAGCTTAAAATACATATTTTTGTGTCACACTTCTATTTATAAATTTATAACCCTGAAAAATAACTGGCATGTTAATGTTCAGCATATTCTGCTATTGGCAAGACTTTAATGTAAAAATGATCATTACTAGTCTGCATTAGCACAGAATTTGGCTCTATGTACTTCAGCTTTACTTTGTTACTCAGATCTGATCTACGTTAAGTGTTCCCACCTCTTAAAAAGGAGGAATTATCCCAGAGTGAATGAAACCAATTCTGAAGTTGGTATTTCCTTGTACAGGACAAAGATCTGTTGTGCATTTTCCTGTCATCCTTAATCACTTTGGTAAACTTCAAGTAGAACCTACTTAAATGTGAGATCCTAAGAAGTGTATTTTTATGAAGAAGTTATCAGTTACCATGCTACACAAGTCACATTTGGCTCCTTTCATAGATCCTATCAGAAGAAACTAAGCAACGCTGCAGGAATTTGTTCCAACAACAAAAAATAAAGACATATATGAAAAGTAAAACCAAACTGAGCCATTGCAGTAACTTGAAACAGCTTGACCTACAGAAAGCACAAGACAAAAGGGCACTGCCTGTTAAGCTTGTGCCCTATCTTCCCAAAGCAGCAGACATACCAGAAAACCAGAGGCAGCAAACACTGATTGTGTTTCCCCTTGCAGTATGTCTGCCTCTGCAGGGCATGATTTGGCTCACAAGGCAAAGCAGGGATTTTGGCTAACCCCACTCCACTGCACACAATGCAATTCAAAGTTCTTTCTCATTCCACTTCTATTACATCTAAGGCCACAGGAAGCTCAAATGAGAGGAACTGGTGTTGTACACCAGGCTTCTGGAGAAGAAAAGCAAGTTCTAACACTTGGGAACTGCTCAGCACCCAACACCCACATAATGGTGTAGAAAACGAATGGCTCTATTGTGGACTCGAGCAATGAGTAAAGTACTATTGCCTCTGACCATCAATTTTATACCTAAAAAGGTTCATTAAAGCCTTACCTTGGCTATTTCAAAGCAACCCTGTTGGAATTCCACAATGAATCATCACACTTTGATCAACTCCGCTTTACTTCAAACCCGTTTTGTTGCACAGCCTGCTAAAAAGGACACAGCCACTACAGTAGAGGGAGATGACAAATGCAGTGAAGCATTTGACAGACAACACTTCTCTGTTTGCTGGTAACCAGGTTCAGCAAGGCAGAGACAGAAAAGCCACGTGAGGACCAACCCCCACGTTACCACACTTGCTGCATCCTCTGTCAATTCTCAGAAGAGAGATTTACACAGAAAAACTGATTAATTTATTATGCAAGAAGGAAAAATAATGCCAGAGCAAACACAGCGAATTCCTTCCAGCACCGCTGGGATTCTTGCTGTTTCTCTCCAAACCCTCCTTCACTTTACAAAGCACTTGGGGGTAGCTGCAGACTGGAAAACAGAGTTTTTCATTGAGAAACTACAATTTCCAGACTTAAAAATGGAGATCTTTAAAAGCGGGGATGCTTCCCTTTGAAGTGTGTGAAGATTGAACGCTTCCAGAGCTGCAGCGACTGCACATGAATTCCCCTTGCCCTAGAACACTGCAGTGTTCGGATCCTTCAGGAGCTATCAGCTTGGCTCCCTCCCAGCCACAGAAGTGACTGTTTCCACCAACACACCTCACATAAGCATCCCCACGTGAGCAGAGGTTAGGTAGGTGGTCATCATGCTGTTCCTCATGCCGAACTGAATGCACAACTGCTTTTGTACACACAAAAGCATGTTGATAGCACAAAACCCACCCCTCAGACTGTCACAGCCCAAATCATTTGAAGCTGAAATAACTATTTTGGCTATTAGTAAGAGGAAAATGTATGTGTAAGACCATTATGCCAAGTGATTTATGTATGTTGGGACTTACAAATCACCTTTGAAGACAAGCTAACTGCAACATCCATAGTGCCTGGCCCCTGTAGGCGTGGATGCTGTTGACAGAAAAATACCTAACAACTGAGAGTTGTGATTTTCTTTTCATCTAGAGCTTGTGAAAGACCTTTGAAATGTTCTTATTAAGCATTCTGTGAGCTCAGCTCCATTTTCTCCACTGGCTTTACATTACCCGAGTTAATCTAAGCTGCACACTTTCAAAGGAGGCAGTTCCACCCATCACCTTAACCTGCCAGCTCAAGCAGCCTTCCACATAGCAACTCTGATATAAAATACATGAAAAGAACAGGAAATGTTTTAACAATGTTATATTGGAGAGCATAACTGCTCAGAAAAACACCAAGTACATTGTACTAGCTAATAGTCTGCTTCTAGTTAACACAAAGAGGAAATTTGGGCTTTGTCAAGACTTACTTTCATAATGCCCTTATTTTGTGCATTATAAATATAGCTACAATAAGGAGGAAGCAACAGATTAACATAAGGATATGTTACAGCTATTATGTTCTTTGTTCTGCAGGAGCTATTTGCGGTTTCCAGCAGAGCAGAGTGTGTTCTTGAGGTGAACCCAGTGTGGTATGCTCACAAGGAAGGTAACACTGTACCCCTGTCATAGGCAAGATGCACATAGAAAATTCCCTGGAAATAAAACCCCCTTGAAAAACCCAGGCATGAAAACCAGCCTAAGGCAGCACAGAGTGAGATGTGCCAAGCCTACGCATGCTGTCCCTATGGAAGGGCAGACAGACCTTATGGAATGACCGTATCTTTCCACACTGGCACATCCCAAAGAACTGCATTTCATTTACAGGGAGAAAATTCTTTGCATTCTTCACCATATGACTTCTTTATGATGTTATTCTTATGACTTCATAGACATTAAAAATACCATTCCTGAAAGACCTCATATAAAGATTGTTTTTCTCTACTGGCTTTAAGCTGCATAAATTTATCATATCACTTGTGGGCACTTCGGTTTTAAGTCCCTAACAATACAGTATCTTTGCAGGTATTAAATTCATCATCTAAAAGAGCCCTTCAAGTCATGAACCCAAACTACTCTGGTAAAGGGAATTTTGGATGTATCAGCTGAGATCTCAAATAAGAGACACCCAAAAATAACCCTCAACCATAGGTTACTTGTTTTTCTACATGTCCACATAATTCAAGCCAACTTTGTAAATTCTCTAGTTGTTAGAATCAGAGAATCCCAGCCTGGTTTGGGTTGGAAGGGACCTTACAGCTCATCCAGTTCCAACCCCTGCCATGGGCAGGGACACCTTCCACTAGAGCAGCTCGCTCCAAGCCCCTGTGTCCAACCCAGCTCTGAGCACTGCCAGGGAAGCAAGCTGGTCTTTATACTTTCTATTAATATCAAAATAGCTTGGTAGAAAAACAACTACTCATGTGAGCTGCAAGCACGCCTACGGCAAAGCCCATTCCCGAGGTCCATAAACTGTCAGGAGGAATCTGCTCCCTTAATAGAAATAAACCACTTGACATCAAGGCTCCCAGCTATTTAGGGAAGCCATCAGAGCGTGAACATGTATTTTGCTTCAATGTTTCTTTGTGTGAAACTGTCATTTTGAGCAAGGCTTTTAACATTTATTGAAATAAGAGCTGATACATGCTCTTGCTACTCAGTGCTTCCTGTGCTGGGCTACAGGGTTTTATTAAACCTGATTTTCTAAGCATTTACCTAAAACCATGTTTTCCTATTTGCCACAGTGAAAAACTGAATCAAGAAAGAGATTTTTTCCTAGAGAGAAAAAAATCCTATAGAAATAACCCCAGACTGGAAATCCTTCACTATCACTTTCTCAAGACAGCTATGGAACATACTACTTAAAGTTAGCGCTTACAGAAAGCAAACCAGCAGATTTAGTGATTTCATTTTCTATTATAATAAGGATAATGGGCTTGTTCTTTCCTCCTCATTTTCCATTCATTTTGGACATCTTCCTATTCATCAGAATCTGCCCTTTACCTGTACTTTTTGTATTGAGAGCTTCAGACTTCAAAAACTAGAAGAAAAGCAGAATTCTACCGAAAAGAACATCTCATTTCTACTGAAGTCAACAGCAACACTTATGAGGCCAGTGAGGAAGCCCTGACCTCTGGTTTTGTAACCTTTAAACAAAGTTCTACAACTACTTACAAGAAATAAGCATCTAAAAAGCCCCAAACCAAGGAAACCAGCTTAGGAAGACAACTGGGCCATACTATTGTCAAGTATTCCTCAATAGGTGCTGTTAATCCCTATTAATGAGCACAAAGCATCATTTATGCTCCACATGAAGCTGCCAGAGTAGAAATGTGCATTAGGAGGCAATGTGGTTCCGGGTTAACACACTGACATACACAGGAAACCTCTAAGTCTAAACGTGCAGTGACCTGTTCAATATTCTCCATTGCAAAGAACTTCCATTTTAGAAAACATACTGATCCCTTTTTTAGGATAACTGCATATTCCTCTGTCATGGGTCTCAACCCACTAAATCTGAGCTTCTCCTTAGTGCTTTGGATGGCTATTCCACCCCTGGCAGTGTTCGAGGCCAGGCTGAACAGCCCTGGGTGCCATGGTTTAGTGTGAGGCATCCCTTTCCATGGCAAGGGGTTGGAAATGGGTGATCTCAAGGTCCTTCCCAACCCTGACTATTCAATGATTCTAGGATTCTCCAATATAACTTGTTTGGTTTCCATGCAATGGTTCAAATACGTATTTCCAGAGGAGCTATGGGCAGTGAGCTAAGAATATATGTTTTAATAGTGAAACACTGAGATTTAGGGGCTATTTTAATAAGCAATAACAATTAAGTAAAATCTTGTCTATAATTAAGCTTCTCAACCATTACATTTTCTACAGCATTGCTCAGGCAATGCCACCCAGCTAACATCTCACATGGGACACTACAGCAGCAGAGTTTTATGTTGCAATTTCTTAATACATAACAGGTTTTGATTTTTTATCCTCTTCTTTGCAAGCACTGGACAACTGGCCAAGTATAAATATGTTCCTAAACTCGTAAATCTTCCCAGTTTTTCCATCTTCCCTCCAAGCTTCAGGGGCTGTCAGAAAGAATCAAGCATCTCATTTGGCTTCTGTAATTTATGCCATTTTCTTTCTTTCCCTTCCTCCCCTTCTTGACTTGTATTCTGCCTGGACAGTTAAAGCAGATCTGTTTCTGATCATTCTCACACTGTAGACTGCTGCAGGGACTGCAGAGGTTTGTAGTGTGAATGGAGAACTACAAAAAACCCAGTGATTTCACTGAAATTGTTATTTCAGATTTACTCAAATTTGTTATGTACAAATTCTTCATTACTATGCTTGACAAAACTTGGTTTTGTAGCTGGTTGCCAGTGCTTCATTAAGGCACAAAAGGATGAGTACGGACTGCTACCAGGCTACCCATGGCTCCAACCATTCCCAGCAGTGCCAAGGCCACCACTAACCCACGGCACTGAGGCCTCGTCTCCACGGTGTGTGAACCCTTGCAGGGACGGTGACTGCAGCCCTGCCCTGGGCAGCCTGTTCCAATGCCTGAGCACCCTCTGGGGCAGGAATTGTTCCTCAGCTCCATCTAAACCTGCCCTAGTGCAGCTTGAGGCCAGTTCCTCTTGCCCCATCCCTTGCTCCCTGGGAGCAGCGATCAGCCCCCTCCTGGCTCCATTCTGTCAGGCAGCTGTAGAGAGAAACCAGTTCTGCTTCTCATTACACAGTTGTGTGCACCCCACAGAAAAGGCTTTCCAACAGGATTCATGGCACTGGGATAATGCATTATTATATTCCCAGATCCTGCGCTATGTCTTTCCTGAGTGTTTCCCATGATGGCCATGGTGTGGTGATCACCTGTGTGAAGGTTTTAGCCTTTTCCTTGTTAACTGCAACATTCCCACCTCAGTATCCACATTCAAAAGGGATTCACAGTACAGCCCAAAGTTACTCCTTACTTAAAGTGAAGAAATAACTGAAGTATTTCAGATAGCTCGTTTTAAAATGAACTTTGAGTTACTTGGTGCTCCCAGTGATGAGGATTTCCAAAGGCAGAGAGCTGAAATGCTGGCACTGAGGACTGGCAGCATTCCTAGAATAAAGCCTCTCAGAAGACACACTCATCCTCTTTGCATTTGCTCACGAAGGTCTGTTTAGCCATTTATAAATGCAAAGAGAATAAAAGATGTTTTTCCTTGTTTGCCACACCAAGACATTAGGAGCAAAACAAGAGAACTACTAATTTAAGAGGAGGAGAAGTTATCCAAGCTTGCAAACATCAGCAGTGAGTGATTAGGGATTGCTGCTCTGCAATTATCATCCTGCAAAATTAACATCAGAACAGTTCATGTCATCATATGGACATTGAACAAACAAGAGCAGGCTCCAGCTTCCTTGTTGCCCAGAAATAGTCCAAATACTACATAAACCACATCAGTTACATGTGAACTTTGCATTACAACAGCTGCAATGAGATACAGGAGATAGACTATTTCAGATGAAAAGGGTGGCTAGGCCACAGATTTGGCTCCAGATAAAGACATTAAAAGCTTCCAGGAATTCAAATGTCCATTCTGATATAAGCAAGCCCTGATTTTTAAGAGTATTTAGGAGCATATGACAAATTTTACCACCAGACAGATGTAACTGAGGTAAGGAAGGAGCTCAGTGCACATCACCTCTGCAGGTCGCATTCCAGGGTCTCCAACTGGGTACCAGTAAAAGCAGAAAAGCAGAGATCACTTATGAAAAGCCTAAATTAAACAACTAGCACCAGGGTGGGAATCTATGGTAGAAGCAGAGGAATCTCCACCATTCAGAGCAGTGGTTAATGGGTGATCACCCTTCTTTTCTTCCTGTCTTACATCACGGAGTACAGACTGGTAAAGGCAAGACCAGAAGCCACAAACCCATCTACTACACAAAGCCCAGAGGTTCCTCTGACCAAGCTTTCCCTGGACATGGCACAATGCAGCGGTTCTGTGCTTGTGATGGTGTAACTGAACCCTGGCAGGGCAGGAACACATACGCAGAATGAGTTACAATTGAGTGAGTGTTAGAAAACCACTCAATTTCACCATTTCTGCTAACCCTAACCCTAACATTTCTCCTAACCCTGCAGGTTGCTTCCCCACCACAAATACTTCCCTTACTAGATAACTTGGGAATAACTTCACCTCTATAGAGCTGCTACTCCAGCTATACTAGGTAAGACAATGCACTCTTACTTGTCTTTCTACTACTTGCCACTCCCCTGGGGAGCAATGCTGCTTCCAGGGAAGGGGGGTGGCTGTGCCAGAGCCCTCTCTGTAGGAAAAGAGGCCAACCATGTGAAATTCCCACCCTGCATAAATCAGTGGCAGTCTTCCCAATGGCACAGAACCAAAATTTCACCCTTTATGCCCCCAACAAGCGGGCGTGATTGCCATCTCATGCAACACGTTACACAAACACAAGTGCAAAGTGATAGCTTCATTTCTGCCATCGTACTGAATCCCTCTCCTGTACATGGAGAAATCAGTAGCTTCGGATTCTGTCACAGTTTTCATTAGAACACACCCATGCAAAGATGTCTGAAGCAACACAACTACTAGCACTGTGTAAAGAGGAATAGATACCTACATGGGGCACACCCTGCATTAGGTAGAAAAGCACATATATAGAGCTAGATCTTTACTGTGACACTTCTAGCCAGAATATAATCTCAAATCTGTAGGTTTTCAGTTCAAAAGACCTGGAATTTTAAAGATAAGGATCAGACAAACCAGACCTCAAGCTCCAGAACACCAACACTGTCTTAATCACCAGAGCACACTTCCTCTTGGACATACACACCAAACCACATGCTCAATTATTCAGGAACACCAAGCAGCTCCAGGAGACTGGAAATGCTGGTACGCAGAGTGAATGCATGTCAAAATCCAGCCACCAAGGACATCTACCAGCAATTCCTTGGACAGTGAATACTTGGTAAAGCTGATTCTTAGAATTCAGCATATCTAATGCCATGAACAAGGCAGCACACAGCTGTTGACTCAAGTTTTCATTGCAATGCAGGGAATTCAGCCAGGGAACTTTCATTGGAAGTACATAAAACACATGTATAACCCCCCTGTACATCTAGGAAGTGCTCAGTGTGTACTGTGTAGCATCAATACAGAGACAAAACTATACTGCAAGTACAGTTCCCACATTTAACTTCCCTCCTGTTCCTCCATTACATGAAGGATACAGCATTTCACATAGAAGAGCTGTAAGAGACTTTTTACTTGCAGGCAGTTTCACAATATCTATTCCTAGAGAACAACTTTTTCTCTTATATGCAGCAGAAAGGATTGTTAGTTAATGAGAACAGTCCATCCCTTTTGGCTTTCAACTCAACACAGGATGTTACAGCCTTGCCTACATGTTTTTTTGGTTTACTTAAACAATGGAAACAAGAGCTCATCTTTCAACTATTGACAGGTCTTTTATTAATGTGGTACAAATTGTGCTCTCCCACTGTTCTTAACAGAAACAACCTTTACTCCTTTATGCAATTTTACTTATTTACCTTTATAATTTGACACAATATGTAGAAAAATACCACGTTTTTTAAATATGTTACCCACAAAATAGCTAAAACTTTGCATTTCAGCTTTAAAATTACTATTTCCACCTAATTTCTGATTTAATTGGTCACTTTTCATTACTTAACTTTCCGAAACTGGAAGAAAATGCCCAGAAGTTCATGAACAACAAAGGGTCCATCTCTTATTTCAGCTGTTAACAGTGCTTCATCTTCAAGCTATGTCAAGAATCAGTTCAGTGAAGGTCTATGGGAGCTCACCACCCACTGAAGTAATTTCCTATTCAAGACATTCACTTATAACGAATTTCAACCCAAGAGCTCTGACCTATTACAAACATATCCAAGCAACTGATAAGCATATTCCAATACAAGTCACCCAAGGATTAAGTATATTAGTTCATGAAATCTGGATTTAGCTTCTTAAGACAACAAAATCCAGTATGAACTTGAAGAGGCAACACCCTTTTTAATCCACACAAAGAGCAACGTGATTACAGCTGAGGTTCACAATATTCTATTAAATATTAATATCTACTGCTTTGCCTTGCTCTTAGAGCAGCAGTAAAATGACAAAAAGAAAGCCAAAGCCCTGCTCAAGTAATCAAATTGTAACTGATGGTGCAGAAAACCCCCTAGACTCCATCCACTCAACCTGACTTACAGTGCTGGGCACATCTTCTGCTCCTTCTGTGTTTGGAGACACAGAACGCTCCAAATTGCTCCAGTGGATTCTCTCCAAAACCCACAGCACTGATGGATCCAAAAGGCTGGATGGCATCCAAGAACTGGATAAAGGGATGACAGCTTCTAACCTTTCATAAATGCAAAACAGTGATTTTATTAGGGAAAAAGTCCTGCCTTTTTCCCAGATACACACTTTATACACTGCTGCTGTGACCAGCAAATGCCAAGTAGAAAACAGGCAAAACCCTGAAGCAAAAGGGCACATGGGAAATAATAAAATCATCTTCTTTTACCTAAGAATGTATACAAGCCTTACAAGATGGAAAAAATACAGTGGGAAAAAGAAAAATAACAGGGAGAACCTTAATGAGAACAAATTGCCAGGAAGAAAACTATGCACAAACAATTCAGGCCTTGATCTGAATGCACAGTTTTAATACAATTACATTTACTATGAGCACATGGGACAAAAATGGTTCCATGGCCATAGTTTTAACAGGAACCAGAAGCAGGTCAAAGTTGCTACATTTAAATAGAACAGCCATATAGTTCTGATAGAAACCTGGCTGGACACCAGACCCCAACACAGACATAGATGCTAAGGGGGATGCAAAGAGCACTTAATGCAGAGTAATAGGAGCTTTCCAATCTATTTACATGTGGAAGAATCTTTCTGTCACCAATTTTTCCTCTCTTTATTACTGTTACTCTTACAAACTAAGGCAACCTTGCTGCATATGCACTATTGCACAACCTGAGTGCTATGAACACAGCTTGAACTTGCCATTAGCTCCATGGGCAAGTTCTGACAGTCAAAAACCACAGGTCCTTGCTAGCGCATCAAAGATGCAGCTGGCACAGTGTTTCTTTAGGAGCTATTGGTACTTATGACTGAAGAGAGACCTACTCATCAGCAAAAAGGACAGGGGGAAAACAAGGAGAGGTAATGTGGCAAAGCTGGAGCAAGAAGCAAGTATGAGCAGTAATTGTGCTTATACCTGCACAGTTGAATACAAAAGAACAAATCACAGCAACACATCAGCATTCCCATCCTCTCGGTTTCATCATTACGCTTGAAACAAGCACAGTCTGCATGAACAGTGGCTGAGAAGTCTATGGAGAATGAGGAAACCACCTTAAACCTTCTGGTAAGGTTATTTGATTGCTGGTTGGTTTGTACATGGCAGGAATAAAGGATGCACAGTAAAGCCTGGGACAGAACATCTCCAGTGTGCAATGGAAGATCAAGTGACAGGAGATGATGAATGAACCTTCCCTTTGCTCCATAGGCTCAAATGTGGAAGCAAGAGAAACAAAGAACTATGTACACTTGCAAATAAGGACATCTATAAAGAGAATCACTCATGTGCCTCTACAGAAATCACTTTGAAGGCTGCTGCAAAGCAATTTGCTCCTAAAACTGGGGATTTTTGTGTAAAATGTGATAAAGCATACCTAAATCTCTGTTCTATGATGTCAACATCCAAACTGCATCCTCTTTCCTGATATGCTTTCAAAGTAAATTCAGTTTTAAAAAGAAGTCCAAGTCCCAAGCTACCACTTCTTATTTACTGTTCTTCAGGGCACCTCAGTGAATGCTGGAAGAGACTGTGTTTGCTAAGGAATGCAAAACACTTCCCTTGTGGCAAAATTCTTTCAGATAATGAAGCTGTTGCATGATAGATGCCAGCGAGAGGATACAAATCATTCCAGCTCATCAAAACACAGGCTTTTAAAGCAAGTTATTTTTCATTAATGATTACATTATGAGCATTTGACACTTTTAACAGGTATTCAAGATGTTTATGTTAAAATAATATACATTCAATAGCTATTTTAGCAGCAGTAGCCAGGGAATATGGCCTGCTGACTCTACACTCACCCATGGGTTAGGAAGAGCTCTTGGCACAGAGCTACAGATAATAGTAATCATAGAATCATATGCTCCTGTTCAGGTCATTCCTCAGGAATAGTGACTCCATGTGTAAAGTTGCCCCTTCAACTGCTAGGAAGCCCTGTGAAATAACACACAATAAGTGAAGCAGAACTCTGCAGACCACATTGTACCATACACCTTCCAGGAACCTCTACTCAGAAAAGTAGGACTTAAGTAAACTGCTTAAAAATCCAAACCAAACAAATTCTATTTTAAGGAAGCTCATGAGTATTTTGAGCTACCACATGGAATTAGGCACTAAAAAGGCTTTCAGTATTTTGGAACTGAATTCTTAGAATACTTCCTTTCAAAGACAGCATTTCATCCACCAAGAAACTCCACAGAGATGCAAGGACACAGCCAGAGCTCTGCATTACCTGTGGTTACACAAATGCTTCTGCCTTTCCCCATCTTCTCACTTACTCTCTTCTACTCATGTCACACACTGCAGTTTGTTCTTTGCAATACAGAATCATGGAATCAATGAGGTTGGAAAAGCCCTTCAAGCTCATCCAGTCCAACTATCCCCCAGCACTGCCCAGGCCACCACTAACCCATGGCACTGAGGCCTCGTCTCCATGGGGTGTGAACCCTTGCAGGGACGGTGACTGCAGCCCTGCCCTGGGCAGCCTGTTCCAATGCCTGAGCACCCTCTGGGGCAGGAATTGTTCCTCAGCTCCATCTAAACCTGCCCTGGTGCAGCTTGAGGCCGTTTCCTCTTGTCCCATCTCTTGTTCCTTGGGAGCAGAGCCCAGCCCCTCCTGGCTCCATCCTCCTGTCAGGCAGTTGTATTTCATGAAATTCTGATTGCTCTTCATTATGAAAGAGTATTACGAAGACAATGAAAGATGCTGCCACTCCATGGAGACTACATTCCACTCAGCTTCAAATTCAATGAATCCTTTTACTCCCAAAGTCATATATCCTCCCTAAACCCACAGCACTTCCACTGTGAGCTAAAAGGATCTTCTGACCTTGTAAGAAGAAACATGAATTAACAAGTTGAAGTTAATTGAGTTCTTGAAGAAACTGAGGTCCCTCTCATTCTTCATCTGCAATTAACTTCATAATGAAGTACCAATTCTTCAAGCCTCCACATATTTAAAATCCTTAAATAATTTTCAAAGAGGCAACATAAAGGAACTCTAAATGGCTCTGAAGGTTCATTATGGAGCAGTGCAGCCTGTCTCTTGGCACCAGGCACTCCAATGCCTTCATACTCACTCTAACTCTGCTTCTGAGGCTTCTTGGTGCCAGCATATGGAGACGTCAATCACCCAGACACCACTCACCACAGAGATGATCCCAGTGCAAACACAACACCAGGTACAACCACATACTACTGCTCACACCCAAAACCCAAACTAAATGAAAACCTAGTCTGACTGGCCATGATGCTCTGCCCGGCTCTTCTGGATGACTGCCATGCCGAATGGATTGCTTCACTTTTTAAACTGATGGCTAAATATGTAACAGATTGCAGAATCCCAGACCGGTTTGGGTGGAATGGACCTTAAAGCTTCTCCAGTTCCAACCCCTGCTCCCACAGGCAGGGACACCTTCCACTAGAGCAGCTTGCTCCAAGCCCCTGTGTCCAACCTGGCCTTGAACACTGCCAGGGATGGGGCAGCCACAGCTTGTCTGGGCACCCTGGGCCAGCGCCTCAGCACCCTCACAGGGAAGAGCTTCTGCCTGAGAGCTCAGCTCAGTCTCCCCTCGGGCAGGTTCAAGCCATTCCCCTTGGCCTGTCCCTACATCCCTTGTCCCAAGCCCCTCTCCAGCTTTCCTGCAGCCCCTTCAGGCACTGGAGCTGCTCTCAGGTCTCCCCTTCAGGAGCCTTCTCTTCTCCAGGCTGCCCCAGCCCAGCTCTCTCAGCCTGGCTCCAGAGCAGAGCTGCTCCAGCCCTCGCAGCATCTCCATGGCCTCCTCTGGACTTGCTGCAACAGCTCCATGTCCCTCTTGTGCTGCTACCCGAGAGCTGGATCAGGACTGTAGGGAGGGTTCTCCAAATCACTAAAACCCCTGGACAGCTTGGCTCTTCAATGATGTTTGGAACTTTCAATACCTTGCTTTTTTTTAAGCAATAGGAAAAGCCTGAAAAATCATTGTTAATAAGATAGTGATTGGCACTCCAAAAAAATTGAAAAGTATCACAGGGCATTTTATTCTGCCCAAAGAAAGCACTGAAAGCTTGGAAGAATTCAGTAGCTCATGCAATTAGTTTGGAAACTATTATAATGTATATTAAAGTTCAAATGATGTGAACCTTCCTTCATTTATTCAGACATACAAAAATATTAACTCTGAGCCAAACAGGCATGGACATGCAAAAACCAGGATCAGGCTTCTTTAGGAAGACATTTGCCCGCATTGGTATACCACTGCTAATGCATCCAAATTATAACAAGACTCCTGCATGTTGTTAAGGGCAGAATTACTACAGTTTGGAAGCTTTAATCTGACAGAATTGGAGACTAACACAAGACATCTTGTTTGGATATTGCCAACCAGGGTTAGGCTCATCTCAGACACTAGTTAGAACGTGTTTAAAACAATGCCTGACTAGGAAAAACCTTTTCAGCTCTGGGCTTTGAGGTGGCACATGTTGCAGTTCAGGTGGAGGGCAACAGGATGCATCACCTTTAAATGCCAGATAGTGCTCCAACCCCCCAGCCAGGCCCTCGTGTCCATGGAAGACCTCCAAAGCCACCTACAGGAGGCATGTCTAGTTCTGGAAGCCAGCCACGATGAGGAGGACAGAGGTGACAAAGCAAAAGGCAATAGTTTCATATTGAATCACATTTACCTTTGTCAAGAAAGCTACTCAAGTTGTTGGCCCAATTACTTCTTTCAGTGGTATCTAAGATCCTACCAGGCTTTAAGAGGAGGCAGAGAAGTTCTGCTGCAAAACCAAAGCTATAACACCACACAAGAGGTTAATATAATAAGGGAGTTATATTATTACAACCACTATTACTTGCTCCCTGACTAGAAACTTCAATGTAGCTCACTGAATTCTGCCAGTAGTATTCATAGTACTAATCAGTTCCATTTACTTTAAATAGTTACTTGGGGTAAGATACTAATGGTATGCATTAAAAACACAGACAAGGACTTCTACCTGTACTGCGCCAGCCTCAAAGGTTTTCCAATCCTCTTAATGGCTCTGCAATGTCAAGGTCAGACGGGGCTTGGAGCAACCATCTCCAGTGGAAGGTGTCCCTGCCCGTGGCAGGGGTTGGAACCGGAGGAGCTTTAAGGTCCCTTCCAAAACAAATCCATCTGGGATTCCATGGTTCTATCCAATGCTTTTGTAAATGGCACTTCAGTGTTCAAAACAGGGTAAGTAGAGACAGTGTGACTACATCGGCATTAGCCAGGAGCACAGACCACAGCAGGCTGGTAGATTACAGTGGTTGGTGCTGAGGAGCTGACTTCCACACAGCATTATACACTTCTGTCTGCAGCTTTTCCCCCCAGTTTCTTCAATTAAAATGGGGGGAAAGAGATACAGCTGAGGCAGGACACATCAGAGAAGTTAACATTGATTTTCTGAAGTGTTTCCGTTCTTCCTTGTAGTCCTACCTCTTCAAAAGTAGTTCTACACTTAATCACTGAAAAATATCAGGATTCCTCTGGAGTTACTATCTCAGTCAGTTGCAGATTCCTCCATCCAGAACATTAATCCTGACATGAGTACAGATGTAAACTGAATTGCATCTCTTGGCTTTTAGAGCAATACCATGTTAAATGGACTTCAAATGCCTCGTCATGTCTGCTACTGAAGCCTGAAGTTGTCTCGTGTTTTGTAAGCACACTACACTACATCACACTGTGCCTCCTTTAATTCAAAGATCTTCTCATTTCAATAAGACCTGGCAAGACTGGTATTTGTAAAGAGGGAAAGGGATTAAGAAATAAGCCCTGAAACAAGTTTCTCCGCATTTTTATGAATATATTTTCCTATACAAGACAGTGAACAGGATTCCTTGTGTGTATGTTTATAATCCATGTTTTCAGACTTCCAAATGGTTCCTCAAATTTCCCCTCTCATACACACTGTTACAATGGCAGTGTTCCTACTAAGTTTAATTTGCCTCATCTCCTATCCCTCATTGCACTGCCTGCTACAGGAATAGAACACAGAGCAAAGGCGGGGTGACATGAGCACACATCCATGATTCCCTCTAGCTCAGCACTCTCAGTTCTGCAGCCTCTGCTTTCTGGGAATGTCATTTCTTCTCACAAACAGAAGGTTTATGTAGCCAACCAGAGACTAATCACACAATTATTCAACCTTTTCACTTAACTCAGTAACTACAACATTCAAATAGTAAGAAGCAGCTATCAACAACTAATACTAAATGGCCAGTCAGCAATAAGACTTCCATGCTGTTGAAATGCCATTTTGCATTAAAGCCATCAACCAGCTCTACTGAAATCAAAGACTTTAAGTACCCTTGGCAATCCCCAGTTTCCATCTTCTTTGGAAGAAGTCCTCTTCAATATTAGCCATCAAAATAAACTTGATATTTAACTTTATCCCTTCTCTCATGGCATTAGCTGCCCTGCAAAGTAGGTGGAAAACAAGATTCTAGTAGTGTAGTTGGTGAAAGAAATATCTAGAAGGCAAAAAGCAGATAGCAACTTTTACATACGCAAGTAGATTGACATCTAGTGTGAAAACACTGAACTACAAAGCCTATACTGCATATCAACAAGGATGAATTTAAGCCTAGTATTAACATCAGTATTCTTCAGTGTAGCTTATCCAATATCTTTAGCCCAAAGTGCTTTCATTCCTGCAATGGAATCTCAAATTCTGTCACCTTTTCATTCTTACCAGTACCATGTCCAAGTTTATGACACTGGCAAAGATTTTGGACCTGGATGCATTTCCTGGCAGTTTCAGTCATTTCAGCCCTATTTGCACCTTCTTGTCTGTAGTAATTTTGTAAAGGCAGTAGATAAAAACCTTGTACCTTAAAAAGCTGACAGAAGTACATTTGCATTACAACTCCCAACTAAATTATGATTCATTTACTATAACAATATTGGGATCTCTCTTCTGGCCCCTGCCAAAACCTCCTCAAGCCTTTTAATTTGTTACCCATATGTTTAGATATTAGAAGCTTTCCAGAAACTAATAGTGTCAACCTACTGCTAATATTTGTGATGGCCCTCATCTCTGCAGGCCCCCCTTCAATGTCAGTGTTGAGAACAGCTCAACACACACAGACACTATCAACCAAAACCAGTTTACAAGTCTCCTGCTAAACAGGAGTGGAATTACACAGCAGTAGCTGGAGCTGTTGGAGATGTCACCCCCATCTATATTCTCACTCCAGGTATTTAGAGGCAACACTCACAGCCTGTCCACCCCCATCCTTATGCTCAGTGTATGAATACACGAGATGGATCATAATCATTGGTACCTCGTTTCCCTCTCAACCATGGAATTCTGGAATTAAAAAGCCTTTGAAAGGCTGAAGGGAGAGGAGCAGGAACATGGAAATAAGTATGACAGTGCAGCCTGAAGGTACTAGTAAGAAATTGGTTTACGTGATCAAGTAACTGACCCCATTCACACAAGGAAGCCTTCAGGCCACACACAGTACTTCATCCTTCTGCATTTATTGTGTTACCTCTATGCCTATCAATTTAGATGAGTTCTTAGGCAGAAGCTCTTCCCTGTGAGGGTGCTGAGGCGCTGACACAGGGTGCCCAGAGAAGCTGTGGCTGCCCCATCCCTGGCAGTGTTCAAGGCCAGGTTGGACACAAGGGCTTGGAGCAAGCTGCTCCAGTGGAAGGTGTCCCTGCCCGTGGCAAGGGTTGGAGCTGGATGAACTTTATGGTCCCTTCCAACACAAACCAGTCTGGAGTTCTATGAATGTTACCAAACTGACATTAAGGAACAATCAACAACAGATTTGCTACATACAGACATCTAAAAATAGATGTCATCTCCCATTAGTTTCTATATTTCTCACCATTATCTCTCAACTCTTCACCTTTTTCTTCCTGTTGATTGCCATAAATAAAAAAGCACAGATGGTCACACTATGCTCTGATAACCTATTGCCCCAAGTTATGGTTAACTGCCAAAATTAATACTTCTTTATGAGTAAATATGATTCCTTAGCTTGACATCGACTCAGTACGTTAAATCATTAAACAACAGACAGCTTCTAATGGAGCTATGACCAAAGGCTTGTTTTTACTCAGGAAAACTTGGGACTCAAGGGACCCTCTGTGCAATGAGTCAGAGGGATGGATGATTTCAGGATAAGCTCTGGAAATGGTAAATACATCTGGAAAACTGAAACAAATGGCTCTCACTGTGCCATTGCTGCAAGGGCACAGAACACAAAACTCAGCCTACGCAATGAAGTAAAACTTTCCTGACAGTAACTACACTGTACACATCAAGTCAACCAGAAAATAGGTTCTTGGCACCATTTAAACTCTACAGAGTTCTGAAGGGAAAGCTAAGAGGAATTTGCTCAATACCAAAAGACCTTGCCAAGCTCAAAACCACCCAGTTTGTTCCTCGAGCTAAGGATTTTCAGATGCTGCAAACAAGCAGACCCTGAGGAAAACCCCTTCTCTCATCCATTTTTGGGTTGTGCTACAACCCAGCAACAGGAAACCAACTGGAGAAGTGCCCAATGAGGATTCCATGGCTGCACCCACCATAATTACTCCAGAAACATACTGAAACCAATGAAAACTGCATATTTTGGTAACAAACAGCTTAAGTTTTGTTTTCCTTGAGTATTTGACAGATCCGAGGAGTAAGTTTCTTTATACTTACTTGACTCCACCATATCTTACACATAAGACATGCAATTTACAGTTCATTATGCTAAAGTTTCTGGCTACCAAAAGCTGTTTGTGCCTTATCGCCTCCTCACACTCTAATCCCAACACTCAAAGTCCCCTCCATAGCCCTACTCATACACAGATATTTTTCCACTGGACACAGGCAGTTTAAAGACCACTATGATTTGTGATAGATTAAGAGAGATTTAGTACACAACTACAGAAAGAGAAACATAACACAAGCCACGAATAAATATACTTCCTTTCAGCCTAAGATACAAAAAATCCGCAGTTTCAAGACTGCAGGAGATGAAAGGAATACTCTCATCATGGAGAATCTGCTCTCGTGAGACCCCACTTGCAGCACCCTGTGTGGTTCTGGTGTCCTCAATGTGAGGACATGGAGCTGTTGGAGCAGGCCCAGAGGGGGCCACAAGGATGCTCAGGGGCTGCAGCACCTCCTGTACAGAGACAGGCTGAGAAAGTTGGGGCTGTTCTGCCTGGAGAAGAGAAGCTGCGTGGAGACCTCAGAGCAGCTTCCAGTGTCTGAAGGGGGCTATAGGGATGCTGGGGAGGGACTCTTCATTAGGGACTGTAGTGACAGGACAAGGGGTAATGGGTTAAAACTGAAACAGGGAAGTTCAGGTTGGAGATAAGGCAGAAGCTCTTCCCTGTGAGGGTGCTGAGGTGCTGGCACAGGGTGCCCAGAGAAGCTGTGGCTGCCCCATCCCTGGCCAGGGGATGTTCAGTGTTCAAGGCCAGGTTGGACAGAGCCTTGGGCAACACAGTCTAGTTTGAGGCATCCCTGCTCATAGCAAGGGGTTGGAACTGGATGACCTTAAGGTCCTTTCCAACCCGAACCATTCAATGATTCTACACTGAATGGATGAAAGAAGCAACACGTGAGATTCCCACCGTGGAGAACCTCTAATTCTGAAGCAGCTGACATTTCACACCATACTTTACTGGTTCAGGAGCTACACACCACACTATATTTTAGCTTTGTTGTGACCCTGAGACACTTAGGTCCCCCACTCTAGCTCCAAATACAGCTCTGGCTGAACACTTCAGTGAATTCAGTTGAACCAACTATCAAACACTGATTCAGGATCTGCTTTTTCTTATTTGTCATTAACATTACACGGGGTCTGACTGCAAAACAACAATAAAAGACTTAAAGGTATCATGGCATTACTTGAACATAGCTGTTTTCTTTATTTTTAGCATCTTTTTTCTTTATTAGGAGAACTAGCCATCAGACCAGGATGTGCAATGAGCCTGAGCAGATATGGCACAGGACAAGAAATACCTGGAAACCGTTCATAACGGTCTTTCTCTCCTTTTCACTGAAGATTAGTAATAATCCATGATTTATTAACCAAGTGCCAGAAAATCATGAGACCAGCTGAAACCTTGTGAGATCTTTAAAACAAAATCCAGATATTTTGCTTGCCTTTGGCTTTTGGTGTTATTTCACTGTGCCAACAACTTCTCTGCAAGGCTGGAAACCTTCCTTTACAGCAGAACTTCAATTCCTATCTAATAGTTTGGAACCAAGCATTGGGGTTTTAAGAACAAAGTATTGTTGCAAAGATCTTTAGTTAGCAGTGCATCAAGATGCAGTCACCGAGTCATTAGTGAGTTAAATATCAGTGTGCCTGAAGACAGGCTTCACAAAAGACTGTTGTTGATCTCTATAGAGTTAATAAATTATGTTCTATGTGATTCTACAACTAACCTCCCTCTCTAGGCATTTTATTCTACTCATCAACTAAACCATACCAGAAGTTAGTTGTTAGAGCAACAGCCTCTTTGCATGGTTTCATAAGTTATAGCCCTTTCTTCCACAGGGATTTAATTTTTCACCTTTCTTGAAACAACATCTTTCCATCAAGACCCACATGCTTTGAAAAAAGCCTTTATAAGGCTGCTTTGCTTTAATACATCACTACATTGCTTAAGCTTCATCAAGGCAGAATTTCTCTGGCATCCAGTCACTCTGCCCCACTACAGTGATAGAAACATAGCCAAAACTTCAACTTGAATTGCCACAAGAGGAACTTGTTTGCTGTCAGGCTGTAGTAGAGCCAGAACAACTGGGAGGGCAAAAGTGCTCATGGATTTCAATGTCTGCTGCCCCGAGACAGCTGCTCTTCTGTCTACTGGAGAGTAACAGAATCAAGAACAAAAAGGCATTCACAAGTACTCGATTCTGCTGCCCATCTTAACTCTTTCCTCTTTCAACTGGTTACAGACCAGAACTAACATTTTCTTTTATGTTAGCATTTATGTCAGCATTTATTTTCTTCTATGTTAGCATTTATGTCAGCATTAGCACTTCATCTTATGCCTTCCTCTTAAGTATGCTCCATCCCATTGTCCCCACCAGTTTCAAACTTAAGAAAAAGGTGGCTTTTTTCCTCACTGTATCCCATGCCCTTAGCAGAAGGCAGGCCTATAAGCTCCTGTTTGAAATACTGCCTACAATGCCCATGATGCACGAGTTAATGTCAATGTGGTAAATTTCCCTTATATACCAATTATTTAAACATAAATGTTTGTGTTAAAGGTAAGAGACTTTGGTTACACTTCCATGGGCTACAGTTTTGGCTTCTTTAAACACACAGCAACTTTTTTAGATGCTAAGTTCACTGTGAAGACCAAGGTGATTGTATAGTACTGACAAATAGTACACATTATCCTTGCCTACAGCACGGCCCTTCCACTTTGCTCTCCTGTGTTTAGAGATGACCTTGAGGTTAATTCCAAAAGCCATTGGCACATTCCACTGCTGATCCACCTTAAGGGCCAGGAGGCAGTTTGAGAGGAGAGGAGAGGAAGGTTACCAACCACAGGGCTCTCAACAAGTGGCATCAGCATTAACTTGAAACGGACTGCATGCTCCACCCTCCAGCGAGCCCATGTCACCCCTGTTCGTGTTCTTTTGCCCACTGCTACATTTCACTTGCAGATTGGCCTCATCTTGTGACCAGCTGAACATGACGATTCCAGACTGTATTTTAGGAGGTGTAGATCAGAGAACTTACTTCCACCTAAGGCAGCTGTTGAAAATTAACACTGGCACATACCAGCTCTACTTTGACATCGACATGTTATTGAAACTACTATAAATGCTCTGGCCTTCCCCACTTTGTCCTTTGGGGTTTTGTCTACAACAATAAGCAACCGCACCGGGGAAACCACCGCAGCAAACAAACACTGCCCTGGAACACTGCCTCACATGAGCCAAAGGGACTATGTATTTACTGCCCTGGCATTTCTGTTCCTTTTCCTCACTAATACTGGGTTAGACAGCACGTATCACCTGGCAAAGAATAGCAACATACTCTGTCAAGCTCCCCGTATCTCTAAGTACATGCTGTGATTATGAGCAGGCAATGAAGCAGAGCAAGGCAAATGTTTCCCATGGGAAGTGCCACAATGCAGCCAGGGAAATGTGCACCAATACAGTCCCACTCAAGGCACCTGGGCTCCACATCCATACAGAAGATCTCCGTTTCATGACTCATGTCATCACTTTGGGCAGCCACATTAGCTGGAAAAAGATTTAGAGCATTTTAGTGAGTTCTATTTTCAAGCCACATGGTGACACAGACCTTTTCTACAGGGAGTCACATTCCCAGTGACTTGATCCCCTTGGGAGAAGACATGTTTCCATGCAAGACTCCAACTAAAGTCACTAACTTCCTTTTTTACCTCCATTTGGTAGGATACTTAAGAGCACGGTCAAGAAGAAGAGAGCCAATAGCACAGTGAGGCTTCCTCAGGGGCACTGTTGTCAGGGTAAAGGCATCAGCAGGTCTCTGGTGGGAAGGATTCTTCAGTGACTCCTGCACAGGTCACAGGGGCTGTCCCACAAGCTCCAGCATCCCTCCCACATCAATCCCACATAGCAACGTGACATTTTAACTCCCTGGGCAAGGCAAACACATACGGTTGTCAGCCTTCAACATGCTTCTGGATGGGAATAAAAGGAGCATCTCTATTACTATTAGCTAAACGAAAAAGCAGACAGTATTTTTGCTAGCCTAAATTCACTGAATAACTGTGACAGGACTTAAGCAAAAGAACAGCTTTCCAGAAGATGAGAATAAATACAGTTGTAATAAAAGACCTCAGGTCTGGGGCGGGGGGGGGGGGGCAGTAAATGCTTATCTATGGATTTGCAAGTCCTGATAAATCTGCTGCATGTAGTCAGACAGCATAGTAGAGAGCAACCCTGCCTGCTGGGCTGGTCCTGCACCAAACCCCTTCACAAGGCTAATGAAGACAGCATCACATTTCAGAGATGTCCCCAGTCCTGCTGAGCTGACCTTGTTTACAAGCACTCACTGCAACGAGTCACTGCTCCTGCCTTCCACTCCACACTGCTGTGCCCCAGGATTCTCTGCCTATACTATGGACAGGAGCCAGAAAGAAAATGTCTATGTAATTATCCAATTAATTATTATTAATGCTAATATTGAACAAAAACATGCCAGCTGGCATACATACTCCCTTCTATTGTGCAAGAACTACAAAAGGCATTTGTTTTCTTATTATTAGCTAGAAAATACAAAGTTGAACAGTTTTAGTTTGTTGTAAACTACAGGATCAGAAGGGCAAAGAGAATAGAGCAGTGAGGGACTGGACTGGGAGGCAGGAAACGGCTTGAATTCAGTCTGCAATGACATTCCTGTGTGGTTGAGCCAATCAGTTAATCTCTGCTACAGAATTCCATGTATAAATTAATACTTTCTCATTCTCTGGCTTTATTGCTTCATTTTACTGCCTGCTCTTTGGCAGTAGGAATCTCTTATAACGTGTTAATAAAGCAGAATGAGGTCCTCACTGACTACAGCCTGTAATCCTTTTCCCTTTGTACTATGTAACATCAGGGGGATTTTGAGATGAAAAAGGTACCATTTCTCCTGAACTCAGCACCAACTGCCTGCTCCAGCCAGCCCAGAGAACTCACTCAATACAACAATACAGTCTGAAACAGCCCAAATGCAGTTTGGACACAAGGTAAGAACATACCAGACCCAGAAATGTAGAGGAACATGTTACTCTCAGTGCTTTTTGGCATTAACTAAGAAAATCACAGAATGCCACCAACATAAAGGGGGAAACTCTTCTTTAATGATCCAAATCCCCCTCCCAGCACCATCCCCAATTTGCTGTATGAGACCGTCCTAATGCTGCGCCGTGCTCCAGCTCCTCTGTCCACAGCATGGGGAAACACAGATGTGGCTACTCCCACAGATTCGGTTTCAATTTTAATTCACATTTGTGCTAGGGATTTAAAAGACAAGTGTTTACCATAATGTGCCTCATCCCTCATTCCAAATACAAGTCATACCTTCCTAGCTATCCATTTCAGCTCCATTACAGCAGCAAAAAGCAAACATGAAGTCTCACTGGTTTTTGAAGTTGTACTGTATTGCTGCCGATGTATTTTAAGACACCAGCTTACTGCAATGATGGAATCAAACACCCCCCAGGCTGGGTAACAGCATGTCCTGACAGCTGAACTTCACACATAACTGGAAATGTGTTATGTGAATCCATGAGATCTTGAGCTCCAATGGATCCCAGTAGATCCCCATGACATCCCAGCACACTCAGCATACAAAGCACCTCAATCTAGGCCCGAGCAGAGCTGTGTATCATTTCACTCTTGCTGCTATTCAGCACTTTTTCCCTAACTGAGAGGATACAGCAAGTAGAGGAAAGCTGAAAACACCAATAAATGGTGGTAGGAGGTTCAGCACCAGGACAGGCAGCACACAATCAGCTTCACTCTCACACACCACCATGGGCATTACTGCTGCATGTTGGTGAGGGCAGCAGGATAACAGAATACAGCAGTTTGCTCTCTAATGAACAGGGCTGGAAAAGCAGCCAAGCAGACAGCAGTCACTCTGCAAGACACCACAGGCACCCTGTTCACCTCAACATCTGCAGAGCTGACCACACGCTAGCTATGACTGCTTTAAACATAAGCAGACATCACATGGATGCTGTTTGTGACTAACAACAGGGAACAGCAAATGTGTTTTCCTACCACTGAGGCTGAGTGATACTGCTCAGGCAGGGCTTCCCAGCCAAACACAGCACATGCAATAGTCAACTGCAGCAGCACAACTGAAAGATTCTATCTGTGCATATACTCCTGACCATGGGGAGGTTACAGATGTGATTCACTGGAAAACAGCAGAGAGTTTCAACAGCCTCACCTCCAAAAGCAACTGAATTTGCACTCCAAAGCTATTTTCTCAGAAGGTGCTGCCAGTTTGACTATGAGGCTGCTGGAGAGCCTGAGCTTTCCAAGTTCACAGCCCCAGGATAGCTGTGCTACACAGGCTTGCTCAAGACCAACCCTTCAAAGACTCCTGGCTCTGCAACAGCCTCTGCAGAGCTCCTGCAGGACCAGAGTCCTTACAGCCCCTGGCTGACAATGGAGGCCTCAGTTTCCAGGCTCCAGCTCCTGGACCCACACTTTGCAGAAGGAGGTCAAGGAGATGGGACCAGCAGGTCAAAGGAGGTGATCTTGATCCTGCCCCTCTACTCTATCCTCATGCGCCCCCCACAAGTGAGGCACTGTGTACTGCACACAGTTCTGGTGTCCCCAACATAAGAAGGGCATGGAGGTGTTGGAGCAAGTCCAGAGGAGGCCACGAGGATGATCAGGGGCTGCAGCACCTCCTGTATGGAGCCAGGCTGAGAACATTGGGGCTGTGCAGCCTGGAGAAGAGAAGCTGCGTGGAGACCTCAGAGCAGCTTCCAGTGTCTGAAGGGGGCTATAGGGGTGCTGGGGAGGGACTCTTCATTAGGGACTGGAGTGACAGGACAAGGGGTGATGGGTTCAGACTGAAACAGGGGAAGTTCAGGTTGGAGATAAGGCAGAAGCTCTTCCCTGTGAGGGTGCTGAGGCGCTGGCACAGGGTGCCCAGAGAAGCTGTGGCTGCCCCATCCCCGGCAGTGTTCAAGGGCAGGTTGGACACAGGGGCTTGGAGCAAGCTGCTCTAGTGGAAGGTGGCCCTGCCCGTGGCAGGGGATGGAATTGGATGAGCTTTAAGGTCCCTTCAACCCAAACCAGTCTGGGGTTCTATGATTCTATGCCAAACTGGCAGCTGCTCTTCACCCCTCCTAGAACACACAGCCAAACCATCTCCTTTTCCTCAACTGTTAAAAATCTCCTCTGCAAAACACAGCCATCTAAATGTAAAGAACAGTTAAGCCTCCACAGACTGGCAGCAGGTACAGCTGTGCTGCCTGAAAGGTTCCTAGCACTGACCTTGAAATCTCATTTCAAGGAATGGCTTGTATTATCCAGTGAGCAGAGCCAGAGGCTCAGGATTAGCATTTGTACCGCATTACAGGATGGCAGGTGAGCTGCTACAGGACAGCCCAAACCTGCTCAGATCCAAGAATATGACTGAAATCTCATTACATGATTGCTGGGAGCTGGAATGGATTGGCGGCGTTTGCTCCAGATGGTTTGCTTTCTAATATATATTAAAATCCATGGCTTATAGAATCAAAAAGGAAAGGAAAACTTTTTGTTCAGGATCCTCTCCCATCAGAATGGTCACTGGGAGCTCAAGGAATCTTCTTCCAAACATAATACCAGCTGCCAATTTTAAAGGCTGCTTGTCTTTCATTAAGTTCTGAATACTTTCCAGACCTTCCAGACTGATTCTCTTTGTTTCTCCAGCAGCAGGGAAACAAGCAGGAAGAGCCCACAGCACCCCAACACAGGAGCACAAGCCTGAACACCAGTGGAAAGCATTTCAGGTCCACAAGCAGAGCATTCATTATAGATTAAACCAGTCAACTGTTTCACACCCACTACGGAAAAACCATCACAAAATACCAGCTTTGAGAAGAAACTTCATCCAGTGACATGGAGGGACTGTAGCAAATGAACTCGAGAGCAGAAGGACATCAGAGCAAACCCAGTGCCTCCTCCAACTTTATGTAAGGGATTCTCTGTAAAGAGACTTCAATATCCCCTTCAAAGGGGCCACATCAAACAGGAAGGCAAAGAAACACAAAACCCAACATTAACTCTGCAGGAGAGTCGGTAACATCCAGCACAGTTCAAGGGAAAAATCTCAGAGCACCACACAAAGCAAATAACCTGTGTTTCCCTGGAGTGTAAGAGGAGGGAATGGAGGGAGGAGTTGGGGAAAAGAACAAGGTAAAATTGAGTCACATGGATCGTAAAATGAAGTTACCCAGCAATGCACTAATAGTGGTAGAGAAAGGGGCAGCATCAGAAGCAATTTTGATCTTTCTTCTACTGGCACAGAGCATATCTGAAGTATTAAGTGTGAAACATCTCCTATGAAAATAAGGTAAATGACCTGAACACAGTTTGCCCTTGAATCAAATCATTACCACAGTGATTTGTAGTATAAAGCAAACTGGTACCTCTCAGCAACAGTAAAAATTTCGGTTCTCTCTCCATAAAACAAGCTCCAAGTAGCTTCCTCTTTCTCTCTGACTATCTGTGCAGTATAGCATAAGTAATAAAGACTTCACTTAAAGTCTTAGATGCACCTGGCTAATTAAGTGCCTAAATCCTAGAGAGATGTTACTTTTCCAAGGCAGTGTTTTACCACCAGCATGTTGATAAGATCAGCAGTAGCAAGAGTCACAGGCTATGTGCATAAATACATTAGTGGATTCAGAACTGAATCAAATCCAGCCACTCAGCACAGGATCCCTGTGCTAGCTATCTGCTCTCTCCTTTGTACTCTGTCCATTTGCACTGCAAAATCTTTGCTTTCTTACAGAAGAGCTCTTGCATCTTGTGCTATACACGTGATATAATACACATGAAAAATAATCCCTGTTTGCCTAGTTCATAACATGTTTTGGGGACAGCAGCAACATTCTTGTAAAGGGCTTCTCATCCTTAGTTATGCAACCTTAATATTAATGTTGCTTTCTCCTGTGGATTATAAACACAAATCTCCAGACCCAGAATAACACCCTTCATCCCTCTTATGATGGAAGAGTGGTCATAAGAGTCATGTTCCCTACTTACTGGACTATTAATCTTCAAATAGAATCAGCAGACACAAAGGAAACAAACCCCTTCAGCCATCAAGAGGGAAAATGAGAGAACAAAACAGACATTGTAGGTGCACTGCAGCACAACACACTTCCAGTCTATCCTGACTTTTGAATGCTTGGCTTCACAAACTCAGTGATGACCTTTTCACATTGCTCTGCACATTGAATCTCCATTTTTAGACCACTCAGCTGAATTCTCTTCCTTCTCAGGAAGGCTTCTGTAGGTTTGAACATCAAGTGGACATCTTATCAAATTATAAAGAGTGTTAGTCACCCTTTTAGCACACAGAGATGTTAATTCTTATGTCTTGCACTTTGCACAAGGCAAATGTCCACTATGACATTCAGCTGTAGCATTTCCTGGCTGTTGCTTGGTTCATGCTATTGTCAGTTAGTACCTACCTAGGCAGAAACAGCAGAATACACATGAAACCAAACCAAGTACTTTCCTGCCAGAATTTATACTGTGGTTTTGGCATGGATTCCTGGCCAACACTGAGGAAAGTGACAACCATCCTACACAATCTCTGTGCCTTATCTGCTGAAACCCATTAGCCTTCAGCAATGCAGTTAAATTAAAATGCCCCAATTTGTTTCAGTAGGAAAAAAAACACTTCAGAATTTGAGGTCAAATCAAATGAGTTTGAATAACAAAAAAAAAGCAAAACCAAAAAGTTACATTTCTGCAGTTGTTCTTTAAAGCACCACATCATTAGGTTTCATTTTCAGACTTGTATGAAACATCCCACATAAGCTGTGGCCAAGATGGTGTTTACACACAACTGCCTGTGTGTGTAACCTGTGCCCATGAATACATTCAGTCCCACATCAGTGAATCTTTCCTACATAGGAAATTATAACAAGTTTCTCAATTCCCCTCCCATGGTGCTTATGCAATTTGATACAGGCAAACATGAGCAAGCTCAACCACATGCCAAGATGACTGGAAGCTGCAGAGGATCCTTGGTGAAGCACTAATCTCAAGCTAGAAACCCTGCTGAGAGGCCAAGGACAGGAGCTTAGGGTCACTGCTGTGCAAACCAAGTCCCACAGCTTTTGGCTGTTTCACCAGGGGCAAAGACTCTGCCTTCAGAAGGCAACACAGACATTGCCTCAGCAATCTTGACACTAGTAATAAGAGGTACACAGCAAAGCTGGTTTTCCCCCTGTTTATAAAGGCCAATGCACTTGGAAGGTGTGGAAAACCTTGAGATTTTAAATGAACAACAGGAGTCACGTGGCTCCCACCAAAGCAAAACACATTTCTGGCAGCTCCACAGGGAGCTGGAATGAAAAAAACATTCTTCATTGAATCAATTCAAGCATCAAATTCCATAAACTGTGCAGAGGTGGCCCCCTCCCTCCAACAAATGAAAGTACCTCAGACTTGGGTTTATGGTGTAAGACTGCACTATAACATGTATCTTATAATAATAGCTGCGAGAATTAAACCTACCCTGAGCTAACCTCGAGTGTCAATGAGAGCATTCAGTCTTCAACAGGAACTTTTGCTTTTGTCTCAAACCTACGCTCCTTCAAAACTCTGACACTCAAAAGGTGAAGGAAACATGAGGATTAAGCTCTAATGAGACAGCATTCAGTAAATCCTAATTAACTATTTGTATTATAAACCTATGTTGAGCATCTTTTATCAAATTAGAACCATTATTTTTAATCAAAATGTATTACTATGAACACTTCAGTGATCAGAAATGGAAGGAGAAACTTTATAAAGAATTCCAGTTCCACTGAGCTACAGCAAATCCACAGCAACTATACAAATGACTGGATTAAAAACCTACAAGGTCATACAAGAGCTATTTTTATACCCCAGCAGGAGAAACGGGGGTGTGGAAAACTTTCTTTTTGCACTATTCCATCTCCAGGAAGACATAACCATGGTTAAAAGCTTTAGTGGTTTACAGCATTTCAAAGTAAAGAACAGTGACAATCCAGCAGAGTCTAAAGCACAGGACCTGTGCCAGGAGTCCACTTCTATTTCTGGCTCTGTCTCTGGTGGGCTTTATGACCTTCAGTAGAGCTACACCTCTCCTTCAACCACTCCAGGACCACAGGGAAGAACTGCCCTCAGCTATGCCCCAAAGTGACTAGAGGGGGTTAACTTCACTCAGGGCAGTCAGGGCTGCACAATATAAAATGGCAAGGGCAGACAAAGGTAAGCTACCAGGCCTCCTGGTTTGTGTTGGAACATGCAGCTCTCTCCTTCAGCTAGGTATAATTAACATCTTTCACCTAAGTATCATTAATACCTTATTGGTTTTGCTCTCAGAAGTCAGTAACAAAAATTACATCTTCTGACTTACCTGACTCATTCCTTGTCTTTTAAGCAGAGTGTAGTTGCTACAATAAACTATAATTAGTTCTTCATTTATCTAGTTCTGAACTGCTAAACCCAAAGAACAAGGCTTAATTCCATTCCTTTCAGGTCATCAGTAGCACTTAGTGTATTTAATTTACAGGACCAACCCTGAGCCTACATAACTGAAATAGGTCAGGATTTAGCCTGTCAATTCTAAGCAGTAAATTAATAATCACAGAAATTAATACCTCAAATATTTCATATGAAGAGAGATGCTCACAAAGATCAGTTTAATACAATTTCATTTTCCAGTATAGGTTAGCTTTACCTTTAAACAAATAAAGCCAAACCAAACCTGAGCTTATTATACTTGCACCCAAACTGAACTACAAACCCCATTATATTTCTTGTCATTTGGCTGCTATTGTGTCACTGAAATGCTGTAAATCACCTTCAGCAATGATTAATGTAGAAACTGTACTTCATTGCAACCATACATGAGAACACCTTGGAACCCTTTTTCATCATTTCACATTTGAACAAAGTCAAAAAGAAAGCTTAAAGAATGTGATTTTAATTTCCCTCTCCCCTTTCCTTCAGAATACATCACTGTCAGCTTCCCAAGAATAGCACATCCCAGAAATATCCCAGCCATTCTATTATGGGCTCAGCTGCCCCATTGACAGGGCACAAGGTAAATATTAAGTGCTCTGCATCAGAGGTGTATTTATAGAAAATTACACAAAATAAGCATGGCAAAAAGTCTTCACAACTGTGTTTTCTGTAACACTGAAGCACACAATGACCAGTGTTCTCCACATGATCAACTCCAAATCTAGCAGTGACAGTTTTGGGTCTGTGTGCTCTTCCAGACACTGGGATGCCAACACTCACCTTGGCCTACACATGCCTCAGGCAGACAAAAGATACAGTGGAACTTCACCAGTGTGTTCCTTAAACACAGCTAGCAACGACATCATTCCAGCACTAAAATTTTACAACCTTTTTTAATTAATACCCATTAATTTGGAGCCTATTTTGAGAACTGCTGCATTCACCTTTGAATAACAAAGGCTTTCTCACAGCCTACTTAATTTGGTTAAGAAGCGCTTGTATCAAGATGGTCTAACAATCTCTTTCTTGCTAAATCCTCCCTACCATGTTTCACCATAAGACTGGGTTTCACTGGCCCAGTGGTAATTCACTTCAATGGCAATCAGCTCACCCCTCTGGCATTCTCTTCTCCCACATTAAAAGATTCCAGAATTTTCCTTCCATCTGTAGGACCAACCTCCCATAACGTATTTTTTCTATTACAGCACACCTCTGGTTACTGTTTCACACTGCCTCTCTGCCCCTTAGATACATAAAAGCATCTTTGTACCTCTTCTGCTAGCCTGATGCACTCCTTGAATCTACTGATTCCCATCTGCAATTGCAGCATTTTACAGATCAGCTGTTGCCAAACCCAAATGGACTTCCATATTCCCTCTCTAATCCATCAACACTTCCAACCTCTCCAAAGCTTTCACTCACCTTCCTTTGGGTACATCCCAGATATCTCACATGCATCTAAAAACCTAAACCACTTCCTTGTCTGCACAAGCATCCCCTGCAGGTTCATTTCTACCATTATGCCTGGGTTCATGTGCAAAGTGCTACAGTTTATACTCTTACACAACATTTAGATTGAGCAGCAAATTTTAAAATTACCCTTTAAAAATTGACAGAAATCTCAAAATACAGACTAAAATCCATTTGCTTTATATCTCAATATAAATTGGTATTAAGAGGCACAATTTGGCTCAGGAAACCCAGGTAGTCTAAATACAGAGGGATTTTTTGACTAGCACGGATTTCTATTTCATGCCATCAGGGCTGTTCTCTGAAAACAACTAAAAATTACATAGAGGGAAAAAGTAGTTATTCAATCATTGCCAGTTCGTACAGACAGGAATCTTGGATACACCTGACTAATGAAACACAGAGAATGGCAGTTGTGATATTAACTAATACAGAGTTCCCTTCTCCCCTTTCACATGGTAAAACCCTGGATTTTTCTACACAGATAAACACTGAAGTAATTTAAGTCTTGTGTCATTCATATATTTAACATTAATTTTTCTTAAGTTATTATTAAAAAATAAAACAATCAAATTTAATCATCATTAATTCAATCATTAAAACCATTTCCAAGACAAGCAATCTATATGTCACACCATGCCTTTCTATAAAGGCAGGAAGAATACTCACTATGCTGCTATATACTACCCGTGTCTACAAAATGTCCTAAGGATTGACATTTTAAAGCGTCAGCCTGATCTGAAATCTTTGATTTTTGGAATAAATTCTGAACTTGCTACTCTACAAGAGTCTTACCTTCCTTTTTTAACAGATAACTGAGTAATACATCCTCAAAGTTCAAACAATTCTCATAGGAAAGTGCTTTCCAGCCTGTGGATGCAAGTTGCCATGGCAACAGCCACAGTGACTACAAAGGCTCTAACCTTATTTAATGAATAAAATGGGGGAAAAATATCATGAGATACTATAAGAAAAACCCTGTATTATAAATCCTCTGGGAAAAAATAAAGAAAGCAAAGGACTCCTCTTCCCATTTAAAGATGCCTGGGCAGGCAAAAAAAGCCTCAAGTTTACCATCAAGCCTTATGTCATTATGTTTCAGAAATGCTGTGACTCTGCTTTTCTTGTGCCTTTCTTTGGCTTACAGATAGGCAAAAGACTGGAAATGAGCTGTTTAGTACCCAAGGATAATGGGTGTTACCTATGTGAAGCAGCAGCAGCAAGCAGAACAGGAGGATAAAATACAGTAGGGAAAACGGTAGTGAAGAAAAGGATGAATTCGGCCATAACAGTCTAAAAATAGATTTGCTTCAAAGGAAGCACAGATAGCAGAAAGGATCTACAGAACAAAGAGCTCCATCTAGAGGTTAAAACCAAGAGATATTAAAGCAAGCTTACAGGTAAAAGGTTCTCAAGACTTAAACATATGCGCTAAAACAGTCTGCAAAATCTCCCAGTTAAAATTAAAAAATGGCTTCAAAACACATCATGTAAAAGTCACCCAATCTTTGAGAACCTAAACGGGCTCCAAGAAAAACAAACTGAAGACAAATCCTGAGATGAACAGAATCAAGACCTGCCCATTCACACCTTAAAGCTTCTTGCATTTCTGTGACATTCTCAGGACAAATCCTCAGGAAAGTCAGTGCATTTTGCCAGTTTTCAGCATAATCAAGACTTCCCCCACCACAGAACGTGAACCAAAGAAGTCAGTGTTCCTGCATCACTTCAACAGAAATGCAGACCCATGTTCAATAATGAACGGTCCAAGAAGGAAAACTTCCTGTACTTGCAACACCGTTCAGGCCCTGATCATTCATACTATTTCTTATTCATCTTATTTCTGCAAGAATCAGAATGCTCCTGGAAGTTGCTGTATGCTCCAGAGCAAACTCTATTTCGCATGTCATCTTTCAAAGTAATTCATCAATCATGTTTTATGTCAGCAGGGAAACAATTACTCTGTGTTTTAAGACAAAATCCAGGCTTCAGCACTCTGCTTAAGAAACCACATCAGGCTTGGGTAAAAGAGGCAGGATGGGAAGGAACCAAACCCACTGCCTGCATTGACAAACACCCCACTGCATCTGCAACAGTGGATAAGCAGCCTCTGGCTGCCTTCCCACACTAATCCCTCAGTTATAACCCAATAAAGTTGTATTTGGCTACCCAGGACTCTCCAAAGGTCACCAGTTACCTGGCCAGCAGAACAGATCTTCTCTAACATGCTCTCACTTCAGTAGAGAGCTATAAGTATGGGTGGATAGTCATACCTCCAGCTCTTCCTGCTTTAAACCTTATTTTCTCCACTTTACACTAGTTTTGGTCACGCTCTATCTAAACTCCACACATTACAATAACGTGTAAAATCACCAGGAATATCCACATGATCCCTCCCAGGCTGTATTTTACCTTGCAGCCTGCAAAAAATCCTTTCATCTAAAGGCATTGTTTCTTGAGCCTGTACTGCTTCATAGCTGCACCTCACAATGCAAGCTGTGACAGGAAACAGAATTAAAAAGACCAGAAAACAAGAAGCAAGGGGCTGCAGCTGGAAAACCGTTGGGTTAGAGCTGCCGCACCACTGCTCCAGAACAAAGGCCTTCTTTGTTATTCACTCCATGCTTCTGGGAACATTGAATTCCCTCATGGTGTTTTTCCCACTTTTTTTTTTTTACACTTTTCCTGTCTTTATCCTCCTTCTCAAACACTTACCCCTCTTTTCCTCCCTCCTACATTGCTTTTTTCTATTTACCTGTTGTAGAGCTATATTTACTAATAGCATTCCTACTCTCTATTTACATTCTTGATTCTATTTAGCATCATGAAAGGATAAACACTGTTTATGACAGACTAAACCACCCCTTCCACACAGCCCACACCCCCCCAAAATACTAGCATTAACAAGCCAGAAACAGTGAAACAACTGGTAAATCATTCTATTACCATTAGTAAGTGATTTTTAAAAGCCCAAGCGCTACACCTCTGAAGAACAGCCCATTTTTGTGCCTGAAGTTTAGTTTAGAAACCGAGGCAAGTGTGAAAACACGTATCCAAAGGACACTGCACAAACTGTTCTTGAGAGATTTCTACAAGGTAACACATTAATTCCCCTATTTGAAATAGCTCTCACCAGGGCCCTTGCTTGAAATACTCTGCAATATTGACCCATGGGCTGTATTTCCCTGAAAAGTGTTCCACTTCTTTGAACACACAATCTCTGATTTGTTAAGAAGTGTCACACACACAGTCTCTTCAGTTCTGACTACCCAACAAATCCAAACCAGAGCATGTACAGAAGTTGCTGCCAGAATTTCCTCCTGATTCTTTATCACAGTTTGAATAGAAATGTATGTTTAGGATTACTAGTCTGTATTCATTTGCCACAGCAGAAGCAAGCCTCATTCTGTATTTAATATAGCATTTTAAATAACACATTATGAATTCCTGGGAAGCATGACTGAGCATTACAAAAACAACGCTGCAAGCTCTGGAATAAACTTCAAAAATTCAACCCTGTTTTGAACTCTTCCTAACATGTACTAGCAGAGAGAAGTAAGGGCCTTCAAAGTAGCTGTTCAGACACAACAGCTCCCTTTTCACGTGGAAGTTCACCTATTTAATGCCCAAAATAAACTCACTACCTTTCCAATGTACTGAAGCACATACAGGGAGCAAGTAAACGTGAGCTCTTCTTGCTCCATTTCTCCTGTTTTCTACTTCAGCATCCCTCATTTAATCATCTGTATCTCAAGGCATACTTCAAAATCATACTTCAACATTGTGACATTCTTCCCACATCAAAAGAAAACACTGATTTCCAACATGAAATGAAGCAGCAGCAACTAAACCCAACTTTTTTTTTCTCTGAATATCAAACAGTGTACATCAAAAGTGTTAACACTTTGTCACAATCCACCTTGTTGACCCTACTTTGGATTGTGTAACAGTGAAAAATAAACCCTTCTATTTCCTTTTGGTATAGTCTGTACGCCAACACACCTCTGGGCATAAGCCTAGTCTCGTTTAACTTTGCAGCTCTTCTGTGAGATCCCCTATTACACACACAGATTTTGTGTTGGGGTAAGCACAGTTTCCATTCAATCCCATTGACACAAACAGGAAAGGGAAAAGGATGGATGATAACACTGTTCTGCAGCAATCCTAGTTCATGCAAACACAAGAACTATTAGGAGCTAAGCTGTGCTTTCACTTGAACCTGCTTAATGAGAATAAATCAACTGACTAGAAAGTTTTATATTCAAAGCACTCCAACAAAAAGAAACCAGATCCAGATTTCTCACGTGTTCGTCTTCAGTGTTCTAAATTAACTAGAGAGATGGCACCAAGATACCAAATTCACACACTATTTAGATGAGGCTATTAAAGTTCTTCCAGAAAGTATAAACTTGATCTAGGAAAACAACTGATATTTCTCTGGCTTTGTAAATGTTTTGCAGCCAAAGATAAGCAACCTAATGCTAAGCTCAAAACCAAAGAAAATTAGTACAAATGCATCTGTCACATTATATAATCATATACAAATCTCTTCACCAGAAAGCATAACACTATTTTCCCTGCAGAAAGCCAACTTCACATTAGTCAAGTTCAGTTTTGAAGCAATTCCTTTATCAGAACTGGCAGAATTTGCACACCCCCCCCCCCCCAATAAAGCTCAACAAAGGGAAGTTTTACCATCACTCATTCTTTGCTGACAGAAACCACTGAAGGAATTTTAAAAGACTCCAAACAATCTCCCTATACACACTTGCAAAAATTGATAGTCAGAAGCCACTGAACTTGGCTTTGTATTTTTCCAGGCATCATTTCCATAGAGTTATAGCTTTAAGCTTTTGGAAACTGGCAATAAACAAAATCATTAACTATTCTTTCAGAGACACCAAAGCATTTCAAACTTTATTTCCAGGTGATAGACTACAGACCCTTGCTGCAGTGTGTATTTTAGATTCATATTTTTAAGTCAGAAAAAAAAAATCATATTTGAACAGATTTTCCTTTAAACTGATTTAAGTAAAGAAGTTCTCACTCTGTTCCTTACCAGAGAAGTAATGAAGAATTAAAAATGAGGTCTTTGCTCACTTGTATCAATAAAAGCTTTTTTTCTTCTTTTCACAGGAAAAGAGCATATTAGGGGAATACTCTGAAACCACATGACATTAGAAATTAAAACTGGCAGATGCTACACACCATTTTTGAGGCTTAAAGACATTTTGTACGGCTTAAAAAAGAACGCATCTCTTTAACTCTTCAAAACTAAAACTGATGATTCAAAGTGCTGTTAAACTACTGACATATGGCTCTACTTGTCACTTTGTATGAAAAATGCTGCTGTATGTGACTATGGTGAGACTAGGAAAAACCACAAAAATACTTACATTGCATTTACTTTATCTTCTGGGCCCTGAACTTGGCCTGTTACAGTTCCTTGACTGGTATTTTTAACCCAGCCAACCACTCCTAACTTCGCCGCTTCCTGTTCCGTGTACTGATTCACAAAATAATGAAAGAGGACAGTCAGTGTCAGCACATACACCACACATATATCACTTAAACCCCCACTTTCATAGCTCATTTTCACAGCTTTAAGACCTACACTTAAAAATCCACGATGATCATACTGAGGCATTAAGATGCTCCTGTCAGCTCTGAAGTTGCAGCAGAAGCAGCCAACTTTTGAACAAGAATGAGGTTTCACATATACATAAGAAATGTGAGTTAATTCCCACTTCCATTTTCACAGCTTT
Source organism: Pezoporus wallicus (assembly GCF_028554395.1). Lineage (NCBI taxonomy): Eukaryota > Metazoa > Chordata > Aves > Psittaciformes > Psittacidae > Pezoporus > Pezoporus wallicus. The sequence continues at coordinate 2,955,201 of NW_026637486.1, forward strand.
AAATACTTCTATTCAAAAAAAGAAATATACACATGATGGCTCCCACCAAGACATCACACTGCTCACAAAAGTCATCTTCCTCTATCACAGGTACATGCATACAAACCTCCTGATGGTGTGAGGCTTGCTTTCTTTACAGAGGCTGAAGTCTTGCTCCCTTATTTAGAAACTTTCAACAGTTTTGATCACAAAGAACTCTACTAATAGCACACTACTACCTTGTACCTACTCTATTCCTTTCTTTAGTTCCTATCACTGCTCATTTTCCTCTTCAACAATTACAGTGTCTAAACTCATTAAACTGGCTACATGAATAAACCTCAGTTTTTCTCCAGTTTTATTTTAAATCTTTTCCCCTTTAAAATTCTGCCCCAGCTGCTGCACTACTAAGAAAAATAAGGTCATAATTATATTGGTTTTCTAGTATTTTTGCAATACCACAACAAATTAGAATCATTTGCCCAGCTATTCACTTCTTGTGATAAAAGCAGGAACTTCCAAGTACATTGCTTTTTGAGGTGTGGGCTGGGTTTTTTTGTGGCAATACCCAAAACAGCACACAGATACCAGATGTGCATTATCAGCCTGTTTAGACACCAGTTCTAATGCCAACAGCCAAGCTTCAGGTTAATATGATTACATTTGAAAAGGCAAAACAAATTTCAGGGTAATTTAGCCAATGAAAAGGCATTACTAATTATGAAGAGCATTTTTCAAGAGGATTATGAGCAGTTTGTCCATGCTAACTTGTCCAAAAGCAACTTTTAGGTCTTACATTAAGTGGAGTCCGCTATTCCCAGATAACAAGCTGTTCCTATTGGAAATGTGCCTTCTTGTTTCTTAGGTTCCTGTGAAATTCAAAACTACCTGCTGCACATTCAGAGCTGGAGGAGATATTCAGCTGGAATACGAGCCACAGACTCTGTGCTTGTAGTACACCATTACCAGGAAACACAATGAGTTTCTTAAATACAAGAATGATAATTGCAATTTAAAAAGATTAAATTGGAACACATTCTTTCAGAAGCCAGCATCAAGAATTTCAGGCTTAACCTTTCCAAAGATTAACTTGTTATAACGGCCTTGTGGCCGCACTGTCACAAGAAACCCAAACACAACCTTTAGATGCTGTATAAACAAGCAACACGCTTAGTAACCTTTTAAAAATCCATTTTAATGTAACAGTAATAGAAAACAAACGTATTTTTCCCCCTTTAAACCCACTTACACTACTCAGCCTTCTGACCTAGAACTCAAGAGTTCAGCTTGGATATATTTACACTCTACCGACCTGCTGCTGTATTTTTAGCACTGGAAATACTATACTGTAAAGTAGAGCTGGTAAATCAGACATTGCCTTACCATCCTGAAACAAACACCTGGAAAGGAAGGAAAAACACAGTAAAACAGTTTGAAGGAATGCCACTTTCGGGAATTTCGCTTCATATGTATGTATTTTATTGTACATCTAAGTCACCTGCGGTCGTTTCTCACAGAAGTTTTAAGGAGGAGTTACTGAATTTTAACATTGGACAAAGTCTATGGAGTTTGGGTACAAGCTGGCCTTGAGCCTCCCCCCCTCGGCGAACGACCACTTCCATTAGCGCAGACAGCACATGCAGCTTTAACGAAGACGTTAAAGAAATCGCCTTTGACTTCATTTTCACCTAAGTTTTGGTGCCTAAGCCGGGAGGCGGCGGCATTCCCACATAACCGCGCTGACAGAAGGTGCTTTGGGCAGACCGGCCTGTGCTCTGCATGGAACCGGGGAACCTCACACTGGGGACACATTCACCCCTCATTCCACCGCCGCATCGGCGCATGCGCGGCTCCCGGCGCCCCTCACCGCCCGACCATTGTCCCGTCCCCGTCTCTTCACCTTGCACTCGCCCGAACACTTCGTAATCCACCGACTTGAGCGCGCCGGAGGCCTTGGCCACGGCGGACATGGCAGCCGCGCCGCCGGGAACAGCCGCGCTGCCGGGAACAGCCGCTGCTCGCTGCGCTCCGGACCGCGGCCGAGCTACGGCACCCGGACGGGAGCGCGCAAGGCTCAAGCTTCCCGCGTTCGCGGCTGCCTCACGCCTAAGGGGGCGGTGGGGGGGGGCATGAACCCCACACGCAAACACACCGGGGCGGTCTGTGAGGGACGCGGCCCCGCAGCGCTGAGGGGACAGCAGGCAAGGGCGGCGTGTCCTGAGGAGCAGCGGGCCCTGTAGAGCCGTGAAGGCGGTGTACCTCTTGTATTTGAGGTCAGAACAGCGTCAAGAGAGGAAGGGTTCGGACGAGGCTGCCTCCTCGTTGAGGGCCGCAGCAGTAGGCGTCTGCGCCCAGCTGGGCTTCCCCATCTCAGGCATCAGGTAACCAGCCAGGGATATACAGGGATTATTAAAACACGAAATATTTCACATACGTGGCTGAACTGAGGTAATTTTGACTGATAAAGCGGAAAGTTAAGCAGTTGAAAGCTAAAATGTACAGGAAAAGCAGGGCCAGCGAGAGGCTGGGCTCCTCATCTGGCGCGGCATGAGGCAAGATGCAAGCTCACCTCCTGCAAGCTGTTCAGCAAACCTTCAGTGGTACCTATTAGTGCTCCTGTTTTCATTAGCAAGCCTTCCCAGAAGCATTGACATGTAATTTCTTTTGTGTAGATGCTACATGTGCAAAAATACAGAGCAGAAATTGGTTGTTCAATGGGCTGAGTCTCCAACCAACCACCACAGAGATCTTTCTTTATGTTTTCTGTCTGCTTGCAGTTTAATCCCCCCTCGTTTGCCTTTCCTGAAACATCCAAGTGTTTTCAGGCAGAATCCTACAACTTATAACCAACTTCAGAGGATGAGCTCAGCCTGCCCTTACCAACACAACAGCAGGTGAACTGTGACTTTACACTAAAAGTCATTTGCTGTCTCCATTAGGCAATTCCCTCCCACACACCACTTCATGTCCTAGCAGTAATGCAGCATAACCCTTTGGTTAACTTAAGGGTTGCTTATCTGCTTGGATCTCAAAACAAGAGGGCTGTTAATAGATAGCAAAACATGAAATTGTTTTCCTGAGCACATCAGTTAACGAGGGAAACAACATTCAAGCCAGTGCAGAACAAAACTACTCAGAAGATTTCCAGTACCACAGGGAACAGGAAGAGAATGGACGAAGTTTCATCGTTTGCTTTAACTGCGCAACCTTTGCCTTGGCAGGGATTATACATTTTGCTAGTAGTGCATCAGCACCATTTTGTTTTTGAGGAGGAGGATTCTACAGAAAGAGGAGCGGAAAGCAGCAAAGACGGAAAGTCCTCTGTCATTTGCTGCCATCTATCAGCAGTGAAGAGCAAGACAGGTAAAAAATAAACGTACAATAGAGCCTATTTACAGTACAAAGCATTGTAACACAAGCCTTTAAACCAGAGCTTGTTCTGGTATGATTACACTGTCCTATCTGCAGATTCCAGTCCTGGCAATGTCAACCTTTGTTTTAGCAGAGAATCTTTGACGTTTCAAGTTGAGTTCTCAATGTCACTCAGGTCTCCTCCTTTCTGCACTGGCTTGTTCTCAGCCTGGGGACCCATTCCTGTGCCTGTCTTTGAGAGCTTCCAGACTCAGAGATACTCTCATCTCCTGTCTTCCTATTGTTATTGTCCTTTTTCTGACAAGTCTGTTTAAGATTTTTTCCTTTGTTTGCCATAAGAACCTTTTGCCACTCTCCCTACACAAATCTGAGTTTTTCATTATTTTCACCATACAGAGCCTGAAGAACTCCAGAAGATGAAACTCCATGAAACATCTAATACTTTACAGTCAAAGTAATCAGTATTAGTTATCAAACAATATTCAAATACCCCAAGTAACAAGAGAGCTTTATCATATACTATCACTAAATGGTTTGTGTTGGAAGGGAGCTTAAAGCTCACCCAGTTCCAACCCCTGCCACAGGCAGGGACCCCTTCCACTAGAGCAGCTTGATCCAAGCCCCTGTCCCCAACCTGGGCTCGAACACTGCCAGGGATGGGGCAGCCACAGCTTCTCTGGGCACCCTGTGCCAGCGCCTCAGCACCCTCACAGGGAAGAGCTTCTGCCTAAGAGCTCATCTCAGTCTCCCCTTGGGCAGGTTCAAGCCATTCCCCTTGGCCTGTCCTTGCAGGCCCTTTTCCAAAGCCCCTCTCCAGGTTTCCTGCAGCCCCTTTAGGCACTGGAGCTGCTCTAAGGTCTCCCTTTAAAGAGCCTTCTCTTCTCCAGGTGAACCAGCCCAGCTCTCTCAGCCTGTCTATCAAGAAATGTAGACACTCTCTGTGAAATCAATGAAGTTTACCCCATTTTCAGCTGGTTACTCGGGGGAAGGGGGGGAGGGCGGCTAAGAAGAATTGGCTGGTTGCACATCCTAAAGCTACAGGCAATTGTAACAAATGCTGAACACCTACCTCTGTCAAGGCATAAGATATATTCTTTGATTATACTGCAGAGGAATGCAAATGACTAAGAACATTTCCTGCAACAAACCTTTAGAATGAACTTGAACAAAAAAACGTAATGCCATAAGATCTGTATATCATCTGAAGATGAAATAGTCTTTCATACTGCTGCCAGCTTTGCTATAACCACATGTTGGATTCAGTTTGCTACTGAGTAAATACAGGTGACCCTTTTTATTACTAAAACAAAGCAGCAACAGTCATGATTAATACCTGAGTGAGACATTCAAGACTGCAGTGAATGAATTTGTGATGATCATTATGGTGCCAGTTTGTTCTGGCCTGTGGTATGCTCACAGCAATCCCCTTTTTAAGATTCATCTCCTATTTCACCATCCTAATTTCACTTTTCTGATCACTACATATCCTTATTAATTCATGAATGTGCTAGCCAACTTTTGTTCCTCTGTCTCCTTCAGAAGTCATTGTTTCGTGTTCATACAGATTGGCTTCTACTACCAGCATAGTGTTACCTAGGAACAACTATTACTACAACTTAAGCTTTCACAGAAGGGCTTCTTTATTCTGAAGGCTGCTTAGAAAGGTGCTTTATTTGGCAAGTTTCTTGAAATTGGGGAAAACTCTATTGTTAATAGGGCCAATATGACCACTGCCTCTACTAGGTCATCTGCCTCTACTCTGAGCAGTAACCCTTTAAGAAATCCTCCAAGTGAGGAAAAGTTTTCCCACTACTCTGTTTTTAATCATAACATAAAGAAAGGATATATTTAAGAATATTATTGTTTGAAAACACCAAGAACCTACTACATTGCAGCCAAACATCAGGGAACAGCACAACTGCTGCTACAAAAGGAGACAAGGGTGGCCCTAACACTTAAGTGACACAGTCACAGAGTACCTGAGCAGGGCCAGCAGAGCCAAGCGCTAGTAGCGGGATCCATCCAGAAGCAGCAGAAACCCGGAAACACAGCTACAACATAGAAATAAGAGGTATCCTAGAGATAAGGCTGAAGACAGAGCTGAAGATTAATTCACCTATGATTTATGAGAAATGAATGTGCTCAGCCCTGAGCTTAAATGGAGTTCTGGAGCAAGGAGCTGAGGGGGTGTGGTTGGGTCCCAGGTGGGGCTGGTCAGGGCAGTTAGAGCTATTGATGCCCTTGACACTGACCACTATCAATAACAACTGTTTGATAAAAGAATCTATTATTTATCAAGCTTTTGTTTTGGTTGTTAAAGTTATTTTGAAAGTTGTAGCTTCATTATTTATCCTTTTGTTCATCTCTGGCACAGAATAGTTGGAGAAGCATTAAAACCTTATTTCCCTTCAATACTTACCACTACTCCTGCCTTCTTTCTGCGTGGCTGTCACCTCACACCCCCATATCCACTCAAGGTTTTCCACTCCTAAAGCTACTATCTTTAGCATACACACAATATCCCATCAGGCACATAACCTCCCACCTCACTGTCTTAATTCATCCCTCAGCTTGTAACTATGCTGCTATTTTTCTGCACCATTTTAATTTAAATGGATCCTCCTCAGTCCTGTCTGTGGTTGCATTTCTGCCCTCCTGCTACCTTTTTGTAGAGTTTCTTACACAATCTACAAACTGTTAACATTCCGGCCTTTTCTTTGGCATTCTGGATCTCTCACCATCAACTTCCTAGCTGTTATCTTCAGTTGTATATTTTCTTAAGAATTTTTAATATTTGGGCACTCTGTTTATCTGAACTAAGCTCTAAACCTGATTCACTTGTTGGTCCCCAGCTGATTTTGATGAGTGATTTCCAAAGGATGCCAAAGCCTCTAGATACAAAGAGCTACTGCTGTTGTTGCCTGGTTATTGCTGTTACCTAGGGAGCACTGAGCACCCAGGAAGAGGGTTAGAAGCTATGAAAGCTTAGCTTGTCTTTTCTAGCTTCTCTTCTTGCTTGTTTTCCATCAAATGCAATATGTATTTGTCTCTGGGTTTTATTCTTTAAAATAATGCCCTGTCCTTCCTTTATGCTTGCTTCTTCAAGCAAAATTGCTCTCTACTTTTTTCACTGGCCTTCCTCTTTCCCTTGTTCCCTTATCACAGTTTCTTTTCATAAATTGTATTCACGCTCATTACTTTACTTCTGAATAAAAAGTAATAGGATTTCCATTTTTACACCATTTGTTTCATGCTTGTACAAACTTCTTCAGGGTCTTTATTTTGTTGTCTCATTTAAATTGTATCTAAATATACAAAAACTTTTTGAAGGTTTGATGTTGACCAACTGTTCAGTAAGATATGCCCTTGCTTCATCCTGTCAGTAGCTGTTGTATTTTCCTTCGCTGTAAAGATGAGATTTAGAACCCTGAAGGACAAGACAGGCACACAGTGGGATTCTTGAAGTGCCTTAGCCTGCCTTCTTCAGTACAAGATGTAAAACAATGGTTTGTTGCAAAACTAACAAATGGAAATGTTCTAATCATGCAGAAATAAATGCTAAATAACTTTCATTCCCTAAACTGTAGCAAAGACAGTGAAGGGTTTCTAACCTGTAAGGGGTTTGCCAGGGCCATTACCAATAGCCATAAGCAGCTGCTTTAGAGGAAATTAAAAATCAAGTGGAGTGGTTGTTAAAGTGTCAACTGAAGTAAAGATTTAAGCTTTAGATACTTTCCATACAGTATATTCATATACTATAGAGAGTCTAAGCCCTCTGCAGAAAAGTGTAGGAAAAAGGGTGTGTGTGGAGAGAGAGCATTTAGATACAAGTTAACAAGCCAAAAAAGCAAAGTAGTGTTTGGCAAAAACCAAAGTCTCATGTTAAAATAGAACACCACAGGAGGAAACAGTTTTCTTTAGCTGCATCATAAATGCAAAATTACTTTGTACTGTAGAACTGCAAAACTTGAAAATCAAGCATGTAAATTTTAGAGAATCTTAGAGAATGAGCTACCTGGTTACTTATATTGTAATTATACAATGTGTATACAATAGTGTAACCTAGAGAAAAGTGTTAACTGAATGGTTGAAAAAACTACTGTGTTCAGTTTTGGAAGAGGAAAAATACAGATGAAAGATTGCTGAAGTAATAATGCATGGACAAAAATCACAATTGTAGAACATTTGCTTGCTGGTTGACTGACTAAATACATTATAGACGTATCAACGGGACACCCATCACACAGGCAGGTGACTTGGCTACACCATTTGTTTCCTGACCCAACTCCAGCAATGTGACTGATGTGGGAGGACCCCACACCTGTGCCAAGGCCCACTGCAGCAAGTGCAGTGTTGTGCGTAGGAGGGGTCATGCCCACACACATCACATTGCAGGACTACAGCCAAACCTTGCATGGATGGCACCTAAATTTGTCCCTCTCATGCTCTATAATCCTGGGCTGCTTATATAAAGGAGCTCAAGTTATATGGTGACAGATATGAAACTGTGAGCTAACAAGCATGTAAAAGCAATGTGAGTCAGGAAGAAGTTGATTCTGCATGCAAACAGTGTTAAAGTTCCTCAACTTAGCAAGCAGCTCTTTTGGAGTTGTCGTGATCTCTGTTTTACCTGAATTATCATTTATCAAATTGAAATGTCATGTTCCCTGAGGTTTTACTGGAGACACCAGTGAGGTCCAAAGAACAGAAAGTGCAGAGGGACTGGGGCTCAGTGAAGAAGGGGAGCCCAGGCCTCCTTCTTACAGTTAGAAGGAGCACATGAGAAGTCTTAGTCATGTAGCTTGATAGGAGAGCAGGAAATTTATCTGACATTTTATTAAGTATCCATTCACAGAAAAGTCATTAAAATTTGGGGAAATACATTGACTGAACTGCTGGTGCTGATTATATTTTCTCTTCTTACGCAATACACTGAGGGGGAGATGTGGTCATTTAAAGCAATTAGTTCTTTATTCCCTTTGAAATATGGGAAATTCAAGCACCACCCTTCCCACAGCCACTAGAACAATGATGTCAGATTTCGTGGAGGATTTAGGGCTCTATAAAAGACCTAAGAAAGCACAAAGGAGTGTGGGCTGGGAAAGGAATGGTTCAGAATGGAGGTGGGTTGACAGCTGTTACGTTTTGCAGTTCTATGAAACAACTTGATTCATTCTCATTAGCTGCATTAACCCACCATTTCTTCTCAAAAGCAACAAAGAGAAACCCTAATTAGTGTTTCAGCATCTTGCCGTGTGTTAGTGGAGCCTGTGTCATCAGGTATTTCAGTCCACTCTTACTGAATTGATTACCACTTCAGTTCTTGGGACTGGATAGCTTCAAAAGCTTAATTTGGGCTGAAATAGATAAAATAAGTGATATGCTATTATTACAGGGGTATCTGAGAACAAATGATGTCCAGGCAGGTGCTGTTGGAGTGGGGGGTTGGAATAGCTTCTTAGATTTAGCAATAAATATTGGCATATTGTCATTTTAATTCAGACATTTCTCTGGGAACATAAAGAGTCTGTTCCAAACATTTGCTTTAAGTTCCCATAATGCCGCCTCCTTAAACTGGTATATTGAATTATTATTTCTGCTAGAAAATTAAATGGTAAATTAGTAATAGCAATGAGAACAAGCTGACATGCTCATCTTGCTAAGATAAAAAGAGAGAAATCCTGAAGAGCACTAAGTCCATAGATTGCATCTATATTGTAACACAAAATCTCTTGGATGGTTTCATATGGTCCTTCTGTTCTCATTTCATTGTCCCCCAGTACAGGATCTTGTTCTGGTAAGAGTATGCTGACCAGTATCACAATCTTTGCCTGAAGAGGTGATGTTGCTGCATTCATGGTGTCCATCTGCCTGTTACCTCCCATATCTTTCTCCAGGTTTGAATCTGCTGGCTGACTCCAGTCAAATGAGGAAAGCATGTTTAAAAGACATTAACATGTAATGAATTTGGTGAAAATCAGCATCTGGATGAAGGAAGATGCTCTCTTGCCTCTGAAAGGTGGAATGAAGCTCTAGAAATACATACCACGTTATCTAGATGCAGCAGGCAACACTAATGCCTGCCATAGGTATGAAACAGACGCCTACAGTGGAGTCCTGCATACCCTCTCTTTTGTCCTAAGGTTGCTGCTGTCAGACCCAAACTTCCATCCATTCTTATACCATAAAAACATCAGTAGTTCTGATCAAATGGGAGGAATCAGCATGGTTTTTGTAGCAATAATTCAAATCAACTTGAATGCTTTTGAGGAATCACTGGTTATATGGAAAAGGGTGATCTGGTGGATAGCAGTGTTTCTGGAGTTTTAAAAAGGTTTTGACAGAATCCTGTATGGAATTACTCTGAGCAGTGCCACTGTGAAGAACTATAGAAGTATTTCAGTAACTAAATGACTGGGCATGGAAAAGTCAGACTAAATTCAGTGTTATTAAACAAAGTCATGTGCTGAGCAAAGGCACTACAAACTATGCAAACACAGCTTGGTTTCTAAATGAGCCATTTATTCAAGAAACCAGTTCTGGAGTTAATGTGCGGAGTTTTATAAGATCAATGTAAGGCTCAGCAGCTGTCAAGGAAAACCCTTAGGAGAAGAATGTTAACTGAAAGCAAAACAGAAAATAACCCACAGGTCACTGTGCAAACCTTGGCTGTACCAAATACCCTGCTCTAGCCATTCCTCAGCCCAAAATCAGCAGAAAAGGCAACAGACAACATCAGTAAGGATGATCTGAAGCCTGAAACAGCTTCATATGTTGGAAGGCTAAGCAGAATAACACTATCCTCTGTCTTCTTGAGACAGAAGACTATTATCCTGTCCAGCAGAGGATACCACACAGGTCTGTGTAATCATAAATGGTCAATAGCCTCATTATTTCTCATATATGAGAACTCACAAGCATCACACAAAATACCAGGTAATATCTTTCTGGCAAACAAAGGGAACAACTTTTCTCACTGTGCATGAATGAGAAAATGCAGCTGCAGAACATCAATGCCAAAGCATAATGAGCTTAAAAAGCAGATGAAGGAGGGGATGAAAACCCGATTTAGCACTATTAAATGTGACAAAATAGCCTGTGACTCAGGACGTCTGTCTGTGAGCTGCACAAAATGGGAAGTGTGCAGAGGGGAAGTAAAATTGTATGAATGCCCAGTTCTTAGTCTTTAGTTCTTCATTTTAGTCTTGTCACAGGAAACTGTTCTTTCATGTTTCTGCAGTAAAGACTGAGGTCAGCCTTAGAGAAACTGAAAGCTTTCCTAGAAAAAAAAGAGATGTTTGCATGGTCTGGAAATAGAAAAAGGCACAGAGGCTGGGAATGGAATGGAAAAAGAGGGGAATATCTACAGTCTGAGTGCAGCAGCTGATGTGCTGCAGAGCTGTGTTCAGCAGTGAAAGCACATCAAGCTGTTACGCGCTCTGTCTGCTTGGTAACATCTCTGGTATGCCTGACACCACCCCAAATTCTCTTTCCTCCCAACTTCCCATTTCAAAATGCCCTGTTGTTCAGAGGTATTTGTTTGCTGGGGATTACCAGAGTGGCTCTGACCCAGTTTCTGTTGATTTCAGTGGCTGCCAGGCCTCCTGCTGATACCATTCCGGATGCTGATGACCAATCCCTCACTCAGACAAGGAGGCTGGAATCTCCAAGGACAAGTGTTTTTCCAGCCATGTCTCATCAGACCTTTGGGTGAGCAGATTAATTCATAGGACAGTTATGGGATTTGAGGATGCATTTGGCAAAGCCAGGAAAGCATGAATCAGATTCTGCATTCATCCACTGCAGTACTGCTGAAAAAGAAAACACATGGGGGCTGCAAATAGTGGTATCGCTGTGAGGATGTAACAGTTAACACTACTGCATTGTCCTGCAGAGCTCTCTTTTGAGATTACAAACTCTCTTTTCTGTTCTTTTTGTTCAAGACAGATTCTCTTTCTCGCTTGATTTTTTTAAGCCTCCTTAGTTCTTTCACCCACCCAGTTCTTGGTACTTTGCCCAACAGAAGGGCAGCTTCTGGCTTTATTCTAAATAGGGCTCAGTTTCCACTGGGCTTAGCCTTTAAGTTACAATATACAAATGTGGCAAAAGTGACTTTCCCCTCTCCTTGGGGTTCCTCTGGATTTCCAGTCCTATTGTGTTCCTTAATTAGAGCATTCCTTCTATCCTAAATGGCCTTTTTGACAGTTACAATTGCAAGAGGTTGTTATGAAGCCTTAAGTTACAGTCATTGTTTCACCTTGAACTGTACTTAATGGGACACCTGACTAGAATAAACCCACCAATTTACAGTTCCTTAAATTTCAGTTTTAGTCCCTGACACAGACACAATTATCCCTGTGTTACTAGGACATGGGCACAACCAACTTGTCACATTAGCCCAAATGAATGCTATTTATCATTCATGTTTCATGTGAGCCTCTCCCAGGTTTGTTCATCTGCTGCTTGTCTCCGTAACACCCCCTGAGAGAAGCTGCTGCTTTAGAGGTGTGCCAAAAAGTCTACTGTGCAGATTCAATGCATAAAAGCCTGGGGCCAGAAGCAAAGTCTGAATCATTCTTTAGCAGGAGAGAAAGGATTGGTGGCTTCAGGGAATGTTGAAGTGAGTTTGCCTCTCCTCCAGAATTCATAAATACTTAATGTCTCTGATCCACACATTGAAACAGTGAACACAAAATCCTCCTAAAGAGTTAAAGCCTAAACAACCACTTGAGCAAAGGCTGTGATAAACACAATTATTTGTGCTGAATGCTGCTTGAAACAAGATGGAAAACCTGAACAAGGATTTTTGGCTGTTACTTGATTTATCCTGTGTTGGGAAAACAGATCTTATACTTTTTTCTTTATCTTTTTAGATAGACACTGCCATTTTCTTCTCCTAACTGGAACAACATGGAAGACCTTATATGATCAGCTAATGCCTAATTCAAAAGTGGAGAGACTGCAGATATTTTAGGATGAGTAGTTCACAGCTTCCATCCATCAGTGAGATCCAAAGGGGTTTTGCAGGCTCTTCTAAAAGAAAATACAGTTTTCTAAAGCAAAGCAGCACTCTGCTGTGTGTGATACCCCACTGAAGTCAACAACAAGTGGGATACTATCAAACAAGTTGGTATTTCACAGTCTGTTCCTATTTTGAAAGATAAATCCTGCCCAGAGAAGTTACATAGGATTGCCTTTTAGCTCACGTAAGAACTGGAAAGAGACTAAAATGAGAGAACTGACAACTGCAGATGAAGATGCAACAGATGCATTTACCACTGCAAATAAAAACACCATCATCTACTCAAGCCCTTAAAGTGAGGTTTGCTACAACTCAGCTTTGGCAACCACAGAGTAGCTGCGTGAAACAGCAGTGTCCATGGTGAGCAGTGTTGCCATGGGACAGTGTTGCTCTGATTTCCTAGAAGAGCTGGATCACTCGTGTTGACCTTTGCGAGTTCACTGTCATCACATGCTCCTCTGCAGCTGATTTCTGTTTGGCAGGGCTATGCGACAGAAAAAGCCACCTCAGTGCCTCAAGAGGAGAGAAAAAAAGTCTCTTTCCCCCAAGTTGGATGCATTTATTTCATATCCAAAGAATTGTTATTTATTCCAGATAGCTGCAAGTAATTTGGAGAGAAATCAGCAGGAAACTCCTATAATGAGGCTTAAGTCTATCATATTTTTTCCCTGCAGGCATAACAGTTTCCAGAGATATATTCAGGAGTTTCAGATATGTAAAGGAAACAGACTGTCAAAGCCAGATTCTCTTGTGTGGATTTAAGATGATTTTGCTTTCCATATCTTAGTCAATACGACACCTAAAGAAGAAAGCCAGGGAATGGAGGGGGAAACAAATTTTGCTATAAATTAATTTCACCAAGCTGAATTTTTCTTCTCCTCTTACAGTTACTGTCCAGTCTTGTAAGAACAGGAACCCACCAACTTTAGCTGGGAAAGAGTGAAGGCCAAACAATATCTTGTGATATAACTGAGGATGGATTTAACTGTCATAAACAGAACCGCTGAGAAGGTAAAAGATAGCAGTGTTACCCATATTCAGTCAGCCTTGTAGGTAGTAAAGTTGTACAGATCATACAGGTGTGATAATATTTTAATCCCTTCACAAGTGCCTTTTGTTTATGTTTAATGTAGGCTAAACTGAGAAACATTCCACTTCTGTTGGAACATGTGTATCTAAACAGGCATTACAGAAACAGAACAGCATCTGGGCCACTCACTACAAGAGAGACACTGAGGTACTGGACAGGGCCAGAGAAGGGCAACGGAGCTGGTGCAGGGCCTGGAGCACAAGTGTGATGGGGAACAGCTAAGGGACCTGGGGGAGCATTGGAACAGGCTGCCCAGAGCAGTGGTGGGGTCACCATCCCTGGAACTGTTCATACACCATGTAGGCAAGGCCCTCAGTGCCATGGGTTAGTGGTGGCTTTGGCAGTGCTGGGGAATGGTTGGACTTGATGATCTTAAAGGCTTTTTCCAACCTCATTGATTCTATGATTCAGTATATGTGCTTTAGGTGATGCTGAACCACCTCCCCATCCAATCTGAAACATGCAATAGAGTATTTAGGCAGCCTTACTTTAGGGACCTAAAATTAGTTCCTCTGAATCACGCCTCAGAAGAACCTATTTTTGTCCCATGGGATACAGAAAACTTAAGTTCTTCAGCACCTCACTCAGATCCTGCAATCACTCTTGCCCCATGCTCCAAATAGATGTAGTCTCTGTCAAACAGAACTTTGTGCAATAAGTGTGCTTATGAGTTGTAGTCTTATTGACTACTATTGAGGTGCAACATATTTTTCCTCAATAAAGTAAAGGAGGTCATATGTCTCTATGTGAGATATATCTAGGTACAAACCAGCACAGATACGTTGTTTTTAAAATCAGTGTTTCTATTTCTTTGGCTTAAAACTACTGATTTAAATCACACTCCTGTGTTTCAGAAGATGGGTTAGAGTGACTAATCTTACTACCATCTTGCTCACACAACTGCAGTTGACTTCCTAGGGGCACAGTAGGTGTAATTACTGCTCATCCCTGTTTATACCATGCAAGGAACTGCTACTACCCAAAATCTGTAGAGCCACCCAGTTTCCCAGGGACAGGGAATTAAAGGCTTTCACAGCAGGCTGCAAGTCCCCATGCTGAAGGGATGGAGCAGTTCCTTGCAGTGAAAATGCCCTTGTTAGTCTGAAGATTTGCAGCCAGGAATCACAGATGCTTCTTCCTGGAGAAAGGAATTTCCTGCCATCTTGCCTGAAAGCTGGTGAGCAGAATGGCAGCAGCTTTTTGACTCTCTTTGGCACCTTCCAGTGCCTGCTTTGGATGAGTGACCAATTTAGAAACCCAGGGATGAGAGGAAGTCTGAGGATCCTCATGACTGACACCACCAAAAAGCAAGCTATTCTTTGTTTCTGCAATGGGGCTCTTGGAGGTATGGGGGTCACAGACCAGGGTAAGTGGGATGCAGGTAACATGAAGCTCCTGTTGGACTGGGTTTTCTTTTACAAACTGTAAAATATATGGAAGTTTCTCTCTCAAAAAGTGAGTCAGGTTGGAAGGGACAGATGGGTCACTAAGCAAAATGTCTATATAAGAAAAGTAGTAGCTTGGGGGCCAAGAGAGCATAAACCATGGTTAAGGCTGAGTGACAAGTTCCCTGAATAGCAGTGACAGTGCTGGTGGTAGCTGACCA
Source organism: Pezoporus wallicus (assembly GCF_028554395.1). NCBI lineage: Eukaryota > Metazoa > Chordata > Aves > Psittaciformes > Psittacidae > Pezoporus > Pezoporus wallicus. The sequence continues at coordinate 2,970,270 of NW_026637486.1, forward strand.
AAGGCAGCAAATCATCCAAGGAGGGAACGTGTGAACACTTCACAACGTGACTTACGCCACCGCCAACAGTCCCCATTTCTCATGAATGGGAAGATTGTATTTTCTCTTTCACAACTACAGCACTTGGATTCATCAGTTCTCAGGATTTCATGCCAAAACCAACAGGTTGCAGCCATATTTGGGCTGCTCTCAATTCATATTCCTCCTACTTAATAAGAGATGGAAAAGCTGTGGATGCAAGTAGCACAGACGGGTTCCTTGTTAGGAAAGCGAGCCTCTTGTCATATGACTGGGGAACCAAATGTGCTTTTACACACTCTGCCACCAAAACACATTGCAAACTTGAGGAACAAACTTATTTTTGACTCACTTGGCAAAACATGTCATTTTTTTCCCCATTTAAGTAGCAGAATGCCAGTGTATGGGGGGAAAGGGGAAAGATTAGGGTTTTAATAACTAGTAAAAGGAATTAGTAAATCAGCTATGCAGGAAACACTTTCAGAATGCAAGTACTATATGTGTACTTACTGTGCTGGATTCAGAATCAATTTTTTCCTCGTTTCAGCCTCTGAAAATCATGTTTCTGAGAACACAGAGGGCAGTTTAGTGCAGTGACCACCTCAGGAGCTGACAGCACTCTGCATGTTCTCCCCCAAAAGGTAAGTGTTTAATTCTGGTGGAAGGCAGTGGTGTGTCTGGAGTATAACAGTCACAGGTTGGCTCAGACCAGACAGGCTCCCTGAGGTCAGAGGTGCTTGTTCACAACGCAAAATACTTAGAAATGTGTGAAAAATCAAGCCTCAGTGTCAGGACTAGAAAGAGCAGAAGCTCCAGAGGTATTTTTCTATGATAATGTAGCTATAAAGCAACAGAATAGAGCTCTGAAGTTCCTTCTGGATCTGCCAGCTTCCATTTCAGAACACTGACTGTCAGTTTGTTTTTTTTTTTCCTCCAAGTCCAAACAAACTCTGCATGCTTCAGATTTAATCAATGTTTTGCACATTGGAAATGGCTGTTCAGACAAACCACTGTTACCATTAAATTGGAAAGAAGAATTGCCCACATGACAGAAAATAAGGAAATGATTCAGACTTTTCAGTTTCAAGGCACATGTATTTTCACTTATCCTTAAACATGAGGGGTTTTATTACAGGTTCTAGGCCCATTATCCATTTTATCCATGTCTGAACTGACGATAAGACTGTTTTGTAGTGTTCAGCTACTCCTGTTTTCACCACCAAAACACTAAAATGATAACGAGGGATGTGGAGCTGCTGGAGTGAGTGCAGAGGGAGCCATGGAGATGCTGTGAGGGCTGGAGCAGCTCTGCTCTGGAGCCAGGCTGAGAGAGCTGGGCTGGGGCAGCCTGGAGAAGAGAAGGCTCCTGGAGGGGAGACCTGAGAGCAGCTCCAGAGCCTGAAGGGGCTGCAAGAAATACTAGTGAAGTCCAAGTATTTTGTACTAATATAAAGAGTGACAGAGATGAGATTATGTTATACAAAATCTTCAGGGAATGGAAGGGTGTTTCAGAAGTATTGAACACTGAATGGAATCGCTGTGATTCCTTCGGTAAATCAGAGTAGCATGACTCTGCTCATAACGGCTTATGTGACTATAACACACAGGATTGTTCCCTGTGTCCCCTGCAACATGGACTGGAAATAAAAATAACACCTGATCCCAAAGGCATGTAGAAGATGGTATAAACGTGCTCTTCAGGAAAATGCCATGACAGTATCTGCACACTGTGGGCACTGCTGGCCATGCCTAAGCTTCCTGTGGCATTTCTCCTCTTCCTAATGTGTTTTCAGCACTTAGTTAGCCATGTTTGGGGGATTTTTGTAATATTAAGCAGAGCTACTTTGAGCATAAAGATCAGAAAACAGGATTTGCCCTTGTCATTAGCTTTAAATCTAATCAGGGAGCAGCTGTTGCACAGTCACCATGTCATTCTTGAGGGGAAATTGTATTAATTATATTTAGGACAGCTGGGGATGACTATCATCACTGCTGGCACCGTTATCACACCCCCACGACGAGCTTCATCCTGCACCCACGGGCTCGCAGCAGGACCAGGCACCATTGAGCTCTTCTGGCTGGTGGTGTTATTTCAAGTAAGCCTCTTAGAGAGCAGCACAATCCGCTGTCAAACCCTGTGGCCAATTACGTCCAGCGTAAAGTCCATCCCCACTGAACATTACAGCAAGCTTTTGGGGGTGAAGAGTGATGCTTGGACTTTGTCTGGAGCTCTGCTGGGAGGTGAATGGTTTTTTTTTCTGAAGTAGGTGTTTGCATGGAATGGTTTGTGTTGAAGGGACCTTGAAGCTCCTCCAGCTCCAACCCCTGCCACGGGCAGGGACCCCTTCCACTAGAGCAGCTTGCTCCAAGCCCCTGTGTCCAACCTGCCCTTGAACACTGCCAGGGATGGGGCAGCCACAGCTTCTCTGGGCACCCTGTGCCAGCGCCTCAGCACCCTCGCAGGGAAGAGCTTCTGCCTAAGAGCTCAGCTCAGTCTCCCCTCGGGCAGGTTCAAGCCATTCCCCTTGGCCTGGCCCTAGAGGCCCGTGTCCGACAACGCTCTCCGGGTTACTTCGGGCACTGCCAGCCCCCCGGCGGCAGCCCGTTAACCACCCCCAAGAACCCACTGCTCCCCCCGGCAGCAGCCCGTTAACCACCCCCAAGGACCCGTTGCTCTCGCCCGTTGCTGTGTTACCGGGGCCGCGAGGGGGGGGGGGGGGTGTGACCCGACCCATCCGGTCCTTCCGCCGGAAGTGATCTGCGCGCGGCGCCGTTGCCCGGTGTGTCGTCACGGCGCGGCGCGGAGGGCGGCGGGTGCGGTGCGGTGCGGCGCGGAGCGGGCAGCGGCCATGGCGCCGCCGCCGCCGCCGCAGAAGGAGATCGTCTACAACAAGCTGCTGCCCTACGGCGAGCGCCTGGAGGCCGAGGCCGCCCGCTTCCTGGCGCACATCAAGGACAACCTGGCCCGGGCCGTGCAGCTCCAGGAGCTCTGGCCCGGGGGGCTCTTCTGGACCAGGAAGCTCTCGACGTGAGTGCCCGCTGTCCGCTCCCCCTTTGCTGTTCGTTGGGCCGGGTTGCCGCGGAAGGCAGGTTCCCCCCATAACGGCTCCGCCCTCCGCCGCTGAGCGCCGGCCGGGCGCCCGCTGCCCCGTGCTCGCCCCGAGCCCGGGCAGTTTCGCTGGGCCCCGTGGTCAGCAGCGGAGAGCCCGCCCGCGGCTTACACAAGGCTCGCCCGGGGAACGGGGGCAAAGGTGGCTGCGTTGTCACTGCTCCCTTCTCGCCTCGGGAGCTTCCCCAGTCGGGTCTTGTGCGTTCGGTTGTTGCGCTTGTCTTCTTTAAAGCCACCTCTCGCCTGCTTAAGTCTCACCTCTTGCCTGTTTAAGTTGCTTGAGCTGCTGTCCCCGTGTAACTTCTGCTGCGGGAGCGTCCAAGAAGTCTTTCCCAAGACGGGCCGGTTGTTAGTTGGGTGCTAGCAGGATTAAATTGAGGTTTAGTGCTGCGTAAACACCGTGGTGTCCTTGATATCTTGCCTGCGCCGTGGCACGGTGTGGTTTGTGCTGATGTTGGCTCTGCTGTGTGTGCTGGCAAGGGGCTTTTCGTGTAGATAAAGCCGCGGTGGTCACATAGCACTGAGTGGAACTTAGGTTTTTCTTAGTCAGTTTTTCAAAGCTAGCTTAACCCTTTTGGGCGCTCCGGTGCTGAAAATGGCAGATGTGACAATGGCTTCTGTCATGTCTTCGTGACTTCCATCACTAAACCACGTTTCTGTGGATGTTTATCAGGGTTTATTTTAGCTGAGTGCTGTGTGCTCTTATAAACAGTTTCCGATGTACTAGAGGTGATGAAACGTGTTTTGTACAAATTTGAGATCTCCACTTACGGTTTTCTTCCCTGCATAAGTAATTTTTTAAGTATTAATAGGGAATTTAATGTATATTTGGCAGTCAAATCTGTTTGATCCGTGTGTATTGCAATCTAAGTGTCCTTATGTTTGCCAAGAGACATTCTTAGATAGAATTACATTGATGGTTACAAAATGACTCACATGTTCGCGTTGTGTGACAGTTTGAACCCGCTTGGAAGCAGTTCAGTACTGTTTCCCTTCCCACCCCCCAGCCATCTGCCAGCTCGCACTGGTTTCAGTGGTACCTGTAGCCTTTGTACCTGCGGTAGGGCTTCACGTACTAACGGAGTTGAAATGAACTGTAGCAGTTCTTGCTGTGACAAAGCCTGGCATTAACTGAACAAGCTAAACGTGGCACATGAGTCCTTTGAAAAGGTGCAGGACTGTGTTAAGACTCTCACCCTGTTACTCACTGTGTAAACTGCAATTACTGTTACCACTTTAGGCTTCAGGGCAGTGAATTTAGCCTATTGAGAACGGCTGTTCTGCCACTTTATGAATCACCGACAGGTCAGGAGACTCTAATTTGTGGTTTTCCACCTACTCTTTGAAGTTTGAATTCACTGTGTGCGTTTGCAGCTTGTCTGTTGCCTGCGAGTCCCGAGATTCCTGTGTGGCATATTGTATCCAGAAAGACTTTTGAGTATGTTTGGATGTTGGCAGGGAAGGAAACAGTGGGCTTGGTTTAAAAATAAGCCGGTGTATTTACCACGAGAGATGTTTTGCTTCTTAGTTTAACTTGACAAAGTGCTTCTGTGGGATGAAATACGTTAATAAAAGTTCAGGCCAGGATGAAACACTTGCAAGCATGTGGTGTTTCAATGGCACACCCAGGTCAAACTGTGGGATAATGACAGCAAACTCCAAGTTTTGCTGTCTGATAGTGGGTGGTAATTTATCTCCAAATCAAGTTACTGCTTTCTCTCCCTGCCTGGCCAGCTGTAGTAAGTTGTGCATTTGTTTGAAAACAAAATGCCCAGCATCTTCATAGGGGTGTGATGGCTCTTTAGCTTTGTTACAAGTACCTGAGTTATAAAAGCCAGGGTTCTCACAATGTTCTGTGAAATAATTGACAGTTCAGAACTGTGGGTGATGTGTCTTTATTTCTCACGCAGATACAAATGTTAACGTGAACATTATAATACAGAATCCTAGAGTGGTTTGTGTTGAAGGGACACCTTCCACTAGAGCAGCTTGCTCCAAGCCCCGTCCAACCTGTGCATACATATAAAGGAGTAACAGAAAAGACTGCATATGGCTGGTATACTAATACAGTTACATCTCCTCAGGTACTCGCAACTTACACAACCTGCACAAACCCTGTGGAGCGTGAAGAATGAAAGTGAAACTCTAATCTTTTTTATATGAGTACCAGTTACTATTTCATGGTGACAGCTGAACCCAAGATCTTGCATTTCTGATACTCCCCACAGCTGAAAACATGACTTGCACACAGTTATCTTAAGAGCAGCTCTTTTAGCTGGCTGATGTCACGAACTGAGTAGGAGGTGGGAAAAGCTAAATTGGAGTTGATCAGATAAAATGTCTGTGATCTGATTTGCATGATTATTTTATGCATAAGTTTCAGCCATGGGAACTGGTTCCTTGGTTAGGATGCATGTGAGGAGTGTGGGGAGAGAGAACTCTCTCCTGTGAAGACAGGAATAGTGCAGTTACTTCAGTAACTTCTGGCTTAGTGGGGCTTCTTATGCAAGTACAACTGCTTGCCTTAAAGGCTGGCATTTAAACCTGTCATCATTCCCCCAGGACTCCCCAACTCTGGCTAGTAAAATCTGTACCTTATAAAGCTCTAATCCGGTTGTGAAAGCAGAAGACTGGATCTGAGTTGTGTAACTTGCTACAGTGTGTGTGGAGAAAGCGGGTTGCATCAAAACCATTTGTTCAGGTGGATTTGCATCATACTCTTTTTATGGTCTCTAGGTCAAAAGTAGCTGCTGTTTCAGGTTTTTCCCTCTTTCATGTTTTACCTTGTGTATATAAAATATATACATATATATGTATATATATAAATATATACACAAGAAACCTTGTGTATATATTTAATTTTTATTTTATGATTTTTTAGATCATAGCTTATAAATGAGATTATTAGTATAATAGGAACATTTAATAGCTGCTTTACATGCAGTTGACTGCAGCCTGGAGAGCACACACATCTTCCTGTGCCTTCTACTTCAGTAACAAGGGTAGAGTCGCTGGAGCTGAGGGCCACAGTTTTCTGTTTCTGTTCCTGACAGTGATGGTTTCTGTGCTCGCTGGCTAAAGACTTATTACAAAATGACATTTAACTGCCTTGCTGGAAGGGGTGGAAAAAATGTAGCTCAAGTGTTTTGCATTAGAATGACAGGACACAAATTAGAGTGAGGATGAAAATGTCTCGGTGGGACTTGGCTGAAGTAAGCACTAGAAATCCTGTTTTACATCCATTTCTATCTCATTTTTAACAGAAAAATACAAATTTTCCTTTTGGATGCATAAGCGGTGTGTGTGTATACTGTGTACATGTGATTTAAATAGTCTTGTTGAGCATGATTCATTGTTTGTCATGTCATTACCCAGAAAAAAAAGAGTTTTATAATCATAAACCCATCCTAATCCTGTCCTGGGTGCTGGGAAATGAAACTAGATGGCTGGGAGTTTAGGAGAGTGCTCTACTCAGCTTTGTTATGCAAAGGCAGTTTTTAACTGTGGCAGAGCAGCCAACTTGCTAGGGCAGTTTAGGATGTCCACTTGGTAGGATAGTCCACTTCCCAAAAATAGATCTATTGTAACTGTGGAGTGAGAGATTGGATACCCAATACTTTTGAACAGGGAGTTGTCTTTTTGGTTGTTCATTGTAATCTTCAGAGAGCCTGTACTCTGTACAGCAAAGATACAAATGGAATTTTCACTTCTTAATCAGGGGGTTTGGGTTGTGGGGGTGGGTTTTATGGGGGTTTTTTCCTCTTCATGTAGCGGAACTCCAAACCAGAACCCGGTGTGACCAGCACAATGCAGGACAATTGATGTACCCTTTTTGCAGCTGTGGCAGAGGTTGAGAGCTCATCACAGCTCTGATGGTTTTCTTAAGGGAGGAATGAAAAGGGAAATGAATTAAGATTACAAGAATTATCTGAAGGTAGAGGATTGGAAGGGACCTTAAAGCTCCTTCAGTTCCAATCCACCTGCCACAAGCAGGGACAAGATGTGCCTTGAAGAACAAGAATTATTTTTGGTTTTACAGCTATTTAGTTCTAGATTATTTTTTCCCCCCCAATAACCCAATTTTATTTTGTTTTTAATCCTGAAGAATCACGTTTATAAGATGAACATACATCTGTGTGATGAGTCCTGAGGCATCCTCCAGGGTTCATGAAGTTCTGCCTATATTCTGTTTAGTAATGGCAATATCTCATCCTCAGTGAGGGGATATTCTGAAGATTCTGCAGATCTCTTCTGTTAGGTTTTGTTCATTTAATCTTGAGGAAAAGGTGATTACCCCCTTTCTAGAAGTAATTATTTTCTGTCAGTGCCTTAATGCACAGTTGGATTAAGACAAGTAATTCACTGGTTTAGACTCTGCATCCCCCCTGCATAAAGAAGCTGTAAATATGGGAGCAGTTTAGCTTCTTGGCCATGGCGATGTCTTTGTGTTCAACACATTTCTGTGTACTTGCCTCCTTCTGTCTCTTAATTAAAGAGCATTTTGTAGCATAGAACTGCTGGTAGCAAATAGCAGGAAAGGTAACCAGCCAAACACTTTGGTTATATATAGCAGCAGTGGCAGATTAATTGGATCTCTTCACAGTGTTTCTTTGTTGTTAAATTGTGTTTTTTCAGGCTTCTGCAGTTTCTTCTTCTTAATCATATATGAAGAAAAGAAACCAGTATTCTTAGTTGCTTTATCCCTAGTATTATGAGAGTGGAGAAGTCCAGGCAAGTGTGTATGACTGAAGGATAATGAAATGGAAGTTATGGGTCAGAATCCTCTGTTCCATGGTGAAAGGAGCCCTTGGTGTTGCTGTGTAACTGGTGTTTTAATTCCCAGATGTGTGCTGGCATGAAAAGTGCAAACAGTCTTGTAGGCAAACTCTTTTCAGGTTTGTCACTGCATCAAACACCATCTTTTACTGAACAGTAAGAGAAGGCTGAGGGAAATGACTCTGTGGGAGCAATAGATCTGTATGGCTGGTCATTTCTTATGGGCATACAGAATGCCTCTTATTTGCCTGTGTTTTCAAAGCATGTGCTTTTCCTTTGGGAGTCTGGGAATAGCTCTCATGTCTGCTTATGGAAATTCTTGTGTTGTCCTGGTTTAGCTTGAAAAAACTGTTACACCGGGTTCCTCACATATAGCCTATGAGCAGTGAATGCTTTTAGGAGGCAAAATACTGCAGTTAAAAGATGTATGATTGTTATATGCTTCTGTTAACCCTCACAAAATCAAATACCAGCCCTTCCCCCACCCCAGGGATTCTTTTTCATGTCCTTTTTATGTATGTGAAAAGTGTAGGTGTTCAGCTGTTGGTGTACTTCTGTAGGTAGGTAATCCAGATCGTTTCACTTCCTGTATTTAGTTTCCTTCCTTCTGTATTTCAAGTAAGTAAAATATGTTGAAATGAGCATTAGTGAAAATACTGCCCATCAAACGGAGAAATCCCCCCTTGAAATCAGTGGGGAGAGGGAACTGGAAAGAGGTGCTGTAGGGGTGGTTTTCTCTTTTTTTCTGTGAAAAGTGGTGGTTTCTGGTTTGCCAGAGCCTTGCTGCTCTTCCATGGTGTCTTCAAAGGCAGCTGCAGGAGGAAGGCTGGGAAAAATCTTGCAAGGAAAGAACAAGAGGTGCTGGTGTATGTGTGTTTAAGCAGACCATCTCCTTTTGGTCAGATCTAGCTGTGGGTGATCCTAGAAGTTCAGAGATAGTTTGGCTTTAAATTGAGGAACAGCTAAGTAGAATAAAGTACTCGAGCAGTACCTAAATCCCATGTATCTTGTGTCACTGTGTGAAGTGAGTTCCATGTAAGCGTATTGTATTAAGTGATCTGATTTTTAGTTCTCAGGTAGTCAGGTCTCCCACTGGCAGTGACCACCCCACCCCATGAGTCCTGTGCCCAGCTCTGGGGCAACAGCACAAGAGGGACATGGAGCTGTTGGAGCGAGTCCAGAGGAGGCCGCGGAGCTGCTGCAAGGGCTGGAGCAGCTCTGCTCTGGAGCCAGGCTGAGAGAGCTGGGCTGGGGCAGCCTGGAGAAGAGAAGGCTCCTGAAGGGGAGACCTGAGAGCAGCTCCAGTGCCTGAAGGGGCTGCAGGAAACCTGGAGAGGGGCTTGGGACAAGGGATGGAGGGACAGGCCAAGGGGAATGGCTTGAACCTGCCAGAGGGGAGACTGAGATGAGCTCTTAGGCAGAAGCTCTTCCCTGTGAGGGTGCTGAGGCGCTGGCACAGGGTGCCCAGAGAAGCTGTGGCTGCCCCATCCCTGGCAGTGCTCAAGGCCAGGTTGGACACAGGGGCTTGGAGCAAGCTGCTCTAGTGGAAGGGGTCCCTGCCCATGTCAGGGGTTGGAGCTGTTGGAGCTTCAAGGTCCCTTCCAACACAAACCAGTTTGGGACTCTTATGATTTTTGAGGAGTCCTTCAGAGCTGTGTGCTGCCCTGTGTGTCACATCAACAGCATGAGATTTGACATTCTTCATGATACCAGAGTGAGCCTTGATGCACCAGGAGTGTGTGTTTGGCTACAAATCAGTCCAAGCTCTACGAAATCAAAACAGTGAACAGGCTTCTCTAAAAGTTGTTTCATAGGGGTTTGTATCTTACATGCTTTGTCCAACTGCTGCTTGGAGGAGAGAGTATTAGTAAGGTTTCTTATGAATTGCTAGGAGTAGTTGGAATAGTAATAAAAAGGAGTGTGCTTCCTTGGTGAGTGGTGATTTCTAGTGTGTGGCACGTGAAATGCTGCACTAGAACCTTTGATAGGTTTTGTGCTGCAGAATGTATTTTAAGACTTCAACTGTATTTCTTTTTTCAAGCTGACATTAGCAAGCACTTCTTCCAGAGTTAGTCCAAATGGATCTACACCCTCTTAAGATAGTAAATACCAGTGACAGCAGTGGGAGACACCACCAGCAAAGCTCAGTGTCTAAATCGGTTTTTCACCCTTACTGGAAGTGCTCAGATTTGGACTTGATTATTATTAGCTTCTGGATCGTGTCCCATCTCATTCTGAAAGTGCCCCTGCCAACAAGGATTGGGTAAAATAAGGCTGCTTGTGAGAGCTGTTGTGTGGTTGATTTTTTTTTTTTTATTAAGAGAAATAAATACATGGGGATTTGGAAATACTAAATCTAATGGCTGGTAGACTTTGAGCTGAGGTGAAAGACTGTGATCTTTGTTTTTGTGGTATCTGGTGTGAGCATGGAGTTATGGTATGAGTTGAATCTTAGAAGGCTGTAAGCTTTATTTGGTCATTGCTGTTCTTCCTGTGGTTAGTTTCAGTTGTTCATCTCGCTTTGCGTAAGCTTTCAGCCTCTTATTTGTTGGGCTTGTGAACCAGGTTTTAGTTTTGTGTCATTAAACACCAAGTCACACGGAGTCTGGCTCAGGTCTGGGATATAATGGAAATGTATGAATATATTGCTGACTCACTGGCTGTTTTGGTTGCAGGTACATCCGATTGTATGGGAGAAAGTTTAGCAGAGAAGACCATGTGCTTTTCATCAAACTGTTGTACGAGTTGGTAACAATCCCAAGGCTGGAGATCAGCATGATGCAGGGATTTGCACGCCTCTTGATAAACCTGCTCAAGTGAGTACAGATTTCTGCTGACTATGGAAAGTAGTTGGTTACTTGAGTTGCTCAATACACTGTAATCATGGAGTCCTAGAATGGTTTAGGTTGGAAGGGACCTTAAAGCTCATCCAGTTCCAGCCCCCTGCCACAGGCAGGGACACCTTCCACTAAAGCAGGTTACTCCAAGCCCCATCCAACCTGGTCTTAATGTAATAGTATGTCCTATTACACGTTACTTCACGTGGTCATCCCCTGTACAGATGATGTTGGTAAAAGGAGTTCTCATTATGCCGACACCTTTCCCTCTTCAAAGCTTTAGGAGTAGAATGTCAGGTTTTTTCCCCCTGTTAGAGAGCCAAGTGTTCAGGTTGAATCTCAAGTAGGGAGAACATAAAGACGTGTCTCACAACATGAGAATGTTTGTTTCACTTAGAGTTATCCTGAAGGTAACAGCTCCTGTGGTTGCAGAAACACTGCAAGTGGCCAGCTGCTTTCTGGCCTGACCTTGCTGAAGCTTGTGCCAAGCACTGAAGCTAAGCATAGTTCAGAGCAGTGACCTGGGACATCGTGATGCACAGTGTGTCCACGTGAATGTTTAAACCTAAAGTGCTTGTTGTTGTTTTGTTTTCTATTAGGAAAAAAGAGCTGCTTTCCAGGGATGATTTGGAATTGCCATGGAGACCACTTTATGAAATGTTAGAAAGGATATTATACTCCAAAACAGAAAACCTTGGATTGAATTGGTTTCCCAAGTAAGCTTGCATTTTAAACCATTTGATAAGCTATAAGTACCTGTAATGCTTTCAAGTACTTTGTAATTTGCTTTTAATAGTTGGAATTTGATGCACAGTAAATATTTTGATTCTATCTTCATGAAGTATATTTCAGTAATATTGTGCAAGACTGAACTAAATCATGTCTATCCTTCTGCCAGTGAACTGTTTGTGATGATGTTTCTCTCTTTGTTAATGTGATTGAGTTCATTTCTAAATATGGGGTCTTCATCAACATATTTTAGGATGATATCTCCCAGTCTAACAGATTTGATGTTGATTTTTTTTCTTTATGTTATTGTGGTTTAACCCCAGTTGCAGCTGAGCCCCACACAGCTGCTCCCTCACTGCCTCCTGAAGAGATGGGGAGAGAATCAGAAGGGTAAAAGTGAGAAAGCTCATGGGTTGAGATAAAGACAATTGAAGAGGGAAAGCAAAAGCCACACACACAAGCAAAGCAAGGAATCCAGCATGCACCACTTCCCATGGTCAGGCAGGTATTCAGCCATCCCCAGGAAAGCATCATGATGACTTGGGAAGACAAATGCCATCACTCTGAGTGTGCCCCACTTCTTTCTTACCCCATCTTTATATTCTGAGCATGACATCTTATGGTCTGGAACATCCCTTGGGTCGGTTGGGATCAGCTGTCCTGGCTGTGTCCTGTCTCAACTCCTTGTGCACTGCCAGCTCCTGTGGGGTGAGCAGAAAAGGCCTTAGCTCTGTGTAAGCACTGCTCAGTGATAACGAAAGCATCCCTGGGTTATCAAGCACTGCTTTCAGCAGGAATCCACAACGTGCCAGCTATTATGCAGAAAATTAACTCTATCCCAGCCAAAGCCAGCACAAATAGTCAAGTTAAAATTCTGTTCTTCTGGTTTGTAACAAAATAGGAGTTTTGGAAAAAGATAAATGGTACTGTTCTTAGAATATATGTGCTGTAATCATTGCTAGTACCTGGAATCTAGGTGTAAATCTGTGCACACAGAAAGGAAAGTACTTTTTACAGAAAATACATACGCAGATTTTCAAAGTGATGGTATGGACAAATCATTTTTTTCCCAGTTAAGACTGTTACAAATGTTTGACTGATATTAAAATGAAAACTTGTTTCTGTTCTTTCTTTGTGCTGCCAATCCCTCCCCATCTGTCAAACTCCACAGATTTCTCTAATAATTCCAATTAGAGAAGGTCCTGCTCTATACATTCCAGATTATAAAAGATATTACACGGAGAGCTCATGATGCTTGTTTGAATTGAAACTTGATGTAAAGAAATGAAGGTGAAAATACTTGCTTTAAAAATCATCCCTTTCTGCCCAGGGATGTTGAAGTACCACCACTGATCCCTTCTGCTGAGTGGAAGGTCCTCTTGCTGATCAGTGACACAAACAAAATACATGTTTTGTAGCCTTGTATCTTGTTACTAGAGCATTTCATGCTAATTTTCTCTGATGGCTACGTAGTTGGAAGAATTATTCTGCTCAATTGCACTATTTTGCTCACTGTAGGTACTACTTGTAAGTGAAAATCCAGAAGAGCAGAACCTTTTGTAGTTGGTTCCTTCTAGGCATGTGTCAGCACCTTGGGAAGCTGCTTACTTTGCTCTGTGGGGCTGTGGTCCAGTGCGTGATGCCGGTGTAGTGGGAAGGGGGCTTTTCCAGGAGGGGAAAGGAGGTTAATCTGGGAGGAAAGTATTGGTTGTGGTGGTCCATCTGCAACATGCAGCTTCTATTAACTGCATAGATAGCACACACTCTACCTGAATATGCAGTGCGATTTCTTCTCATACGGTGCTTATCCTTTTTAACATCAATTCTCAGGGATATCTTTTTGGTTCAAATCAAGTGAGACTTTTACAAGCTGATTGATTTGATTTAGAGCTGTTAAATTAACAACTGTTTTAATTTTCTCTTATTTTTGTGTTTTGTTTTTTGTTTTTACATTCAGTTCATATCGACCAGGCTTGTCTTCACCTAAAACATTTGTGCTTAATGTATTACATAGGTGGTAAGAAAGACTTTTTGTTCTGTTCAGCTCTGGCCGATGTGTCATCTTGTGCATGTTCTGTTCAATCATAACACTTGCCACACAAGTGTCATTTCCTGCATAAATAATTGTATTGGAAAACCGATGTTAACATGACACCACTGTGTATGAGAATGTCGCACTGTATGGCAACCTTTCTAATGGGGACCAAGATACAGCGTGTGTCAAGTGGCTGAATCAGTGGCTACATCTAACTAATTTAACCAGTATATCTATTCCAAGGGTCAAACGGAAGGGAAAATTGACATTTGAATAATCACTGGGTCTGAATGTGGCCAGAATGAGCTTTGCTGTAGGAGTGCATGTCACGGAGGCAGTGTACCTTACTATTAAAAACGATGCAATCATGGAAAGTGCTTTAGCAGTGAGGTAATAGGGTCTGGAAAATCCACCCGGCAACAGCCTTGTAGCTGTGGAGTGTGAAGCAGAGTTTGTCTATTGGCAGAGCTGACTGTGAATTTTTGCAGCAAAAACCCTATCAGGAGATTTGGTGGATATATAAATACAGAACACTGGTAGAAGTGGAGTGGAATTCCCTTTGGTTTGCTTTGTTTGGGGCCTTTTAGGAAGAAGTATTTAGCTGTACTAATCCAATAAGACGTTGATATTTGGCTCGCAAGCTGCAGTTAGAAAGTCACTGAAATCATTAGTGAGGGTACAGCTGGTTGCTCTTTCATTGTCTTAATTTAAGCTCTTGTAATGGAGTGTCCACCACAGGGCTAGAATGTGTCCTGGAAACAGTGGTTTTACTGCTTTTCAATCATGGAGTAGTCAACAGTGTCAGTTTGTGTGTTGTTTTAACTGAAACATGATTCTCCTTGAAAATGAAGGTAAACCATGCATTTTCAAGTTAATATGGTCATATCCTACCCAAAAGACAAAAATAATCATGTAGTGCCAAAGTGATGACTGGTGACAGGGGTTAATAGTATTGTTGATGCTTTTTAATACATCCGTGTGGCAAGATGATAATAATGATCTAATAATACTTAAGGTAATAAGCAGGAACTAAAAGTCAATGGCATGAGACATTTTCCTCCTCAGTTACTAATAGGAGATACCTTCCCGTGTATGTAGCTTCATTATCTTCCTATTACAAAGGTTTTAATAACTTATCCAAGTGGTCAGCATTAAATACCTGAGCAGGAGTACAAACCACAGCAGGCTGATGCAGTCCTGTGTGGTTTATATATATCCTTGTTTGCTGTTGTGCTCTCTTGTTTCCTGGCTGGTTTAGTGTTGGATTTCAGACACAAGTTTGTGTGTGATAACTGTAGGTCTTTGGGAGCACTTCAGCAGTAACAGGTACACAGAAAGTCTAACCAAGAGTGGAGCAGGAGCCACTACTAAAAGGTTTGAGTGGGTTTAAAGTGATAATGAAACCAGTAACCAGCGGCCTCTTCCCAGCTATATTGTCCTGTCCCTTTCTGACTAGTAGTCATCAAATGGGAGCTGTACAAGATGTCTTCTGTACTTGGTCTGTAGTTCAGGTGTGTCTTGGATGGAAGTTTCCTTAATTACAAAATTGCTGCTGTTTGTTTCTTTCTAGCTTCCATTCTGAATTTGTGATCAGAAGACAGGCAAGGACATAGAATCATGGAATAGTTTGGGTTGGAAAGGACCTTAAAGCTCATCCAGTTCTAACCCCTGCCACGAGCAGGGACACCTTCCACTAGAGCAGCTTGCTCCATGCCCCATCCAGCCTGGCCTTGAACACTGCCAGGGATGGAATATCCCTTCCAATCTTTCTCCTTTGCTCTCTTCCACAAACACATGCTGGGATCTGACTGAAAACTTGTGAATTAGAAACATCTGTTGATCTCTGGCATTGGTGTTCCTTAAAACTCCTCTGTCCTTCACGTCCTCCTTCATCACAGTTTCCTCTAGTGGTGTGTGATAGAACAGGGGTGGCTTCTTTGTTTGGCCACACAAGCATTTTTCATGTTCATCTTTAATGCTCTTAAGGAATGTGCTGGTTCATGCTCTGTTTATTTCCTCTTGGAACAGCCGTTACCTGTTTCCTAACTCTCAAGAACAGTATTCACTTTAACCCAGAATCTTGATGAGCTTCTTGCAGAGTCTGATCTCGTTTCTCTCTAATGAATGCTTGGCCATTCCCCTTCATATTTTAGAAGCTGTCAGTCAGCTCAGACTTTTCCTTCTGGGAGAGGCCATGGATTTACTTGGTCACTGTTGCATAGAGCATAAAGAACTTTTCATCTCCTGGAGCACTGCTTGAGCTGAAGTGGTGGTGTGAAGGCTGGGTGGGCTTGTGCTGGCTTGCATTGAGTGTCGAGGTATTGGAGGGAAGTGGTGGTTTATCCATTCTATAGCTCTCCTGGCTTGTGTGGGATCAGTTTGTTTTGTATAGGACTAGAGGGGGAGAGTGTGTGCATGCCCAGTACTGCTGTGTCTCAGAATGAATTGACCCAAGCTGATCTTTAGTAGAATTCTGAAGGTGATCCATCTGCATCATCTTTTTCTGATCACAGTAGCAGATCTCTATGGTAGTTTTTGATGATGAGCTGAAGGATGCATTTTTTTCTATTAAAAGTACAGAAAGTGTGTCTAGAAGATGCAGCAAGTTCTTCTGCCAGAATCTTTCTTGTTCACTCAGGGAATGGTTTTTGGTAAAAGTGCAATCGAGTCTGGAGCTTGTCTTGTAATAAAGAGAAAATGTGAAGAATGTGACAATTTCCCACTTTTATGGTTCCACTGATGGATGTCTCTCCTTCTCTCCCTTTTATTCTTTGAGTGTGTTGTGAGGTTTAATCTGTTTTAAGTGGTTGATGGCATCCTGTGTCAGTGTGTGTTCAAATGATTTCTCAGACAAGTTTCCTTGCAATGGATGAAAACCCTTTTAAAACCAGCAGTTAGAGGGAAACTAATGAAATAACCAATGATTTACAGATAGTTCACTTCTCAGAACCACTGGACAAACTCCCAAACCAGATTGAAAAGGCAGATATGTGTTTGGAGTATAATAATAACAGCTTTCTGAAGTCTGTTGCCTTTATCTATCTTGCAAATATTTATTAAGTCCATAAACCCAGTTGTCCTGTTTGTGTTTTCAGCTTCCCTGAGGAGTTACCTTGCTCTGTTGGTTGTTCATGGATGAAATGCAGGATATTACTCATAATAAATGATAATAATTCTTCACTTATCACTTAACTGCATTAAATGCAAAAGCAGTGTATGAAAAGTAGGACTGGGAGTTTAACAGAGCAATTTGAGTCATTGTGATTCGGTCTGTGTAGAAGGCAGTTAGCTACTGCATGTTCACAGAGGACATCTAATTGCATCAACATTATCTTAATCTCTTGAGGGAGAAATCAGCAAATGGTTGTTTTTCTGCTGTCACTGAAATTAGGTAACACACCATCGCTGATGTTGTCTTTCTTGTTTCAGTTCTGTAGAAAGCGTTCTGAAAACACTGGTGAAGAGCTGCAGACCGTAAGTGTGTGTTGTCTGGGGGGGGTTTAAAGCCTGCATCCTTACCATTACATTAAGAGGGGGCAGAAAAGTAGGGTGGGTTTTTTGGTTTTAAAAACAAGTCATTCCCTGGCTGATGTCCCAGTTCATTTAAGGAGGTTTTGGTGAAGGGTAGGGACTTTTCGGGTTTACTGCATTATGGATGATCAATACCCAGGTTTTAGGTGGCTTAAAATGAAAATAGTGACAGGCACGCTCTCTGTTCCAATATCTAAACAAAGTGTAAGGTCGTTTGGTTTTGGTTCTGAACACCCTTGGTGGAAAATCTGTTAATAGTTAAGCCATATATCGCTAGATAAGGCCACCGCTGCCTTTGCCCTTCTGTGTGTTCACTGGGAGCGTGTGTGCCTGAGCCAGTGCTCTCTGCACTGACTTTGCTCACAGCTTAGGATACAGAAGAGATGAAGAGACTTATTCTCTTACTACTGGCTGTACAACCTTTTGTAGTTGTCATCTGCTTTCATGGGAGCAGTTGCTCCACGCACTGATGCTACTCTGTTGAACAGCCCAATAGGAGATGCTGTTCTAAACACACACTGCTAGTATGAGAAGCATAAGGATAAAACAACCTTAACACTTCTCCCAGATACGTGTGGTTTTGTAGCTAAATAAAACCCCTTATTTCCAGCATTGATTTTCTGGTAGCTGGTACGAATGTGAAAGTCACTGAAGCAGAGTGTTTAAAAAGGAAATGTGATATTTGTTTCTTGAGAATTCTGACTTAAGGTTGGGACACTGATGATGGCGTTTCCAGTTGGTCCCATATCAACTGCAATAGTTATGTTGTATAAACAGTTGCATCTGGTGTGCATTTTAAATAGTGCAGTGCTTGGATATTTAGGGGTTTTTAAAAGAAATTAAATAACCAGCATTCTTCTAATGCTCCTATAAATACTCCTCATGCCTTAAGTAATCCTTTTTTCCATACTGCATCAAATGTAAATAGTTGTTTGATATTTTTTTTTCTGACCAGCCTTCACATTGAAATGGTTTTGCATTCTGCAGAACCTTATCTGGTTTGACAAGGCCAGATCCTTCTTAGATTTGTGGTCTTGGATGATGCACGTGATGTCCTTGCTCTTAACTCTGTGCTCTGCGAAGGTTGAGTGGGGTGAAGGACTGCCTGTCTATTGTCCCTGGACACACGATTTTCCTGGGAGCTAAGATTTATGACAGATCAGTGAATAGTTTTAGATATGCTTTAAGAAGACCCAGACTTTCAAGCCAAGCCAAGTGGTTTCCTTGCTTTCAGGTATTTTCCAGAAGATGCCACTGCAGAGATGCTGCATGAATGGAGGCCTTTAATGTGTCCTTTTGACGTTACCATGCAAAAGGCTATAACCTACTTTGAGCTATTCCTACCCACAACCCTTCCTCCTGCCCTTCACCAGAAGGGTTTCAAGTAAGTGCAATCGAGTGTGTGTTGCTGTAGTGTTCTGTTGCAAATGCAACTGATGATATTTTACAGGGTGGCTTGAAGTCAACCAGCAAAATGAATGGTGGCTTTTAAGAGCATTGTTGGAAGGAATTCAAGACATTCTGTCAGCATTCTTTTGTGAAAGTAACCTGGGGGAATTGTGTAGTGTCTGTTCTCAAAGGAGTTCTTCCTTCTCCAGGGTAAAGCACAGGGTACACAACAAAGCAAGCTAAATTGAATTAAGTGCACTTTTAATCCTGAAGGAATAGTCTCACAAGTAAAAAATCATTAACCATAGCAGAGCTTTAAGTCCTACCTTTTATTTAATTTGGGCCAGATTCCAATGAGTCCTTCATGTAGGATAAAATACAGCTCTTACTACAAATATGGAACTGGAGGTGGAGGTCTTCAGTCAAGATTTGGAAATGTGAGACAGAAGAGAAGCCTGGAGAAGAGAAGACTCAGGGGAGACCTTAAATCAGTCTACCAGTACCTAAATGGGGCCTACAGGAAACCTTGAGAGGGGCTTTTTACAAGGGTGTGTAATGACAGGACAAGGGGAATGGCCTTAACCTGCCAGAGGGGAGATTTAGATTTGATATAAGGAAGAAGCTGTGGCTACGCCATCCCTGGCAGTGTTCAAGGCCAGGTTGGACACAGGGGCTTGGAGCAAGCTGCTCCAGTGGAAGGGGTCCCTGCCCGTGGCAGGGGTTGGAGCTGGAGGAGCTTTAAGGTGCTTCAATCCAAACCAGTCTGGGATTCTATGAGAGCGACAGGAAATGAGTTTCACAATTAAAGGAGAAACTTTAACAGGGCAGGGCAGGACAGTATCTGGGTCGTATTTAAGGCAGAGCTATTGAACTTCAAAGCGCAAGTTAGTGATGTTTAGTGCATATAGAGATTACTTAGGCTGTGAGGTTAACAGTACATTCGTGGCAGAGGGTTACTGAAAACTTCAAGAAAGGGGGTGAATATAGTTTATACCTGTAATTTGAGGGACTGGTATGGAGGGTTTGCATCATTGGCTTCAGGTGAATTCAGAATAGAAGCTCTTGACACTTGGGACCCTTGGTCAGTAAGGACAAATTTTAGATTTTAAGGTAGAGGGAAATGAAGTGTGATTTATTTTCATCTGGTTTACGTTTGTTGAGATGGCAAAATGTAGTGAAGTGGTGAAACTGATGTAGATAAGGAAACTGCTGGTGAAACACTTATGTGAAAGGAAGGGTTCAAACAAGGGAGGTAGAAGAAGCAAGCACTGAAACTCAGGATCAGATTTGCGGATAGAGGGGATGCTGTGGGAAACAAAGTGATATAAGCCTGTCAGTGCTGATCCCTGTTCATGTTGAATGAGTTGAGGGGCAGGTGATTTCTTGCAGTCACCTGGCTAAGTGAGGGATAAACCCAGTGAGGGAGCTGCTTTCACAACATTTAACTGTAATCAAAGTAACTTTCTTTGATTCTGTTCTCTTGTAGGCTCTGGTTTGATGAATTTATAGGCCTTTGGGTGTCAGTTCAGAACCTTCCCCAGTGGGAAGGGGTAAGTATTTACTTTCTACCTACCCTGGAAGAAATTCATTTACATGTTCCTGCCACTTGTTTGCAAGGCATTGAAGTCCAACAGTGATATAATGGATTGTTGTTTTCCTTCTGCTGTAACTAGCACACACAAGCAGAGACAGTAACTTCATCATTGTTAGCAAGCAATTACTGGCTGACTAAATGAGAGTGCACTTGTGCTTGGTGAACAGTGTTTAATGGTGGCTCGGGCAGCTTTTCTTTTCAGCCTTGGGAATGTGGGCATTTTCCAGAGTGCCTGTTAATGCTGCTGATGATGCAAGATGCTGTTGTGATTTCTGTTAAGTTAGAATTCTGTGAAGTCCCATCTTTTACATCTTAATGGATCTTTCATGATCCCTAATTTTGAGTAGCAATGCTTTGCCTTGACTGCAGTGAGTTATTGTCATCTTTGCTTTAGATACAGTAAAGAACCTGTATTCCTCTTGCTCAAAAATACCACCAGGCTATTTCTTTCAAGTAAAATGATTTACTATGTACTTGTCTGTCCTTTACTGTGTGTCTTATAGATGCAAACTTGGAAAAGAAAATCAAGTGTCATTCTTAGTTTAGGTGCTACTGTTGCAGCTGACCTGTGCCCTGGCTTTACTGCAGTGAAACTTGGCATAAAACCACATTTTTTCCCATACTCAACATGAACATAAGCTCATGGACCATCTGTTCCTCTTACTGGTCTCCTGCTGATGTACACTTCTTAGTGGCTTTGGAGACACCTGATTTCCAAAACCCCAGTGTCTTTGTGAGAAGGTTTGTGTGTAGGTCTTCCTGGTTTGAGTTTTGTTCCATTGCAAAGGAAGGCAGTCAGTCTTTGCTTCAACAGTTGACAAGTGTCCAGATTGGAACAGGATGATTGCCAAAGCTCTATTTGAGGTTGTCTGTAGACATTGCGTCTTTCTGCTGGCTCTCCAAAACCCCACAATTCCATCTACTCTTTCTGACAGGAAGATGACAGCCTGCACTTTAATACCATGGTTTGGTGTGTCTCTGTCAAATGGTCTAACAAATAATCATCAACACTCTTTCATAAGCTGTCTCTGATATTTTTTCCCTCTTCCACCATGTTCTGACAGTTTGCTCACAACATCTTTATTTTTTCCCCCAAAGCTTTCACTTCTTGTTTCCTTTACTGTCTGCTCTGCATCTTAAGGGCAGGCGTGTTCACTGCATCAGGCTTGGATGCAGAAAACGAGACATATGGGTTCTGACTGCAGTCCAATTTAAGCCTCTGTGCTGCAAGCTTTTTCTCAGCTCGCTTTGGCAGAGCTGGACTTGCTGTTTGAAGAGGAGCTATAGAATCAGTTGCCTTTGTGCATGGTAAGGGATTTTTTTCAGTGGGTATTTCCTGTATCAAAAAGGTAGATAATTTAAATGGAACACTAGTCTTCAGGCTGTGTCAGATGTGACTGTCCTGAATTGAATTTGTGGGTTTTCCAAAGCTATCATGTCCTTCAGACTGAGAGGTGAACTGTTCTTCTGTGAATATCTGCCTCTGAACAAGGCAGGATTGTTTAAGGCAGTTCCTTTTGGCTTTGCCATGGCTTCAAGGTACTGATAGAAGCATCAAGGCTCTAGGAGACCTAAGAGGTATTTCCCTATTTGGGCAAGCTCATAAAAGGAGTGTTGCTGGATTATGTGCTTCCTCACAATCAGGATATGGGAGTCAGACTTTATCTCCTTTTTGTTCAGTCCTGTTAACCCTTTCCTGAGGACATTTTTCAGCTTCCTTCTGGACTCGTGAAGCTGTCCTCTGGCAATGGAGTATCTAATTCTTCACAGTCACATACTGCTGTCCCCTCTGACAGCTAATGACTGTGACCTTTGCAAACCACAAATGTGCTTAAACCAAAGCTTACAGATGTGACAGCCATCAGCACAGGCAAGCATGCTTTAAGTAGGATGGATCCTGCAGAAGCAGTTTTGGCTGAATTTTCTTCACTGTCTAAATATAGATGCTGTTTTAGGCCAGTGTCCACACTGAGCTCACATGAGAGTGCTCTAGTAATGAGGAAGCACCATGACATGAATTGGCAATCATAGGCTCTTGCTGAGCTGCTCCAGCTCAGAGTTACCCTGGAAGGCTCAAAAGGGGGAAAGATGTTTCTTAGCAAAAGCTTAACTCTTTGACAGTGTATAGCTCAAACTTGTCTGTTGTTCATCTACTGTTCTTCAGAGTTGCTCTAGCAATAAATGGTTGAGAATTTAAATGGTAGTGAATGCATTCTGCCTTTCATGTTAATTCACAGAGCGTGGGGAAAGGGAGAGTGTGAGTGTACCTTGTAGAAGTACTATTAATAGGTCTTTACATTTAAAAAGATATGTATCTTTTGTGTATATATATATATATATATATATTGAAGAGGTAGGGGTATATGTTCTGGCAGGCTGCCTCTGCCAGAGCTGAGATCACAATTACCTGTTTTGTAAGGGCTCAGATGTGTGATGAGTTGGACTCCTGAAGACGGGAATTCTGATGCATTGTGGAAGGTGGCATTGGTGGCTCCTGATGGAGTGAAATCTGCCTTTACAAGCACTGTAGTGACATGGGTAGCTTTTCTCTTGCACCTGCAAAGTAGATTGAGGGCTTTGTGCATCTTTTATCATGATTCTAATAAATATTTCTTTTATGGTTGTTCTCAGCATCTAGTAAATCTGTTTGCTCGCTTGGCCACTGACAACATTGGATACATAGACTGGGATCCGTATGTACCAAAGGTAATATTCCTCATTTTATGGAATTATCTTGTTTGCTTTAAGTCCCTGGTGTCCCTGCGCTGAGAAGCATTCATCTTCCCTATATGGATCTTACATTGCAGCGGGCCATTCTTTCAAATTAAGTACATTCATTTGAAGACCTAAGTTTAAGATGGGAAGATTTGAGCATCCTTTTGTACAAGGCAGCACTGGAAGTTGCTGCTGTTACCACCTGCCTCAAAACCAAACAGAAGCAACAGCATATCTTATAGTGCAAGTGCTATCTGATTGTGTAATATGTAGTTAGTGTGGAAATGGCTCTTAGTGGTATTCTTTGATAAACAGTCTGTGTGACCTTTTGAATCTTTCAGCTTTTTCTAAGATTTACAGCATTTATGTTGTTTAAACCCCCAAACCAACACCTTTTGATTAGAAAACTTAATTTATGCCAGTTCTGTGGCATAAATTCATAAAGTAAATCATTCAAAAAGTAATAAATCCATCAAGTAATTTATGCCAATGTGATTGTCTTTTCAGATTTTCACCAGAATTCTGAGGAGTTTAAATCTTCCAGTGGGAAGCAACCAAGTTGTTGTTCCAAGATTCCTGACAAATGCTTACGATGTAGGGCATGCAGTCATGTGGATCACAGCCATGATGGTTAGTAGCCTTTTCATGAAGGGAAACAAAACCTAATGCAGAGCTTTAAGCAAGTATGTGTTTAACGTGAGTGTTTGTCCTGTTTAGCTGATGGAAATGGCTGTGCCATTCTGGAAATGAATGTTATCCACATTCCAAGTGTGTATCCACAGCTGCCAGTAGCACTGGCAGCTGAAGGATTGAATCACTCTTTTAGGGGTGAATCTCATCTGATGTGATGGGGAGAAATTGCTCCTTAGTGCTGAGCTGAGGGTGGGGAAGGGAGGGGATTTGCTGCTGTGATTTGATGCTTTGCGGTATGACTGTGGTGAGAGTGCTCACTTGCACCTTGTACTTACTGTGTTAGCTGTTCATTTAACTTGTTTCATGTAATAAAATACTGTGGTTTATTTGTTACAGGGTGGACCGAGTAAACTAGTGCAAAAGCACCTGTCTGGCTTGTTCAATAGCATTGCCTCTTTCTACCATCCTTCAAATAACGGGCGCTGGCTGGTGAGTTCTTTGCATGTCAAGACAATAAATTTGGCTGTAATTTTGACAGTCAAACCTGTCACTTGAAACATGTTGATAGATGCATTATGTGCTCCAGCAGCCAGATTGTCTGTTGGTTGGATATATATTGAGACTTTTCATTTCCAAGACGTGATTGTACTGTCATTCAAATCATACTTTTGCTTGATGTCAGAACCACAGCAAATGCAGGTATTCTTCAAATGTCTAACCCAAATGCGGTTCAGAAGCCTAAATTAGACATCTAATTCATAGATAGCTGGGAAAAAGAAGCCAGCACATTAAAGGAGGGTGATACACAGCATCAGTGTGACTTGTGTGACATAGCTTTTGTATTACTGACCTGCTATCTCCAAGTTAGCAAATTCTAAACAAAGGAAAAAAGAGTTTCAATGCATATCCAGTTTGATGAAGTATAGCTCGCTGATGGTGCAGCTAGCAGAGTATTCTGCTAGTAAGAATCTCCCTTTGATAGCTGGTGGAAAGTACAGATTAAAATAGCAGGGCTGGCCAAAGCAGTGCCAAAGAATCTGGCTTGTTCTAGAATAGCTTACTTGTTTCCATGTGAGTATGCAGAGAATGCGCTCAGAGATGTCCCAAAACTATTGGTAGGTAATCTTAAATCTTAACTATAACCTTTGTATGTATTTTTCATGATCTTTTAAATCATAAGGCATGGTGCTGGCAGCATAATTCCTGATATTTTGGGAACTGAAGTTTAATGCCAAGCTGCAAACATTGTGTTTTAGAGCTCTTCAGATTTTCCTTTTACTCAGTCATGTCATTTCAAGATACTGGCTTTACTATTTCTGTTGTACATTTAGCAGCTCAGACTCTGCTACTGCCAAGTAACTGAACAGCATTTCTTGTGCATTTAACAGAACAAACTGATGAAGCTACTTCAGAGGTTACCCAGTGGTGTTGTGAGAAGGCTGCATCGTGAGCGCTACAAGAAGATGACGTGGTTAACTCCTGTGCCTGAGAGTCACAAACTTACTGACCAGGATGTTACAGACTTTGTAGAATGCATTATTCAACCTGTTCTCCTGGCTATGTTTAGTAAAACTGGAAGCCTGGAGGCTGCCCAAGCCCTGCAGAACCTTGCACTGATGCGTCCTGAATTAGTAATTCCACCTGTACTGGAGAAGTAAGTTCTGCAGAAACATTACAACTTCCCTGTTCCCTTCCCAATGGATAAATATACAAAGCAGTTGTATTAAATGATAAGCAATTTCTTTGCTGCAGTGAATGCTTGCAGTGAAAGGAACTGCTAATACACAACCCTGAGCAATTGCCTGAGTCAGGAAAGGGAGTGAGGGAGGACTTTGGTTTTAATTGTAATGTATTTGGTTTGGGTGTTTTGAAGCACCTGGCAAATGGAATAGTTCTGGGATCTGGTCATGGCTTGTGCAGTATGGGGCAGTCCTCGGGTGGTTTGCACTACTGGTAGCAGTGTGAGTGGATCAGTTAAAGAACCAACTGTGCCCCCTTTATTCATGAGCCACCTTGTACTTCCTCACTAGCTTTCAGCTGGGACAAATGCAAATGATGTTTATGTAGTTTGTGTTTATGTAGTAATAAGGGTAAGTTTCATATTTCTGGTTTGTGTCAGGGTATGTTGCAGTTACAGATGTTTAAAATGACTGTCACTGCTTCTGTATTCATAAGCACATTGCTAAAGTACATGCCCATATGAAATACTTTGTACTATTACTAATGCCTTGGTGCCTGAAATTCCAAGAGAAGAATGTAACTCCTTCTTGCCCCAGGGGAAAGCTTTCTTCCTAGTCCCTATCCATGTTCTTCCTCCTATACAGTCCCTTGTACTTTAACACTGCTCTGCTCTTGTGGGACCTCACCTGGAGTGTTGTGTGCAGTTCTGGTGTCCTCAACATAAAAAGGACATGGAACTGTTGGAACAAGTCCAGAGGAGGCCACGAGGATGATCAGGGGCTGGAGCACCTCCCATATGAAGACAGGCTGAGAAAGTTGGAGCTGTTCAGCCTGGAGAAGAGAAGCTGCGTGGAGACCTCAGAGCAGCTTCCAGTATCTGAAGGGGGCTATAGGGATGGTGGGGAGGGACTCTTCATTAGGGACTGCAGTGACAGGACAAGGGGTAACGGGTTCAAACTTAAACAGGGGAAGTTTGGGTTGGATGTGGAAAGGAGGTTCTTTCCTGTTAGGGTGGTGAGGCACTGGAATGGGTTG
This sequence comes from Pezoporus wallicus, assembly GCF_028554395.1. Lineage (NCBI taxonomy): Eukaryota > Metazoa > Chordata > Aves > Psittaciformes > Psittacidae > Pezoporus > Pezoporus wallicus. Next base: position 2,996,351 of record NW_026637486.1, read on the forward strand.
CCCAGGGAGTTTGTGAATGCTCCATCCCTGGCAGTGTTCAGGGCCAGGTTGGATGAGGCCTTGGGTGATATGGTTTGGCGTGGGGTGTCCCTGCCCACGGCAGGGGGTTGGAACTGGATGATCTTAAGGTCCTTTCCAACCCTAACGATTCTATGATTCTATAACACCTTATATTGTAAAAACAGTGGAGAGATGAGTTTGTTTTGAAGAGTCCTTTCAGACTCGGCTGGTGGTGAAACCTTGCTGAACCTGCTTTTACATGGAAACATTTACAGCATAACAGTTCTAAGGAGGACAGCAGTGGATGCGTGTGTTGGGCATGACTGTTACAGTTTCTGTTTTGGGAGCAGACTGAACCTCTGCTCGAGTTCAAACTATCACGGGTATGTTTGCCTTGGCTGCAGCTCCCGGTTGGTTTTGTTGAATAGTTGTAGATCCTTTGGATGATGTAGGGCAGGGGTAGCACTGTGACTCCTGTTTGGACTGCCGGTTGTAGGTAACAGTAGGAAGAGTTATGCCTTTTGCTAAAAAGTAGTGTAAAAAAAACCCTTAAAGGTTAAAAAACCACAGTACTTTAACAGGTTTTTATTAGAAAAGGCATGGACTTTAATGTAACATCAAGCAATATATCCCTTTAGACGTCATCGAGGCAGGTTTTCATGCTTGCCATGAGAACCTTACACTGAGCTTGAAGTTCAAACACTAAAATCATCATAGCTTTGAAGCCATGTGCTGTTACCAATTCCTATGCTGCAACTGCTAACAGATTCTTTAATCCTGAATTTGTTAATAGGACTGATCAAAGGAAAGGATCATTTTCTATTACAGCAATGTTGAGTCCACTGGAAAAAGATCAGAAAAAAATAAGGAACCATGGATGAGCTTTTATTTTTCTTCAGAAATTTTGTCCCTTTTCCATAGAAAATAACACTTGTGATGCACTTTTCTTTGAAGACTTTAAAACATTGCTGTTGCTAAAATAACTGCTCTTAAACTTCACAGGACGTACCCTGCACTCGAGACGCTGACAGAACCTCATCAGCTCACAGCCACGTTGAGCTGTGTGATCGGGGTGGCTCGCAGCCTGGTGTCTGGGGGGAAGTGGTTTCCTGAAGGTCCAACACACCTTCTACCTCTACTGATGAGAGCATTGCCAGGGGTAGATCCAAATGACTTCAGCAAGTGTATGGTGAGTGTGTAAATCCCACCGTTTTATAGGGTAGTTAGCCAGTATTTCACTCTGAGAGCTGCTTTAGATTCATATCAATAAGTAACTCCTGTTTCCTAGCCTGATTTTGTTTCTGCACAGTCTTATTTCTAGTAAGTTAATATCACAAACCTCTAACTTCTAATAATGTTTTTGGCTTGCTGGACAATAGTGAATCTTTAACACCAGATTGTGATGAGCATTGTACTGCCTTTCTGGGCAGCACTGAAAACCAAGAGAAAACAGGTGTTCCAGAGGTACTAGCAAATATTCCTGATCTTTTAAGAGCAACAGGAAGACCTTCATTACTAGGTCTTCATCTTCAATGAGCTTTAAATATACTGTTCAAACAGTGTAAAATGATAGGGGTTTTATAACTTGAAAGTTCAGCACAAAGTATTACCTAGGAAATACTAATAATAATAACTTAGAAAATACTTGAGGGGGTTTTGCACAGTGCTGGAAGTTTTATACAAGAACTCAGAAAGAATTATTGAAGTTTTGGGGTGGAAGAATTAGGCTCTGGATATATATTTTTTAATGTAATGATTTACTTTAGCTCCCATACCTTAACTGCAAGAGCTTTTCAATGTGAATACAGTAGCACTTACTAAAGAGCTGTTTGCAACTCTCAACAGATTACATTCCAGTTCATTGCAACATTTTCTACTTTGGTGCCTTTAGTAGATTGTTCATCTGTATTGCAAGAAAGAGATGATCTGTCAGAGGTAAGTGCTGTGCAGTTATAGAACCAAAACTATAACCTAGTTTTTAATTGAATTTCTAGTAATGCAGTGATCTCTTCAGAACTGTAACGGGTTTGCTACTCTCTCCTGTATATGTAAAACTAAGTTACATGAAAATAAAATGCAACAAAACCCCAAACATGTAGATCATGTTTGCTTCAGGTCAGTAGGGTAGAGTGGACATTGGCATGCATATTGGCCATGTATTGTTAGCACTGCTGCTTAGTCATAGGGTGTTGTAGAGATAGTGTTAAATTCAAACAGTTTAGTATCAATATGTAGCATAATTAAACTCTGAGCTTGCCCTGCTTTGAGTAGGAGGTTGGGCCACATGGTCTCCAGAGGTCCATTGCCATCTACATTTTTTGAGTTAATAAAATAGCAGCTTTGATACCATTAAATTTTTGAAACTTCTTGTCACCATAAAACATTATGACAGAGAAGAGAGTGAAGCTGCATCCGGTATACTACAAATGAGGCAGCAGCAGAGTCCACTATGGTACTTGAAACGGCCCTGTTAGAATCACAGATTAGTTGGGTTGGAAAGGACCTTAAGATCATCCAGTTCCAACCCCCCTGCCATGGGCAGGGACACCTCACACTAAACCATGGCAGCCAAGGCTCTGTCCAACCTGGCCTTGAACACCACCAGGGATGGAGCATTCACAACCTCCCTGGGCAACCCATTCCAGTGCCTCACCACCCTCACAGGAAAGAATTTCCTCCTTAGATCCAATCTAAACCTCCCCTGTTTAAGTTTGAGCCCGTTACCCCTTGTCCTGTCACTGCAGTCCCTAATGAAGAGTCCCTCCCCAGCATCCCTGTAGCCCCCTTCAGACACTGGAAGCTGCTCTGAGGGCTCCACACAGCTTCTCTTCTCCAGGCTGAACAGCCCCAACTTTCTCAGCCTAATTAACCAGCCTGTTAGATGCTTTGTCTTGTCCACTGCTAGGAGACTCCTCTGGTAGCTCAGAGAACAGATAATAGCTACAGATAACCCAGATTCTGAGCTCTCAGCCACTGCAAGAAGGTTCATTTCATTGCCCCAGAGCAGCAGCACTCAGAAATGAAGAGGAGTTTATATGCTGAATGCTCAGTGTAAATATGGCAGCAGAGCCAAGTCTGTCACCAGAGCTGGTGCTCCCTGACCTCCTGCTGGAAGGGCAGACCAGTAGGAAAGCCAAAGGTTGTATCCATGGAGGCAGACCATCTCACCCTGAGAGGTCGCCTGGCTAGACATCAAGGCCTGGAAATTGGACAGGGCAGCAGAAAGAAAGTGTAGTTTTGTGTAGTGTACTTGAGACTATACAAACTTCAACTGGAAGTGCACTGTAGTCTGTCACAAAAATGGGAAGTGTTTTTGAAGTAGTTAATATAGGAAATAAACTTTCTATTATGTTTTCGTAAGAAAAGCCAACCTTTTGTGCTGCTTTTGTGTTGGAAAATGCAGGTGGAAAGAGAATTGTGCTCTGCAACTGCTGAATTTGAGGACTTCGTACTGCAGTTTATGGATAGGTAAGAAGCTATGAGTAGGTGAAAGCTTGGTGTGAAGAACTTAAAGCTTTCAAGTTCTACTTACTGACATGGTACTTACTGTATTGGCGTAGATGTTTTGGACTTATAGAGAGCAGCACACTAGAACAAACCAGAGAAGAGACTGAAACTGAGAAAATGACTCACCTGGAGAGTCTGGTGGAATTGGGGCTCTCTTCTACTTTCAGTACAATCCTTACTCAGTGCTCAAAGGATATATTTAAGGTATGTACAACATGGGCATTCCATCTGACTTTGAGGCTTAATTCTTCCTTCCTTGTCCTGTTGTGATCTTTCATGTTTAACCAAGGAAGGGGCTGGAGGGGGCAGTTTAGGACTTCATGTCAATGTGTTTTATGATTATATGCACATCTGTACAAACCTCTGCTTTCCTTTCCTTTTCTCCCCCTACCACTTCTTCAGCTGGGCAAAGGAGCTTTTTCAAGGAGCTGTGTGGCTAATGAGATCAGAAAAATGATCTAGATTAAAATAACTCTGAGGGAGGGGAGTGGAGGAACCAAGTTCTTGCCTTGCAGGTTGGGTTAACCCATTTGAACCTGTTTGTGTTACGTTACACATGTATTTGGAGATGTTTTTGTGGTTCTATACATTTTGAACCATTGCACTGGACACTTTGGTATGATTTTTGTCTGGAATCTTTTGGTTTCTGTAAGTTCTAAGTTAATTCTTCATTGTCATTAAGTATCTGATTTGTATTTTCACTGATTGTCCATTATTGAAGCAATCAGATACTATCTACACTGTGTATAATTCACACCCCTGCAAGGTATTGGATGGTAATAAGCTACTTTAAAACACACTGCCTACTTAGGTAGTTGATAGCTAATTCGTTGTTTCTTTGTTAAGTAAGGGATGTCTTGTCTTTGAAATAGCATCATTTTCTTTTCGGGGGAATGCAGCTTATTCAGGGAAAATACTCTTTTCTGGGTAGCTTTTTAAAAGCACCCCAAGCTCAGATTAGTCAACAGACTTCTCTGACCTCCTCTCTTCCAAAGTGAACGTGTGCCAAGTGTCTCCAATTTCCAGTTAAAGCGCTGTGTGTCTTGTTTACAAACTCTTGCAGGAGGAGGGGAATGCAGATCTTCCTGTTCTTCAGTTATTTTAGGGATACTGAGCACTGTCATGTGTTTTCCTGTTACTGTGTTACTGTAACTGAGTGTTGCAACAAGTAAGAATAAAGAAAAAGGGACAATCTGCAAACTGAAACTTGACAAACCTCTTGTCACTGCTACTTCTGTAGCAGCCTTTACTCTTGTACTCAGGGCTGTAGTTGTGCAATTAGACATAGGTGTTGAGTACTGATGTACGTGGTCTGTTGGAAGGTGTCCCTGATGAGCTTTAAGGTCCTTTCCAACACAAACCTTTATGTGGTTATATGGTGACACTTGGAATCTTTTCCTGAGCAGTTACTATTCACATCAGTTTTAAATCCATTCTGTAGTACTGTCAGCTTTAATCGTGATGGTAGTTACATTTTACTCAGCTTTAGGCATTCTACAGAACTGCTTTTCTATCCTGATTCAGTGTGAATCATGGTTGCAGTCCTCTGCTAAGAGAATACTATGTACAGGCGCTGCCTTGCGTGTGGCATCAACCACTTCATGACACCCAGTTTTCTCTTTTTAAAGTAACCCTCATCTTTCTGTACTCATTTTTAGGTTGCTTTGGAGAAGGTTTTTAACTTTGCTGTTTCAAACATATTTGAGACAAGAGTTGCTGGTCGAATGGTTGCTGATATGTGCCGAGCTGCAGTAAAAGTAAGAGAAATGCTCTGACTTCACTTGTCTTTAGTTTAAAAAGGCAATGCTACTACTTCTTCCTTCTTGTTTTAAAATTAGATCTTTAACTTTTCATGCAAATACAGGTCGTTCTTAATATTATATTTTCAAAAATTGGGTGGTTGCATATAACAATAATTGAAGAGGTTCATTCACAAAGTGTTTTTCTTGCACTTGGATTTTATTGAGTGTTTAAAACCATGAAGTCAGGCTGACTCTGGATTGAATTGAAGTCCAGACACAATCTATTTTTGTCTGTTTTACAAGACTCTTCTTAAAAGGTTGTCATCAATGTCTGCCTGAGCTCCATAAGGCATCTCTTTTTAAATGGGTTATTTATGTTGCTGTTTCCAGTGCCGCCCTGAGGAATCCCTGAAGCTGTTCGTACCGCACTGCTGCAATGTTATAACTCACCTCACAGTCAGTAAGTTTGTAAGATTTCTGGTGTTACTTGCTTTGGTTTAGGCTGACTTTTGTTAAGTGTGAAAATAATACCTAAAACTTGCAAGCGCTTTCCACAACTTCATTTTAATGATGGAAAATTAATCCTGTTATTTCATCCAAAAATCCAAACCAGCCTCTATCTATGTGTAATTTCAAGGTAGAAATCTATCAAGCTGGATAGGAGCATGCTGCTATCAAAATGTGGCAGTTTAAATTGTCTCCAGGCATTCCTCGATTTCTCTAAAAGCCTTCAAGATTGGCTAAAGTGACTTCCAGTTGGACCTGGATGCAGTATGAAGTGCAAGGTTGCAATAGGAGGGTTGGGAAGGAAGCTTTTGGGATGCAGACATCTGGTTTGTGATCTAGCTTGTTTGGAAAACTTGACCGCAGTTATCTTTACAGCAGCACTTATCACTTGTTCCTCTAGATGATGATGTGTTACATGATGAAGAACTAGATAAGGAGCTGCTTTGGAATCTTCAGCTTTTGTCAGAGGTATTGCAGAGAACATTCTTCCCATGCATGTATGTCACTGAATCCTGTTTAATGCCCCTGAGAGAAGAAGGAAACAAACTTCTGCTATTAAAGCAAAGTAAATCTTGTATGAACAGCACTGCAGAGCTTCTTTTTCTTTTCCAACTTGAAATGGGACAGAAGTGGCTGCTAATAAACATACAGTGTTTATGTGGAATAAAACATAAAGCATTCAAGACAATTATTGAGGGACAGAGAAAGAAGAGGGATCAATGAAGGGAAAAACATAAGATGCCTTTAGTAAAGATAAGTCTTTTAAAATGAATTTCAAAATATGAGTGTTGCTAGAGAATTTGGAATGGGGTTGGGCGGAAATGTTTGTCACAGCTCTTGTGTTGCTTAACCTTTTCCAGCAGCAGCAGTGGTAGTTGATGTGCATATTCAGTCTTGAATTTGACTTCAGAGTGACACACAGAATGAAAGGTGGTACAGGATCGGTTGAGCACTGTAATCCTCTTTAGTCCTCCACAGCAACACCAATTCTGTTTACCTTTGACATGTTTTGTCTTTCCTGTTAGATCACTCGAGTGGATGGAAAGAAGTTGCTTGTGTACAGGGAGCAGCTTGGGAAGATACTGCAGCGAACCCTACACTTAACCTGTAAGCAGGGTTACATTCTGTCTTGTAACCTACTGCACCATCTTCTCCGTTCTGCTACACTTATCTACCCCACAGAGTACTGCAGTGTGCCAGGTGGCTTTGACAAGCCTGTTTCTGAATACTTTCCTATCAAGGCAAGGATTTTCATTTATTTAGGATTAGAGGATTTGACTTTCTTTTTTAAAAAGCAATCATACGCTATGTTATTTGTTTTTATTTGGAGATTTCTGAACATAGGGAGCAGCAATGGAAATTGTAACTGAAAAATGCTTTGGGCTTTGAAACATACAGCAAATTACAAGTTACTGACAATTATACTGGTAGCAAAACATGAATGCTGACTTGTTTGGAGTAGTTTTATAGCATGAGATGTTACTAGTTTATGATGTGTGTTTTACAATGACTGCATGAGTACAATAAGATAATATAAAGCAAGAGTGCCTCCTCATGTTCCTTATTACTGTAATATATGCTGCATTTAACTGAGACCCAGCTATCATGAAGTATGGTTGGTGAAATCTGGAGTTTAGTGGGAAAAATTTGCTGTTCCCTTTATCCTATGACTGGATATTTAAGTTATCCAGTTGCCCTGGGACACAGTCTTTCATCTGTTTTTGTGGATGAGAGCTGCAACCTTTTCTTGTTCCTCTTCATATAAATACGAATATTCCTCTTCATATAAATATCAGATATAAGAAGTAATGGTGAGTGCATAGCAAAATGAGTACATCAGTGCAAAACCATAGAAGAAAAGAGACGTGGTGTTTTACAGGTCAGAGTAACAAATGGACAGAGATAAAATGAAAGTAGAAGTGGCAATATTAAAAATCACTGATACTGTTGAAAGTAATACTCTAGTCTGCTGTTAAGGCTTTGAGGTCAATATATCAGTTGCAGATGAACAGTGCAGCAGTTTTCAGCTGGCCTGTTGGCATATAAGCATGCATTTTGCTGTGTGTTCTTTCCCATAACCTCATAGCTGCAGATAATCTAATGCTTGTTTCTGAAAGCCAGTGCGGCTTTATAAACTGGTGGCAGCATCCAGTTGGGCCAAATACTCACTTAAAAACCAAGAAAGGAATCATAATTAAATGCCCCAACACAAAAATAGACTAGTTCTTAAATTCCTCCTCTGAAACTGAGGAAATTCCCAGTTACTTTGCTGGTCCATTATTATATCAACTCTTGATTGCCGTTAGCTGCTCGAGTTTGTCACTTAGATGCTTCCTATCGTGCCTCATATAAAGCTGCAGTTGTGTCACTTCCTCAAGTGATATTCCTGGAGGACTAACCTGCTCTTCCAAGAGATGCAATAGCCTACTTGAGCAAGTGCATTACTGTAGTTCTTTGTCCAGGCAGATCAGTCCAGCTTTTTAAGAACAGATGGTGAAGTTTTGAAATTACCATGTAAAGTTGGACAAGGGCAGGAAACAGAACATGCAGACTGCAAAGGCCTATCTATTAATACAGTCCTAAGCATGCACTTTATGTTTGAGTATGTATTAGTAATAAATACTGTCTTTTCTCTTCCAAATACTGAAAGGATGCTTATTTTATAGCAAGTCTGAGCTCTTTATAAGCCAAAATATAAGATGATGTCTTTGTTATGGGATAACCTACCACTGTATGGAGAGTCCAACTTACATTTTAGCTTTCTTCTTGTTATTTTTGAAATGAAAGTAGTACGTTTCCAGATTGTGGTCCAAAACTGAAAGGGATTATTATTAAATGGGCGGCTTCTTTGTGTTCTCTATAGGAGTACCGAAGGTGGGATTGTACTTAAGACTATTTCAGACTTTTGTACCTAGCCAAAGGAATAATAAAGTTATATTTCAGTTAGGCCAGTGCAGTCCTTTCCTTTTAGTCCTTTCAGGTGTGTGCTGTTTTCCAGGTACATGTAGGCATTATAGTAGGTTTGGGATTTCTGTTTGGTTTTATTGTATTATTGGGGGGTTTATCCTTAGAATTGTCAGGATGACTGCTTTACAGCAAGAGTTAGTTCATTTTTGTGAGTTTTTTTAATATTAAATGCTAATTAAAAGACAACTTGCTTCATAGTTTGATTAATAAGAACCGTCTGTCTTTTCTACAGGACTGGGGTAAACCAGGTGACCTGTGGAACTTGGACATCCAGTGGCATGTTCCTTCCTCTGAGGAAATAAACTTTGCTTTTTATTTGCTGGATACTTTCCTTCAGCCTGAGCTCATCAGACTAGAGCACTATGCAGCTGGAAAACTGGAAATGTCCAGGTTAGTGGTGATAATGTTATATGGACAGCATGCATTTATCCGTTCATGTCTGGTTTAAGTAGTTACTGCCAATCATACTGGCACTGCAAACGTTAAGGAGTAAAATACTACGATGTTACACAGTCTGTGATATTATTTCAAGGTTTCCAACTATTAAGAGTACATGTAGCTTGGAAGTGCCTATCACAAAATGGATAATATTGTTTTAAACAGACGCACTGTACAAACAATCTTAGAACAGTTAATGTTGGTATAAAGGCACTTCTGTTCCAAGAAGTTTTTAAATGCATACCACAAATTGTTTCCATATAACTGTAGTCAGCATTAAGAAAGTTCTTCCTCTAAAACCCTATCTTGTTATTTCAGCACCACTATTTGTGTTCCTAAGTTATGGAGAGCACAGAAATGATTTGACTGATTTAGTAATCGGCCTTTCTCTGCTTCCTTCCTATGAGTAAATGGAGTCAGTACATAGTGTGTCCCTGCAAAAAGTGGCAGTGCTGTAATAGAGGAGGTAATGCAGAGTTAGTGGTCTAAGAGATGGGAATGAAGCCAAGAGTACTGCTGCACAATGTTGTTAAGCTCTGTTAGTATGAACCAGTGGCTTTCCTAAGCACAAGATAATCATGAGTTTAGTATGTCCTAATGCATTTACAAGTATCAAATAGCTAAAGCTGTTTACAAGCATTGAATCTCAAACATTCTTCATTTCTCATGTTAAACCTACACATCTTGAAGCTATATATACTTCAGTCGATGTTCATGGCATGTGATATTATACCTCGTGATGTGAAGTGTGGCCCCACATGAAACAGGACATGGTGTATCGGACTCTTACATGTTTTTCTGTCTCACCATGTCCCCACTTCTTATCTGAAAAAGTCAATACCACTCCCACCAGTGATCAGAAAATATGCTTCCTATTCAAGTCTTTGGTTTATTTATATACTTATTCTTTTGTTTGGGGTTTTTTCCCTTTCTCTTGACACCTTGTATATAAAGCTGTTAATTTATAACAGAACTGGACTTTGGTTTACTCAAGGCTTCACTGTGCTGCCTGACATAACTAACTGGTAGTGATTTGGGAGAATACAGCCAAGTGCATGATTCCAAATTAAATTGGAAGGCAGGACAGCAAAGAAAGAGTAGAGTACCATTAGTTACTGAGGGAGTAACAGATGAGAATAAATGGGATACTGGGTGAGCCTGCTGTTGCTTTGAACTGTAATATTCCTGGAGCTTAAATTCTTGTCAGACTTCTTCCAATATCCCACTAAGTAATAACTGGAAGTGAATATTTTTTATATATTTAGGAGCTTCAGAGTAAGGCTTTGTTACAAAGAATAAAATGAAGAATTCTTGCAGCCGTTGCTGAACGCTTATTTAGAGAGTCGATAAGTAGTGCATGAGTACTGAGAGCTGTTCAGTTAAGGAACCTCTTAAGAGGAGTTATTCTACAAATCAGAGGAGAACAAAGGGCAGTTTGTAGCTGTATACTAAAGGCTACTACTTCAGATGAGATGGCTTTAAAAAGAATTCCTCAGTTCTCTTAAAGTAACACAGGAAAAGGTTGTTGACGTTGATGCATTACTATTTATCTTCAGCTTGTAAAATAATCACTCCTAAGGGATGTATTCCCTCCTCCTGCTCATGGTGGGAAGGACGTTTTGTCTTCAGAGTGAGGAATTTTCCTAGGTTTTCTCTGAGATCTAGGTAAAATCAGTTGGAACAGGTTTTGTGGTAAATCTGTCTGTTTTGACACTAGTTTATCTCATTATACTGAACTTATCTTCACAGTTTCCGACTACAAAATCTCCAAAATGAGGGTTTCAGTAAACGAAGTTGAACGTTGGAATTCTGAGATGGAATTAGCCTGGATCTAAAAAGCACAGTCTGATTTTTGTAGTGCCCCCTCTTGTGGTTAGAACTGGTACAGTTAAAGAAAAAAGCGTGTATAAAACTTCCCCGGAAACATGGTTTATCATTTGTCTATTTATAAGCATTTAATAGGTGACTAATCAGGTTTTCTTCTTTGTTCAAGAGATGATGTGCAGCAGTGTCTTGCCATAGTGCATAACTGCTTGATTGGATCAGGGAACATTCTGCCTCCTCTGAAAGGAGAAAGGGTGGCTCATCTGTAAGTAAAATCTTTATATCCCAAACCTTCTTAGCGATTGTATTCCTTCATACTGGGTTTTAGTGCTTTCTTATTGCTGTTATTACACAACTGCTTCTGGTGGCTGTTTTTAAGGAAGTCCAAACTAGTATAAATTTGAAATGGTGACTTACAAAGACACGAGTACTTGAAGAACCTTTTTTCATGCAAGACTCAAAGGCAGGTGACAGCACTGTCCTGCTGAGGCTACTTTGTGCAAAGGAAGTGGAAACAAGGCATTTACTCACGTGTTTCCCCACCTCTAAAAGAAGCCTTCTCTGGGCACCCTGTGCCAGCGCCTCAGCACCCTCACAGGGAAGAGCTTCTGCCTAAGAGCTCATCTCAGTCTCCCCTCCAGGCTGAATAACTGGGAGTAACCAGAGTAGAAGTAACTGAGTAACAAGAAGTAACTGCAATGTTTTGATTTAAAAAGTGGTATAAAACAGCTTGCTATGGGTACTGTTTTCTATTCCATATGCCCATAAAATTATATCCAGTTTGAATGTAGGAGGTGTCTTCTGATGAACTTGCTTTAAAGCAGAAAAAAAGTTTGGGTTTAATTGTTATTTATTGTGATTTTGGGGTTATTTTACTGTAAGGTAGCGGAGAAGCTGTGGCTGCCCCATCCCTGGCAGTGTTCAAGGCCAGGTTGGACACAGGGGCTTGGAGCAAGCTGCTCTAGTAGAAGGGGTCCCTGCCCGTGGCAGGGGTTGGAACTGTGTGAGAGTTAAAGTCCCTTCCAATCCAAACCAGTCTGAATCTATGACTTCCAAGTCTGTTTCCATTATATGCACATAAAACACTCAGACTTTAAACTCCAGAGCTTTCATTGAAAGCAACAAAGTCAGGCACTCAGAACCACCCTTACTTTAAGTACTGTGTATTCACCCTTAGTACTTACCACTAGTGGTGTGTTATATTCTCTGTCCTAAAGTGGCAGTGTAGGAATATTTTTGAATGCAGGTGTTGGTAAATGGCTTGATACATTTAAGTTAAAAACATTCTATGTGTGTACTTCTGAAACAAATTGGCACATGAGGTTTCTTCTCAGAACCTCCTACACCACTACACCTACAACTCTAGTGAACCATAGCTTATCACACACCATGTAGTACAGCATTGTTGTTGTGCTGGCTGTAAAGTAGAGCTGAGTAGGTGTAGCTGCTACATTCTCCTTCTTGATGGTTAAGGGTACCTGAAGATTCTTGCCAAGACAGACAGATAATGAGTATTTGTTCTTTTATAATCCTCCAGCCTGCTCAGTGAATGACAGGAAAGTCACAGAAGTGGGAGAGAGCTTGGAGCTATGGTGTTTAAACTTCAGCAAAAGACATATGTGGGTAGAATGAACTTTAAAGCTTCGAGTATAGCTGGATGATGAACTGGATCTGGTGTCAACTGTGCCTGCCTGCACCCTGCTCCTGCCACCAGGATGCTTTTTTCCCAAACATGAGGGGTTTATTTTCCTGATTGACAACTGAAAGATGCCCAAATATTTGGAGACCTTGTTTCTGGGGTCCATCTGCAGTTTTGCTTGAGTGACAGGCAGGGGTCAGCATGGCAGGAATCAAGGAGAAAGGCTGCTTTCTTCCTTAGGAGCAGGCTGTAACAGCATATGATACCTGGGCATGCATTTAATCTGTGTTTGCATAAAAGGAAATTGCCAAAGACAAAGCATTTGCTTTAAAAAAGTGGGTAGGTAGGTTTGACCCAAATCTTGTAAGAAGCATGGCTTTATTTGCCATTATGACTATTAATTGTGAACTTCATACTTATACGTTAATGGGTACATTTCCTTGCTCTATAAAGAAAGGGCCAAAGTAATAAGAGCTTCCATCAGCTTAATTTGTTGGGAAAGGGTTCTGCCTCAGGAATCAGATTCATCTGTCCTTCCTAGATGAAGGCCAGTAGGAGCCATGCTGGTTTGGATGGGTGAGTTCATAGTTTTGACAATGAGACCAAATCTCTGGCTATTTAATAGAACTGATGAGGTTCTGTTAAATGAGAAATCAAGATTCTGGGCTCATGCTGGTCTCTGACCCATAGGAGCGGCTGACTTATAAATGTTAGAGCTGATGTATGCTGTTAGTAAATCCAAACATCTCTGGTGCTGCTGGCATAAGATGTAACTGGTTAAAATGAATTAAATGTCAATTATTTCTATCATGTGTTTTAATACTTGGTTTGTTTTCATGCAGGGTCCCGAGTCTGGTGTCTTTGGAAGAGACAAAGCTGTACACTGGTGTTGAGTATGGTAAGTAGATGTCCCCAGACTTTTACTGGCTTGATATGTAATATCTATGTTCTGATTACTTTTCTTACCCTGCTTAATGTGTTACTTTTCATACACTAAATAATCTGCTTCAATCTGTGGTTAGAAATTAAGCCAGTTGTCAACGTAGAGAAGGTTATGTACCTATAAAAAACACAGCATCATAGAATGGTTTGGCTTGGAAAGGGCCTGAATATCATCTAGTTCCAACCTGTTGGCTTGATAAATAAAAGATTACTCCAGAGAGATGTGTCCCTGGATAGAACAAGATATGTATTTTTATACTAGTCCATACTGCCAGTTCTGAACAAGCTGCTCTGTCTTTCCACTGACTTAACCTATATGTTACTTTTTGTAATTTATGCTACTATATAATAAAGAAAAATATGTTTAATTTCTCTTTAGATTTATCAAAAGAGAATTATCGAGAAACAATTGCAAAAGTTACACGGAAACTGCTGCGTAAGTTTAACCACTCCTGTCCAAAAAGTACTGTGTTTTGCTCTTAAGACTTACTAATTTCATAGATAAGAAACTTGTTTCATTTACTTTGCATATATAAATTTGTAGAAATAAAATTACTAAGTTTTAAAGCTCTTTTCCTGTCTGATAGTTTCTTTTTCTTCCACTTGCAGGCTACATACTTGATAATTCAGAAGATGATACCAAGTCTTTATTTCTAATAATAAAGGTATAATTTGTGATACTAAAGACAAGATCACTTGTTTTGCAAGATAATCACTTGCTTTGCACAATAACCACGCTTTGTCATCCTTTTCTTTCTGCAGATCATCAGTGACGTTTTACAGTTCCAAGGCTCTCACAAGCATGAGTTTGACTCGCGATGGAAAAGCTTCAACCTAGTGAAAAAATCAATGGAGAACAGAGTCAGTGGTTTCTGTCTGTACAGCTTAGATGAGGGGTGGGAATAGTTCCTCATGTTCAGAAAGACTTTCTTCATTTTTAATTACTGTCCTAATTGGTTTTCATACTCTGAAATCAAATTCCTTGATAAGAATGTTGCTTTTATACCTTTATTTGGAAATCTTATGAGTAAATAGCTTAGTGTTTCTGAATCGTAGAGCCCCGTTTGCATATATACTTGGTCCATGGTCTGAGATTTGGCACAATACTCCATCCTTGTCCTTGTTAACTGAGACATTACTGTGACTAGAGCTTCCTCTTGCTCACAGAGCCATAGAGAAATACAAAACTTCACCAGGGAAAAAAAAAGCAGGGTTGTCTGCCAGGAATTTCTGCATGAAATTTGCTTGTTCCTAGAAGAAAAAGAGTACCAGGGGGATTCAGGCAGTACAGATTGCTAGTATCTGGCATCTAAACCAAATTATGTGTTTGCTTCCAGCTTCAAGGAAAGAAGCAGCATATCAGAGCTTTGCTGATAGACAGAGTCATGTTGCAGCATGAGGTAATACTTTCAATTAAATCTTCCCTGACTGCTTGAAAAGCTGATTTATGTTGTTCTTGAGCAGAAGACACAATAATCCTGCACTAGTGTTTCTCTTACCAGTGGAACGTGTAAAATCAAATCTATCCTTTATTTGTGTTTCCTGTGCAATTTAGCTGAGAACACTGACGATGGAAGGCTGTGAATACAAAACTTCCCACCAGGAGATGATCAGAGATCTGTTGTGTTTGTCCACAAGTTCCTATGGTCAGGTAAGGAACAACCCTTTTAAAATGAAATAAATTGTTGATCTCTTCAAGTTACATTTTCAGCTTTTCAATGTATTTCCATGGCAGCAGGAAATCTTTACTTATTCAATTTGCATTAGTTGCATAGTTTCTGCTTTAAGCCCAGCTGTCAGATAAAGAGCTTAACTGGGTGAAGAGGCTGCCAGCTTAGGCTGGGATGATAGCTGGATTCTGAACTCTTTGCCTGGTGAGAGCCCTGTGTGTGTGTGTATATGTATATATATATATATATATATATATATATGTGTGTGTGTATATATATATATGTGTGTATATGTGTGTATATATATATATATATGTGTATATATATATATGTGCGTATATATATATGTGTATATATATATATGTGTATATATATATATATATATATATGTGTATATATATATATATATAAAAATTCAGATCCATCCACAATGCCTGCAGGCTCTTTAGAGTTCTGCTGTCTGCATCTGTTCTCATAGCTGTTGGCTTTTTCCGTCACCTTACAAACACATCAATTGGCCTTGGCAGCATAAAGGATTTCCTTGAACTTTGTAGCTGTTCTCAAGCAAATGCTACAAACAAAAAGTAGGTTTTTATAACCCACTGTGAGTGAGGGCAAGGGGCAGCACAGCGTGATCTTTACAACCTCCTGTGCGCAAACACATCACAAACTCAATGCATAAGTAACTGTATGAGGATGTTGGTTTCGTATCGTATGGTTTTGGTTCAGAAGGCTTTCAGTAACATCCCTCTTCCCACAGGTCAGAAGTAAAGCTCAGCAAGCATTCTTCACAGCTCTGGGAACATACAATTTCTGTTGCAGAGATATCATCCCCTTGGTTTTGGAGTTCCTGCGTCCCGACCGGCAGGATGTCACTCAGAAGCAATTTAAAGTACTCACTTTGTTTCGTATCGGTGTCTTAAAAGTGTTTTTTATAGGAGAACTTTTAATGGGGAAAGTGGGGCTTGCTTGTTTATCAGCATGACTGATATTTTCATGCCATGTAGCTTAGGTATGACTAGTATAAGGAATTATCATAGAATCCCAGACTGATTTGGGTTGGAAGGGACCTTAAACCCCCTGCCACAGTCAGGGACACCTTCACTGGACCAGTTTGCTCCAAGCCCCGTCTAACCTGGCCTTCAATGCTTAATTACTTGTATTAGATCAGTTGTCAAGAGAAACTCTGTGTTTATGGATGTTCCTTATTTCATTGTGTGTTCAGATATCACAAAAATGTATATTAACACCTCTCTTTAAATTATGAAATGGAAATTGAGAAGCCATAGTCCAAGGGAGTAAAATTCACTAAGCAGTTCTGTCAGCTGTAGCGGTGTAAGGAAATAGCGTGAACTGGACAAAAAGTTATCACCCAGAACAGTGGGTTTGGGGATGACATGGTGGGTGATTGCTGATGGTGTCAGGCCTGGAAAGGGGGCTGATGCAGTAATGGACCTCCCTCAGTGCTCCTTTCCTAGAGGCAAGCTGAACTCTTGTCATATGAATGGAGCAACAGCTATGGTTTATTACCTTGCTCCAGCTGCCTGACAGGCACTACCATTGATAGGTGAAGATAGGAGAAATGATAATCACTTCTTTACTTTTTCTGCCATCCTTGTAGCTTCCTTTCTCCATCCCCATCTCCTCCCAGAAAAGCAGCCCAGCCTAGTTACTTATTCCCAGATGGTCCTGGTTTTACTACGCTTCCAGCATTTGCTACCACACCTGAATCTGGTGTTTCTGCTGTTGCTGCCAGGCAATTTCAACCTGTATGAATTACTTGTGTGGATACCTGGGAGCTGTTCTGGTAAAACTGTGCTCTCCAAAAGGTCGCTAAGACTTCCTTCTGATTGCCTGAGACGTTTCTCACGTAGCTCCCACATATCTCTTGTCAGCTCCTCACACAATCCATCATGTTGACCACTTTGCTGTGGCACATCCAGTAGTTATGCACATCTCGTTCAGCTCCTATCATTTCAGGTGCTTGGTTAACAGGATTATGATCTGCCTGCAGCCCAAGCATTAATAGTTCACAGAAAGGCCAGGTCTGGTACTTGATGATGGAATTGAATTATCTCCTTTATAATGTAATTGAGAAATCAGGCAGCCATTCTGGGGATAACGAACTGCCAGGGCTTCAGTCTCATTAAAATGGTTTGCAAGAGGAGGATTCCGTGAGAAATCTTCAGTATTCTGACCGCAGCCACGTAGCTGAATGTTTGTGGTACATTTTAATGATCTCATAATGTGAAGATTGATTTTTATTCTGTGTGGGTGCATGCTTATGTAGTAAGAGATCACTTATACATGAGTAATGCTTCAACTCCCTAACTTTCATCTTCCATTTTACAGGGTGCCTTATATTGTCTTCTTGGAAACCACAGTGGAGTGTGTTTGGCAAACCTTCACGACTGGGACTGTATCGCACAGACATGGCCAGCAATTGTCTCTTCTGGGCTCAGCAAAGCCATGTCCTTGGAAAAACCATCCATAGTCAGACTCTTTGATGACCTAGCAGAAAAAATCCATAGGCAGTATGAAACAATTGGCTTAGATTTTGCAGTAAGTGACAGATTGCTTGGTGCTCATGTCTTTTGGTTCCATAAATGCTTGAGAGTCATGTACGTTATTTGAGTGAGTGTTCTCATGTTGATTGCATTGTGCTTTCTGTTACAGAGGAATGTTAGATGTGGGCTTTTGAGACTGAAGCAATAGAACTTCCCGTAATACAATTGGGTTTTGTAACTTCTTGTTGATCTCTAAGGAAGCCTGGTGCAGAAAGGAAGCTTAAGTTGCCTTTCAGTGCTGGCTAGTATGGGTTATGCTGATCGAGTGCCAATACGTGTGTTGGCAGGACAGTGTCATCATGTGAACACTGTCAGCTTTTGTAGTGTTGTCCCACTGTGCTAACACCCAGCACTCATTACAACAACTGCCTCTTGCCTCCTCATGGGATAAATGGCATAGTATTTGCTTTAAAGAATGAGTGCCTGTTAACAAAAACCTTTTATAATAAATTTTTATGCTTAATAAAATACTAAAGTTTATTTCAAAATAGAATAAAATATGCACTTGAAGAATAATTCTGCTGTGTGAGCACGAAGCTGGGTTCTCTGCTTCTTCATGGGCTTGTCTATGTGGACAGGACATTCTCTAACTTCAAAATAGAAACAAACAATAAAAACTTGCCGGCTGCTGCTCAGTCCCAAATCTTTGTATCCTCTCTCAACAGGTTCCAGAGAAATGCATTGAGATAGCTGTGATGCTGCAAAAATCAGAACATCCAAGTTCAGACTTCACAGGTCTGTGTTCAGAAGACATTCAGCTTGGAATTCAGCGGCAGAAAGAGAAGAACGCCGAGGCTGTGCGGTAAGTTCAACTTCCCTTAACACCAGCTTCTGCCACCTCATGTTTGCTGCACGTTAAACATAATAACCCAAAACTGCTAAACTGAAGCTTAAGCTTGACAAATTCAGAATGCCCAAGGATGGTGGTGGTGTAGCTTCTCCCTTGACTTGGCAGCCTCTCTCCTCTGCACTCATATTCCCTTCCTTCCTCCTCCTCTTCCCTGTCCCTCCAGCTTGTGCTGGGGTTACTGCATTGCCTTCACCCACCTTTGCTTGAGGCACATTTGTTCTATTTTTAAAGGGTTCTCTCAGCATCATCTGGTTGATGATTCCCTCTTTTTCCCATAGAAACTATGAAAACTTGATCAACATGCTGCTGGACTGTGTGGAACAAAGAAATCTGTAAGTGTCCCTTTCTGTGCATTGAGAATTTTAGGGATGTTGGATTAGAGGTGGCGACACGACTAAATATCAGTTGCACCAAGCAGTACAGCTGGCATGACCAGAACAGAGGAATACTTTTCACTGTCGAGGTAGTTGTCCAAAAGCAGTGTGTCAGTAGCAGTCTTGCATCAAATGGATTGTGGCTCGTGTCTTGGAGAGCCTCTGCAAAGGAACCTGCAGAACTGGAATATCTGGAGGTCCTCGTGCACTTGAATATGGATTCTGCTTGCCCAGACAGGAACATAATGGCCAATATAGGGGAATCTTGATGACTGTCTCCTAGGTAAAGAAGTGACATAATATTAGCGTTTAAAACTTTTAAAGACTATCCCTACAGGTCTGTATTTTACATGGAAATGCCAGGATCAGAAAGGCACCGTTAGCTGAATGCACTTGTGTGTTCCCAGAACACTGGAGGTTTCCCTGTGTGACAGTTGAGCTCATGACTGTAGCAGTGGCGCAGAACATTACTTATATTAGTCCAAACAAACGTCCTTCTCCATACAGTGATTTCAAAAGCAGCACATGCAGCTACGTTCCTTAGTGTCTGTTCTGAATAGTCTTTATTTCTGTTTTCAGTCCCTGGAAGTTTGAGCACATCAGCATTGGGTTTCTGTCTCTGCTCCTGAGGGATGACAGGGTACTGCCTGTGCGTGCCATAAAATTCTTTGTGCAGTGTCTCAACCACGATGCAATAGTGGTTCGGAAGGTAAAACCGGGATTACAGCTTTTGCAGAGTTTCTGTTGCAGATGGTTGGTTTATTACTCAAAGGGAGCCAGATATGTGTTTATATTTGCACCTTTCATTCTGCTTCTTGCTTCCATGAGGCTGAAGCTAATGGCCACCTCCTTTTGGTCCTGCCAATGAATAGCGGGGAGGTTTTTCTGGGCTGTAAAGGTCACACTTAAGTCAGGGTAATGACAGAGATCACTCCTTCATGGGAAGCATCACGCACTGGGGTGATGGTCAAGGTGATGTTCACTGGCTTCTTAGCTGGCTTAAAGTGTGTCTGTGATGAAGTGATGAGACACACCTTCCTGGAGGTGTATATACATGGAACGGATGCATTAATGCCCATTTCTTTCTTTTAGGTGGCCATCTCAGCTGTGGCTGGTATTCTTAAGCAGCTTAAGAGAACACACAAGAAAGTGCCCATCTGCCCTTATGAAATAAGTAGGTTTTAATTAATGTAAGAAATGTCTTGCCTTAATTTATCCTATTTTTTTAATTAATGCAAGTTTTTCTGATTAAGTTAAACTAAGCTTTATGGTAAATAACTGCTGAGATTTCATTCCCCAGGGGGTAATTCTCATGTGGTTCAAAGCCCACATGAACTAGAGTAGCCTTAAATATTTCTGGGTAACAGGAATAGAATCCTAAGCTTTTTGTTTCTCTCTGGTTGTTAATGCCCTATAATATAAACAGACTTGTTTTTTAAAGCAGTGTTACACTTACAAGTGTCTGTTAAGCTATTTGCTTACTTGAATTAAGTTAAAAATTCAAATATATGCTTATTCTCCTTTCAGAAACCTTTGTGAGAATAATTTGTGTATCTCCTTTTAATTCTTTTAAAAATCATTTCAGATGGCACATTTGTAGAAATTACTAAAGAAATCTGTTACAGTTAGGGTTAGTTTTAACATCCTAGGACAAATCTTTGTACAGATTTCATTGGAGGGGAATGAGACATTAAAGCTCTTTAGAATCTTGTCTTAAAACGTTAATGGACAAGTTTGACAGAGTGTAAATCCTTCTTTAACCAGGTGGAAGCCCAAAGCCTTCCAGCATTCAGGCTGGTGACAGACCGGATAACCAGTGGCTGCACTATGACAGCCAGAGCTTACCAAAGACAAAGGAAGCTTGGGAATCATACTGCTTTGTGGAGAAGACCCACTGGGGATATTACACGTGGCCTCAGTGAGTATCATTAAGCACAAAGATAGAATTGGGAGAGTCAGCAGGAAAACCCTGTGGGAAATGAAATCATGTTCGTTGGGTTTAATTGTTTTAACTGAAACAAAACCCTAACCACTTGCTGTGTCTTTTGTGCTCCTTGCTCCTGTTACCACTTGTGGGTAGGGTTTGTGAGGGGTCTTACTGCTTGCTTGGTTGGGTTTTGTTGGTTATTAATATTATTACTAATTTTTTACCTATTTCTCTTTGTGTTTTGGGTACCATGGGTGCATATTTCATCCTGCTGTTTAACTGCTGGGTTTAAAATGAAATAGGAGTATTTGAAAAATGCATAGTTGTGAAATACACAGTATTTTACCACTGGATGCTTGCAATAGCAGAGCCTTTATAACAGCAAGACTTAATTCTTCTAAGTTTTGCTCGTGGGGAGTTGATAAATCCAACTTAATATAGACAATATAGAAAATAATCCTAAGCTTTATTTTACTTTGCAACATTTAACTGTATTTTATGTTTAATATTTAGAACTATGACAGTTTATGCTCCAGCTGAGCATCAACCAAAGCTTGGGCGAAGGAGGGATGAGCTGACAGAGGTAAGGGTTTGATGGGCTTCAAGTTTGTGGGGTGTTTTAATACTACTACTCCTTTTTTAAGTGTTGTCCACAGATTATTGTGGAAATAAATTCCCTTCTCTCTTTTAACTGAAGTATTGCTTGCCATTTAGAGAGTGCTCACAGAAAATATGTGGGAACAGATTTGTTTTGCTTGCAAAGCATAATGGAGATGGAACTCTGGTTTCATAGCTGTGTGGGTATGACCATGACTTTAACAAGCAACAAGTGATAACTCTTCTCAAACTTAAATCCCCACAAGACACATTTAGTCATGTTTTTCTACTTGATTTTCTTACTTTACTGTGTTATCATGCCAGAAGAAGTTATTACTTTGATGTATTGCAGCTTCTCTTGTCAGTAATCATGGGACAATGATCATTGTATTAATGAGTACTGTTTGTTCCCTTTCCAATCTTTACCACAGTTCAGAGCAAGGTAACTAATGACAGTGGGAATAATGATTTTGTAGGGGTTTTACTGGTGAAAGACAACCCAAAGTCATTAATAAAAACCATGAGTCTTGCAAAACATTGCCCATAAAATGGGGGGGGAGGGAACAGATAACCGTGGCATGATTTTTGCCAAAACCAGAAGTAAAGTGAAAAAGGGGACTTGGAAAGATTAGGATAACACTGTGACAGTCAAGGACCTTAAAGCTAATTCTTACTTTTGTTTCCTGTTACAGGCAGAACAGATTATCTATGATCACTTTTCTGATCCCAAGTTTGTGGAGCAGTTAATAAAGTTCTTGTCTTTAGAAGACAGAAAAGGAAAAGACAAATTTAATCCCCGCAGATTTTGCCTCTTCAAGGTAACTGGAGTTCAAGAACTGAATTGCTTCCACTTTGTAGCTGATTATCAAAGCCTGGAAGAGCCGTATACTACTTGGCTTATACCCCACTGTTGCAAAGTGTTGATTTTTAAAGGTGCTCTAAATAATCGTGCTAATCCTCTCTTCTGATTAACTACTTAGGGAAACACAGAGTGATATACAGAGGGCACTTGTCTATAATTCTCTTACAAAAGCCAGCTAATGTGATTTTTCTGCATATTCAAATCTCAGGTGCCTCTCAACCTTATGTTCTTCCTGTGAAGACAGTAGTTTAGATGGAGAATTACTGAAGCCACTCTCATATATGTTTTTACAGGGCCTCTTCAGGAACTTTGATGATGCCTTCTTGCCAGTTCTTCAGCCCCATTTAGAAGAGCTTGTGGCAGACTCCCATGAAAGCACCCAGAGATGTGTGGCTGAAATTATCGCTGGCTTAATCAGAGGTTCTAAACACTGGACATTCGAGAAGGTGCTGAAGGAGCTTCTTTTTGAGTGATTCATGAATTTAGGGACTAAGTTTGAATTATTCAACAAATTAGATGTATAAAATTGAGGGCTTTCAATGCGTCCTGCCCAAGAAGGGACTGGAAAATGTTACAACACTTAGTGCTTCATTGCCAGACTTTGAGCACAGTTTGTAGTGTGGTTTGGTGCCTGTATAATACCAGCTGTTAGTGGATGCTTCAGGATTAAAACTAAGAACAGTTTGCTGGTAAGGAGCTAGCAAAGCTGGTATGGTTTGCAATTTCCAGTTGGAATAAGTGCTTATGTCCACCTTGGTCTATTACATCTTTATTTAGTCTAGACTTAGCCGTCTAGATCATCTTTAAATGAATTTCTGTGCTGAAAAATAATGCTGGGAGAATCAATTCCTTAATAAAAAAGACATTTTTAAACCTGGGGAGAGGGGGAAGTCCTTGGTGTACATATCTCCTCTTTTGCCTTCTTGCTGAGCAGGTGGAAAAACTGTGGAAGCTTCTCTGTCCATTGCTTCGAACAGCATTGTCCAACATCACAGTGGAAACATACAACGACTGGGGCACATGCATAGCAACCTCCTGTGTAAGTACCCCAGTCTTAGTCTTAGCTACAGCCAGATGGTCGAGTTTGACAGATAATATGTAGGAAGAGCTTTACGAACAGAGGCATTTGGGTGTATTTTATCAGCTGAAACTGAGAGTTGCAAATACAGTATAAAAATAACACCCATCTAAACATATCATGGCTTTTTGTCTGCCCTTTGCAGGCAAATAAGACATTTTAGAAGGGAAGTAAAGCCTTAGTTGTCTTTTAAGTGTTTTTAAGAGCTGCATGAGGTTAGTGGGTGATGTTGATGTGTCTGCTTGCTTTTTTTGTGGGAGTTTCTGCACTGCAATTACACTTTTATTCTTGCTTTACAAGTGGGCAGCAGAACATTATGCTGTGAAAACTGCCTCAAGTTGTCTTGTAACATACAGTGAGATTTCTAGACTGTGGTAGGCTGGGAGTTGTGGTGTCTGGGAAGCAGGGTAAGTGATGGGCCACAGATGTCTTGGATCAGGAATTCCTTGTTGAAATCACTTAGTAAAATTCAGCACAGTTTGTCAGAACCCTGGCAATTAATTGGCAAAATTCAGACATGATTATTGATATATGTCAAAAATGAAGTAAAAATCCCTTCTGTTGTATCATTGTATTTACCAGATCATTAAAACGGGTTAGTTTTTCATGGAGTTTTCCTCCTATTGAGGTTCGTTGTGGAAAGATTGACTTTGTACTTCCTTAACAGAATAAACCCAAGGGATGCAAAGAAAATCTGTCAAAACTTTCTTTACACTAAACCCAATCCCAGTTTCCTTACGCCTCTGATACGTTTATTTTCAGGAGAGCAGAGATCCTAGGAAGCTGCACTGGTTATTTGAATTGCTGTTGGAATCTCCACTGAGTGGTGAAGGAGGCTCCTTTGTAGATGCCTGGTAAAATTGATTTTTAACTGTTGGATTGTGGCTGAATAAAGAGGGAAATAAAGCATGGATAAAATGTACTGGGAGCACATTGTGCCAGCTGGCTGTGGAGCAGGGAGCAAAGGTGCTGCTTTCCAGTTAGCTTCCCCACGCAGTGGTTTTCTTCATTATTGCTATTTTGTTAAGTGTAATTCAGTCTAGCTAACAGAATGTGAAGGGTTGGAACTGGTCTAGCAGCACCACTGTTGTTTCCTCCTATATTTCCCCCCCATCTTTGCATGCAGCTCATGCAAAGACACTTTCATGCGTTGCCACACATGAAACATTCCAGCACAAGGCTTGGAGAGAGGGTTGGGGAAGGGAGGAAGGATTTTTGTGTGACTAAAGCTAAGCTGTTCTCATTCCCAGCCGGCTCTATGTACTGCAAGGTGGCCTAGCACAGCAGGAATGGAGAGTGCCAGAGCTGCTGCACAGATTGCTGAAGTACTTGGAGCCCAAACTCACCCAGGTTTACAAGAACGTCCGGGAGAGAATAGGAAGGTCAGTGTCCTCTTCTGCAGCTCTTGGGTTTAAACTCTTGTCTTATTTGGGTAATTCAGTATCTAAATAATGACACTGAAAGGCACTAATACTGGTCTTAGAAATCAGGTCAGTTATTGTTAACAGACTTGCTTCAGAAACTTTAGGTGATTTGTCTTGTTTTGTCTTTTACTGTATGTCACCGGAGTGTGTCCCTGCCCATGCAGGGGGTTGGAATGAGATGATCTTTAAGGTCCCTTCCAACCCAAAACAGTCTGTGATTCTATGGCCTGTTGCCTTTACACATGATGTTGTTAGAGCTCTTAATAAAAACCCCACCAAACAACTAACCATTTCCCCCTCAAGCCCACCAAATAAACCCAGAAAACACCACCACAACCCAGATTTACTGTGTCTAATCCCCAATAAACCATAAATATACAGGGAATCCTTTAGAGAGCACTTTAGTGACTTAAAAGCTAGTTGCAGATCTGTTGGGAGACAGGGGTTGTAGCTTGGTGATTGTCTAACCCTGCTTGATTCAAATACCTGTAGATTCAAATGTCTAAATGGATGTCAAATCTATTAAATGTTATTTAAAACATTTGGTTTTTAAATAACTTTGAAGTGAAGATAAGATTTTCTATAAGTATTAAACTTCAAATTCAACAACTTGATCTCAGCTCACTTTTAGCCATGTTCTCTAAACAGCATTCATATTAACTTTATGTTCCTGCTTTCTTTCTTTCTTTGCCTTTTCAGTGTTTTGACCTACATATTCATGATAGATGTTTCCTTGCCAAATACTGCTGCAACTAAATCTCCTCGTGTCCATGAATTTACTACCCGGATACTTGAAAATCTTAAACCCCTCATGGAAGCCGATGAAGAAATTCAGAATCACGTTATGGAGGAGAATGGAATTGGTGAACAAGATGAGCGAACTCAGGGCATTAAACTCTTGAAAACCAGTGAGTTGCTTATTGAGCTGAAGAAATGGGGGTATTGTAAGACACGACTGAGGTCTGCAGATCATAGAGGTGGAATACGCACTTTCTCCTTTCAGATCTGTGCTGCAACGGGGTATCTGTAGTTTAAGGGTTGGGGTTTATAAAGTCACCTTTAGAAGGTCAAACTTAACTCCTGCTGTAGACCCACTTTAATGGGTGAAAATCTCACAAGCAGGTGTTGCAATAAATCTGGTCTATAACTTATTTGGGAATTATTAGTATTTTTGTCTTCTTAATCAGTGATCATTTCTCTTTATAAAAACAGTTCTGAAGTGGCTGATGGCAAGTGCAGGACGCTCCTTCTCCACAGCTGTCACAGAGCAGCTTCAGCTCTTACCTTTGTTTTTCAAGGTAAGCACTGTGATTGCTCCTTTATTAGTTATGCTTGGTTAAAAAGAGATTCTGTATATACAAGAAAGTTATAAGGGACTTTATAAATCAGAAGAAGACCTAAAATGGTAATAAAATCCATCCATACCAAAGAGGCCCAGTGTTTTTTTATGCTTCTATGTGTTTACAACTGTTTATTCAGCCTGTTAAATGGTTTCCTGTAGATGAATGCCCTGTACATGTGTAACCTGGGGAGCAAGCATTTAATTCATGTGTATGTTGTTTCTATTCTGATACTTACCTCTTAGTGGTTTTCTTTTGTTTCATGATTATACAGTGGAACTTCTCTTGCTTTTCCTAGCATCTCTCATCCTTGTATTCTTTTATAAAGCTGATTCATTCAGTGCTATATATCTGAAATAATCAGTTAATTTGCATGCTCCAGATCATATCTCTGTCTTTTATATAAACATCAGTTATCCAAAAATAATGTATGTGATCACAAAATAAAGGTTTACTTATGTAAAGTGAACTTGAAATGCAGGTAAAAGTTCCTCTCAGTTTTGGACCTACATCTAAAACATTAAATCAAATTGGATTTGATACCAGAAGAGTTGCAATGGGGAGCCAAAGTCATAACAGCACCCATTTAATCCTCCTCAAGAGCTTCAGACTAATCACACTGTTTAGATAAGTAATATGTGGTGCAAGGAACAAGGATCCCTTGAGTTTGTTCATTTTCCACAGCTTATTGCTGAGACTATTTTATCATTATATTGATTGGTTTTCCTAGTTAACCTTTCAGCACTGTATTGATTGTGTTTTTCCTAGACAACAGCCCTTTAACGACATGGAACTTGCTTTCAGGATTTGCTGTTAGCAATGCTTATTTATGAACACTGACCTTTTGTTTTCTCCCCTCTCTTGTCTTGGCCTATAGATTGCACCAGTAGAAAACGACAATAGCTATGATGAGCTCAAAAGAGATGCTAAGATGTGTTTGTCGTTAATGTCTCAGGGTTTGCTGTATCCTCAGCAAGTGCCTTTGGTACTTCAGGTGCTAAAACAAGTGAGTATGGTCTGGAGAGCTTAAAGCTTCTTGTTACCTGATGCATGCTCTTCTAATACTATAGAATCATAGAATCCCAGACTGGTTTGTGTTGGAAGGGTGCTTAAAGCTCATTCAGTTACAGCCCACTGCCACTGACAGGGACACCTTCCACTAGAGCAGCTTGCTCCAAGCCCCTGTGTCCAACCTGGCCTTGAACACTGCCAGGGATGGGGCAGCCACAGCTTCTCTGGGGCCAGCGCCTCAGCACCCTCGCAGGGAAGAGCTTCTGCCTAAGAGCTCATCTCAATCTCCCCTGTTTAAGTGTAAACCCATTAGCCCTTGGCCTATCACTCCAGTTCAAAATCCAGTTTCAAAATGAGCTGTCATATGAAGAGCTGCCCTTGAATCTGTGCCTTTTTATAGTTTACAGTATATTTATCAACTGCTGCTGCTTCCTGAAAAAGAACACAAATGAAAACTCCCTCTTGAATCAATTGATTCATTCTTTGTCATGCAAGAAATGCCTTTTTTCATTCAAGGCTGATCTACTGTAGTAAAACTCCCTATTGCAAAGTGTTGGTGTAAGCTGTGCACACAGCCAGAACAGTAACTGCGGTGTTGCAATCCAGCTGCACCCATGCCTGAGGCTTCCAGTAATTTGGACTTCCATAAGCATGTGGAGGTCGAAGTAAAGGAACTTGAAGAAAACTGGCTTTCTGAATCTGTTGTATAGGATGTATGTCCTCGAGCAGCACAGAATGTCTGGTTTATTCATGTGTGCCTTATGACTGATGATGGGAACGAATCCAAGGGAGAAACTTGCTTACTCTGTTATAGAATTAGGTGTCTGTTAAATAATGGTGTGCTTTGAAAGTGAAGCCTGTATAAGTTATTGTCTAAATAATAGTTGCACTTTTGGAAATCAAAGAGTGTTTGAAACAAGAGTATCTGAATAAGGGAAGATGTCGGCAACTGTCCCCAAAAGCTTTTTCTATATGTTGCTAGCTTTACATTAGGTACCTGATGCTTTAGCATTCTTGCTTTCTTATCTCCCTTTATTTCTATTTGCAGACAGCAAGAAGCAATTCTTGGCATGCTAGATATACCGTGCTAACCTACCTCCAGACCATGGTGTTCTACAACCTCTTCATCTTTCTCAACAATGAGGAAGCCGTCAATGACATTAGATGGCTGGTTATAAAGCTCCTGGAGGATGAGCAGCTTGAGGCAAGTGATACCTCTTCTGAAATGCTTTATTTCACATCACTGGTTTCTCACCCTTGTCAGGTCTATGAAAAAGCCACTGCCTATAAATAAATACAGCAAGTGTTTCTAGCTCAGCATTCCTCTTACTTTGAACATGTAACTGGCTTTACAGGATTTATTCCTTTCATATTCCATTTTCCCTTTTAATATTCCAGGAAAACAGCTGCGTAGAAAATACTTACAGTGAGTTTTAAAAATTCCATTATTCCTTTTCAATAGAATGGAACTTTGCTTTGATTCATTCTTGGTTTAAGTACAGCTGAAATAAGGCTGTTGTCATTTTACTATAAATATTAGCATGGATATTGTTACAAAATTCAACTTCTGGCAAGGTAAAATGCCTTCCTGTACGAATACTATATAAAACCAGAATTTATTACTCTGTAGGTCTGTTTCCCACTTAATCATACCAACAAAAATACTTCCAGCTCACTAAGGAAGTATTTCTTTAGTTATAAGTAGATTTTCCTTAGTTTTGTGAAGGTAGCACGTGTAATGGGACAGGATTTGTCTAGCAGATGCTGGTGATGTTAGGTGATTCAAAAAGATGATGGTTTGCTAGCTTACTTGTCAGTCTGACAGGGTTTTGTGCATCTCTTGAGTTTGTGATGCTTCAGTGTGTACAAATGGAAGGAGGTAAAATCCAAAGTCTCAGCTGTGATGCACACATGCTGTTGGAGATCTGTGTGTGAACACACAGGGTGCCCCTCTAGAAGTAACGTCAGGATTATAAACTTGTTCTCAGGGGATGTTTGTCAGGCTTCCAGAAGCTGGAGGGGGAAATTAGACAGGTATTCTGTATCACTCATTCACAGAACTGCAGGCTTGCATTGAATGATGTGAGTTTAAGTGTGCTTGATCACATTCAAGGACAGTGAAGGATCTTTGGTGTTCACATCCACCCTGTTCCATTTCTTCTGCACCATCATTTTCAGTGGTTTTGGTGCTGCTGGCAGATGTCAGTGAAATCCTCCTTTTGGGTACTGAGTGCTTGCTTCTTTCTAGAAGAAAGAGAAAAGATTCTGAGGTGGGATACCCTTCTGCCAAGACAGAGATCCTGGTTAGGTCTTCCCGAAGCTGTGTGTAAAACACTAGTTACATGTGTGTAAGTGAGATGTGAAGCTTGCTGCTGTGAACAGTGAACTGGAAATAATTTGAACAGATAGATTAAAACTTGTGGCTTAAAGGTTTGACATTAGCCTGTAGAAGTGCATATAATACTTAAAGACTACTCACCATTTCAGTCTTCACATGGTATCTATCTCCTGTCTTTCATGTCACTGTGTGGAATTTAACAGCTCCCAATACTAGCTGCCTTGTTTCCTACCCTCCCCCAAACACGTGCCTCAGCATCTCACATAATTCTAAAACACACCTTTTGTTCACTTCAGTACAATTCACCCACTCATTTTAAATGCACAGAATCATTCCTCTGCTCTACAGAGATGTAAATCAGAAAAGCTTCTCTGTGTTCATAACCACTCACGATCATGATGTTACCATGGAAGCTTTCACTTTGCTTTGAAGAGCAGTCTTGTTCTTTCTCGATAATAATTGGCAAGATGCAGTGTCTTGCAGAGTAATTCCAGTGTGTTTTTTTTAAGATGAGAATCCTGTGCTGTATCTAGTATTTGGTGGTGTCTTTACCCTATAGAACTGAGATTTTGGTTCTTGGACTGAAAGATTTGCAGTTACAGTTGAAGTGACAGCCTAGGTTAATCTGAAGGCATCTTTCTCACTTTTCTCAGCCATGATTTGAACTAGGAAGCTCTCTGGGCAGGTGTTTCTTATCTTTATATTTTCATAAAACAGTATATGGGATACACAGCACTTGACAACCATGTTTCATATTACACTGCACTACTACAGGAATCCTTTTTCTTTGTAGAAGCAGCTCTTCTGCATATACAAATACTGCAGTTAGGTTTGGCTTGTGCTGTGGAGTGGATTTGTTCCAGTACTGCTGCAGTTTTATAGACCGTGGTCACTCAATTCTGAGCAAAAAAAAAACCCAAAGCAAACCCCATATTTGATTGGAACAGTGTTCATCTGCTGCTGCTCTGCAGATGTTATAGTCTATAGTCATTGTGTGAGTATGATGATCTGTGAATTACTTGGTGTCAGGTCTGAGTGATCAGCTTCCTAATGTATGACTTTAAAGGCTTTGCTCGTAGATGCTCCTGCAGCAAAGTGTTCCTTTTAGTTAGATGATCAATTTAGGAAGGAAAGTGGTTTTAATACAGCAACTAGTGATGTAAATGAGCACAGTTCACTGGGGAGCTTGCTCACTTCCCAGCCAAGCTCCTTTCTATTCCGGGGTCTTGCATTAGCACATCATGTTTCATTAAATAGCTTAGTCCTTCAGAGACTCACAAATTGCTGATAAACAGCACTGGCAGCATGTCACATTGTACTTCTTCCTGCTGCTAACAGAGTAGCTCACGTTTGAATAATGTGCTGTAGAGATTGCACTGGCATGAAGTGAAGTCTCAAGAGCTCGTTGTTAACTTCTGACATTTAATTACTGCAGCATCTGCAGCTCTACTCACTGCTTTGTGGAGGTTCAGAACACGATGTTCAAGGATGTAATTTATTATAATCTGCTGTGTTGGATTCAGAGCATCGGTAGGTGGTTGTGCTCCAGACAGACAAATGTTCTCTTTACTGTTAACCTGTAACAGTATGTACTTACCAGGAAGTCAGCTGTCAGCGTTTCAGCACAAGACAGTTTGGTTTTTAGGCGTGTAAATGTTGGGAGGTTTTTGTCAGGCTGTAACTGCCCAAAGTAGAAGTGAGCTTTGGAGGGATTCCAGTTTAAATATGGTCTTATCCTCGTATAACTTTATGGGTTTAGGAGATTGGAGTGGATGAGATAAATTAGTAATACTGATGGGTTATACTTGCTTTTAAAAGGAAGTTGTCTCTAATTGTAATCCACTTACAGGGTGTTGTGGCTGCTTTAAAAGGAATGGGCAAGATCTGTATTTTGAGTGGTTTTTGGTCTTGTTCTTTGGGGTTTCTGTGTTACCAGAGAGATTATTTTGGGTTCAAACTTCAATAGGGCAAATTTAGGTTGGAGATAAGGCAGAAGCTCTTCCCTGTGAGGGTGCTGAGGCGCTGGCACAGGGTGCCCAGAGAAGCTGTGGCTGCCCCATCCCTGGCAGTGTTCAAGGCCAGGCTGGACACAGGGGCTTGGAGCAAGCTGCTCTAGTGGAAGGGGTCCCTGCCTGTGGCAGGGGGCTGGAATTGGGTGAGCTTTAAGGTTGCTTCCAGCCCAAACCAGTCTTGGATTCTATTTTTTCAGCCTGGAATTCTGTATTTATTCATGCAGTGAAAAGAACTGGTACTCAGGACAGCAAAGTGAATAATGCTGGTGTATTAATACTGTGTCTGTAATGAGTTACAGAAGTGAACTGTTGACCATAAAGCACTGAAGTTACTCGTCATTGTTTATTAGTCCAGCACCTGTTGTGTCTCCAAGAATTTCCATGCTGTGGGTAGAACAGAGTGAGCTTTGTCTCATGAACCTTCTCCCTTCTCCTGGAAAAACTCTTCTGCTTTTGTCAATTCGAATGTCTCCACATACATTTG
The DNA here is from genome assembly GCF_028554395.1 of Pezoporus wallicus. Lineage (NCBI taxonomy): Eukaryota > Metazoa > Chordata > Aves > Psittaciformes > Psittacidae > Pezoporus > Pezoporus wallicus. The sequence continues at coordinate 3,028,451 of NW_026637486.1, forward strand.
AGGGGGGAACTTAAATGCTTTTGAATAAAAATAAAGCACCTTTTTTCCCTTGGTAAAACTGATGTTAATACAAAGATTATTACAAACATTACAAAACAGATTGATTATTCGGGGTGGTGCATCTTGTTCTCATTCAAAAGTCTGCTTTTTAAACTTCCTAAAGCTTAATTTTGATGATACGTGTGACTTGACAGTGGAGGTCAGTTACATTATTTGCTTGAGTAGTAGGTCACTTAATGACAACTGATGTGAAGGTAGTTCTGCATTACTATATAACTATGTTTATCAGTTTGCAAAGAGCCACGTAGTAAACTTATGATCTGCGAGATAACAGAATGCATCTTAAAGACCTAGGCAGAGTTTGGTTAACTTGGCCTGGCTGGATGTGCTTAAAGGAGAGTGATAGCACAAATACCTGTTTCTTGCTGTGCTTGGGTGCTTAGTAATTGTGGTACGTGTTCTTTCTGCTTCCAGGTGAGGGAGATGGCTGCTACCACACTCAGCGGCCTGCTGCAGTGCAACTTCCTCACCATGGACGGGCCCATGCAGACCCACTTTGAACAGCTCTGCAAGATGAGGCTCCCCAAGAAGCGCAAGCGAGACCTGGGCTCTGTGGTGGACACAATCCCTTCTGGTGGTAAGGGAATGGCTTCCACTAGAACCATGCATGTGGGTAGTAGGTTAGGAGGAAGTAAGTGTTCTGTACTCTACTTACATGCTTGTTCTGCAAGTGCTGCAGATGGAACAGGATTTGTCCTGTGGTTAAGCAGTATTTAGCAAACTAACATATACCTAGAGAAACATGCTCCTGTTTTATCTTCCTGAGCACTCATAAACCACAATGGCAAATTAGTTGTCCTTAGATACTGCACTGTATATTGGTGTGTATGTAACGCAGAGCCTAATTGTTGTGAAGTGCTTCAAGAACTGGTTTTACAGCATATATGATGAATAATACTACTACCAAAAAGCAATTAATGTTTTTTTATGATGTATTCCTCTGTTAAACCAATTCATTACTTTCCCAGAATTAACACTAAAGAGATTTCCCCATCTCCCCTGTGCACAGTTCACATAGTTAAGGATGCAGATGGTGAGGGATAGCTGTTTCCTCAGTAAATGCACTTCCTCAGCTGTCACATCATTTCAGTCCTTACCCACTTAACCTTCTGTTTGTTAGTAGTTGGGGGGGGTATTCTAAGAAAACACACACACAAAAACCCACCTTAGTTAACCTTAGTTAGGAGCTTTGGCTCCTGACCAGCCACTTAATGCATCTGAGTCACATTGATCTGACCCAGGAGGACTCGGTGTGCCTATTGTCAAATAGGTCCCATATCTGAGAACACATTCTGAGTGCAGAAACAGTGAGCAGTGGAGATGTAATTCATGAGCTATTTACTGAGAGAAAGATTTGGTGAAAGAAGGAAGCTCATTTGTAAAGTATGCAGCAGTTGCAGGTGATTTTTTTTTTTTTACACATTCTTCCATTAGAAATGAAGATAGAATCAGAGAATGAATCTGTGGTTCTGTGTAAGAAAGCAGAAGCAGGTTGGAGATCCATGCATTTGTGTGCATTTATTTGACTATATGGGCTGTAGAACTGTCTGGGTTTCTGTAGAAGCTAAAGGTCTCTGCTGTGGCAGGGGGGTTGGTTTGTCTTTTAGTTTTCAGGGTCAGACCCCAGTTATCAGTATGTTACGCTTATTAGACCACTTCTATTTAATGTGTAGTCTCTCTTCAGTCACTCCCATCAGTTAAAACTAGCCTGTTTTCACTGATAACCAGATTTAAGTTTGTCTGTGCCATTGAGGAGGGTCTTAGATGAGGTGGTTGCACCTTGCTTCATGTAAGAGAATCCCCTGCAATTGCAGACCTGGTGAAGCGCCACGCTGGCGTGCTGGGACTTAGCGCCTGTATCCTGTCAAGCCCCTACGATGTTCCCACCTGGATGCCACAGCTCCTGATGGATCTCAGTGCCCACCTGAATGATCCTCAGCCAATTGAGGTAAAAATTACTTACATTATTATTTCTGTTCAATAAAACACATATACTTTGACTCATTTGTAGTCCCCCTTTCCTAGAAAAAAGCCAGGAACCTAATGAGGAACTTTATTCCTGCTGCCTTTTATTGAATGGTTTGAAATATATTTTAAGCCACGGACTCTTTCTCAGTATTCTTTTGTGGTTCAGATTTAAAGCATAAACTGGAAACTGCAGTAACCCTCTATAATGAGGAGAGAGTCTTTTTTTGTTAATTAAAAATGTCACTTTTGTGCACATCATTCTAGAAGACACCAACCTGAGGCAAAAGTTCTCTCTGAAATTTTTAAAACAGCAGCTCTGGAAACAAGTTTTCAATGAAATAGTGATCTTCAACTCTAGTTTTCTGTCCTGCCTGTTCAGTTTTGTTGACCTTTGCTGTTTTAACCAGAATAATGAGCTTATGGCTGAAGAATTCCTTAGATAACAGACTTTGCTCTGGTGTGCTTTCCTGAATGGAGAAACTGAACTGGTGGCACTTTTCTGTTGTTAATTTAATAATAATAATCTTACTAGCAGAGGTAGTTTTCCCCTGATGTTTCTTCTCTGCACCTTATGTGATTCATCAACTCCTTCTCATGTTTTGAGACCCAAACCATTGGTTTGAAATACGTAAGGAAAAGGAAGAGATGAAAAGCATTCCACTTGTACTTTATAATTGGACTTCAATAGTTTTTTCACTCAAGAGTTGTAGCTCAAAGAATCCTCTTTACATGAATGCTGGAGTTGTGACACTGGTCAGCAGACCAACCAGACCTGCAAAAACTGGAATCCTGGGGAGCCGGGTTGAATTCCCCAGAGCCCGTTGTAACCTCGGCCACTGCTCAGACACTTGGCTCTACTCAGCGGTTACTTTGGTTGTAATCAGTGGTGTTTTGCCGTGGAGCTTAAACCCATCACTGAATGCAGCTCAGTGGTGATTGTCTGCTCTGCAGATGACTGTGAAGAAGACACTGTCCAATTTCCGGAGGACCCATCACGACAACTGGCAGGAGCATAAACAGCAGTTCACAGACGACCAGCTCCTGGTGCTCACTGACCTCCTGGTGTCACCGTGCTACTATGCATAGATAGGTAAGATGGTTGGGTTTGACACAGATTGACAGAAACATCCTTCACCACAGGGAGATGCTGGAACCAGGTGCAAGTCCCTTGCGCCTCTGATGGTCTGTTCATGACCAGATTTATTTGGGTTAAATATCATCCATCTTTTTGTGTTTCCATGTATAACACTAGTGTTTTATTAAGACAGCTTGTTTGCTTGACTATTGATGTTCCTTTTCTTCCTTTCCTGCCAGTTGGCTGCCTTTTAAATGCCTGGCAGTTACACTAAAGGCAAGGTGCTTGCTGCTTTTGATGCCTGTGAGGACTTTAGCCAGCCACCCAGTCCGCTATATCATCTACATCTCACATGGGGAATGACTGCTACCACACAGTTTCCTCTTCCACACTGTGGCTTTGCTGCTAGGTCTCTTCACACAGGCATGTCCCCAGAGAGAGAATCCATTCCTGGAGTTTCACTTTGTTACGCTCCAAGATCCTGATCTCTCTCTCTTGTGTTGTGATGTTTTGTGACAGTATTCCAAGAGAAGTTCTAATTTATGTTTTCCTTTTGCTCTGTGGCAGTAGCACGAGGCACTGATCTTGTTGCGAGTCCTTGTTTTGAATTCTTCCTTCTTTCTTTTCAGGTTTCTCCTGGGAAAATGAGGGCGTAGGAACCTTTCTGTGAAATAAAAGCAACTCAGAAAATGATCATGTAGAAAACGTTGTGTTGGAAATCCTGATGCCTGATCAAAACCACTTTTAGATGCAAACATAAAGACCTGGTCCTATTCAAAAAGAATCTCACCTCCCCCGGGAGCAGCTGTGGGAGCCCCACAGCCTCCCTGTACCTGCACTTGCAGAGCCCAGTTGTGAGTTTATCACCAGACCCTTCTCATTGGCCTCCACTGCACATCAGTCTTGTTTCTGCTCCTTGCCCACAGTGACTTACACTGCACATTTCTTACCCTCTTCCTCTGATCCTCCTCTCAGCTCTTTCCATCAGCAAAGACACGCAGACCCAGGGAGTGCTGCAAACCCCAGTGTTCTCAGCGGAGCTCTCCAGTTCCCTTGGTGCAGCTTCGTACCCAGTCAGTGTACAGTACCAGGAACCTCTCCTCCTCAGAGTTTATTTTTCACTACTTGGATTGAGTGCCCATCGGGTGATGGGCTCTGTACCATCCAGTCCACCTCAGGGCAGGATTGCCTTTTTGTACCTTGTCAGATGTACATAACTGACCTCCTGTGCAGTGTAGATGATGGCAGGACAAACATGGGGAGTGAAAGCTCTTGCTGCCTGGCCAGGTCTTCATAGGTAGCTTGACCACGTGTGGAATAAACATCTGTGGTTACCTGCTTACTTTTAAGGGTGAGAGGACTCTGGGTGTTTCCACGTCATTAGAACCCACAGATGTGGAGTGTGGACTATCAGGTGATGGCTGATTCAGAGAGTGAAGCGTGTGCACGGTGTGGATGGCTCATGACTCCTCACAGGGAGCGTCACTGTTTGAGCAAGTGTATCCTGTTTGGCGATGGTGGGAGCTCTGTATTTTCTTGCCTGCAGCTTTGTTCAGAGACTGGTATCTATTGGCTATTTAACACCATGTTTAATATGTGTTACATAGTTGTAAAAGACTGTATAAAGTGTAGAGGCATTGCATTGACAAAACATTGTACAGTTTGCAACCTTTTACATAACACCATTGTGAGATTACTTTGTAAAGATTCATACTTAGATGTTAATACAGTAGTAGCTCTGGCTTTTGTATCGAATCAAATGCCATTATTATTAGTTTTTTAAATTATTTTCTTTAACAGAATCTCTCTTTGTGTCTGAAAAGCAGGAGGGTTTGCTTTGGGTTTCCTGTATCTCATTCTTACTCAGATCTTAACGCAGCACTCGTGGCCATCTCCAAATGCTGGCATCACACATTCTAGTGTGATAGGCTCTTAGAGCGTGAGGTACACTGAAACAGTTCATACCCTGGTGTGTGATTCAACTTCCCTGCAGCCCTTCGGGAGCATGTCGAGTGATCTTCCTGCCGAGTGCGTGGCTCATTCTGGACCTGAAAGCACAGTGGTGCTCCTGGGGCAGCATCCACCGAGTGTCAGCACACGGATGTAACCACTGTATAGCGTAGTGCCAAATCATTATTTCAATTGTGTATGTAGTTTAAGACAAAATAAATGGACTGTTTGTAACAGCTGCATTTCTTCTGTTGTGTTGCTGAAGTGGAAGGTTCTTACTCTGAAAGTATAACTTCAGGTTGCTCACTGCGCGGAGGTAAGGCAACATTGTGCGTTAAAGATGTAGTACTAATGGTTGGGAAACAGGCTTCTGTAGTTACGTAAAAACATCTTGTACCTGCTGAGGCTTGCCAAAAACCTTGGGAACTTGTGAGAAGTTCACTTAAAACTGGAGAAACTCATTTGAAGTGGAGGGGGTTTGCTGGTAGGATTGAAACAGCTTTGAAAGTGATGCAAAGTCTTTGCTGCAGAGGATCATCTGTAAGTGTCGGCTGGTTCACTGATGGAGCAGATGATACATGTGCTGTGCTGCCTGCAGTAAGGGCAGCTAACCATAGGATCCAACTCTGTTGCTTTTTATTGTAGTTGAGAGTGTCTTTCTTATGTATCTCTAGTCAAACTGTAGCTGGTTTTGGTTGTACTGCTGATGATAGTGTTCTGGATAGAGTAATTTCTGTGGTCAGAGCTATGATGGCAAATAAGTCTTTGCTGTTAATTCAGAGTAGCTGTTTATAAATCGGCAGTAAGTGATTTGATTCAAACAGATCACCTAGAAAACGGAGTGCATGTTCAAAGTGCAGATCTATAGGATAAATATACCTGTGGTATTGTGAACAGGCTTGGGCTGACTTTGGGGGGTGAAGGTTTGTTAGTCTCCTGTTCTGATAATGTAGGACCAACTTGAGGTCTTCATCAAAGCCCACAACTCCATTGCAACTTCTGTTCCACAACTTTCCCCAAGCAACAGACGCATGCAATGAGCTCTGAGCATTCCATCGCTTGGTCTTACGCTGTCTCTTACCTAAAGCCTTCAAGCTGAGGCAACTGCAGCACCTCAGTCTGGAGAGAGACATCTCCAGTGTGAAAAGAGGGAATTTTTCCCCTTGAACTGTAAGGGAGATGGGGGTGAAAAAAGTACCTTGGAGATGGTCTGGTACCACTGACATCGTCAGTGAGCACAGGTAATCCCGGTGACCACCAAGTGCCCCCCGACATGGCTGTGATGTAAAGCAGAACTCATGTATGGGGGATTCTGGTTTCTTCCTGCAGTTGCAGGTACTGTTAGTGACTACCTCACTAGCGTATTCAGTGGGGTGATCTCCCATCTTTCCATACCCTATTTGTGCATGTGGGAACCTGCTGAACAGACACGATGCTTGGTTTGATAAAAATGGTATAAGAAAGCTACCAAATAGGTGGATAAGACATGATCTTGTGCTTTTGGGTGGCACCACAGAACCCACGCCAGTGGATGGTGTCATTGACAACTTGAGCTCATCTTACATGGAGGAGGAAAAGGCCGTTATTCCTGGTACAGTATATTATGCCTATTCCTTTTGTATCCAGGTATCTGCCCTCTCATCCTGTTTACTCCACGACCAGGCTGCTGGGAGCTGGGTACACAGGGATGACGGGCTAATGCCTCCTGTCAGGTTTTGACAGTCAGACAGCCTCAGCATCCCACACTCTGTTCAGTCTCACACTTTCTTCCACAGCTTCAGGCTTCCTGGAATCCTGCAGCAGAGACTCCAGCTTCCTTCTGCCCTGCACTGTGGAAAACACAACAATCTGGTAAGATGGAAAAGGGGAAATAAAGCAATTTACCAGCAGAAGGTTCCACTGGCCATTGTCCTCGCAGGGTTTGAGCGTTACCCTTGCTGTGATTTACCAGCTGATGTTTGACATTCTCACTGTGCAGTAACTGGAAGGCAAGGTCTGTGGATTTCCCCATCACAAAATGCTTCCTGTGCCCAGTGATGTTGCTGCACAGGTCTGGAGAATGGCATTTCCCGTAAGAGGGGAGGAATTTCACCTCAACCTCATCTGATCTTCAGGATTGTCTGCAGGCCACAGGTACCTGTGCTCCAGGGCAGGGGTTTTGTGGTGGTTCATCCAGCAAGGTACCCACCAGAGTGGTGCTTTGGTGGAAATCCTAGAACCCCAAACTGGTTTGTGTTGAAGGGACCTTAAAGCTCCTCCAGCTCCAACCCCTGCCACAGGCAAGGACCCCTTCCACTGGAGCAGCTTGCTCCAAGCCCCTGTGTCCAACCTGGCCTTGAACACTGCCAGGGATGGGGCAGCCACAGCTTCTCTGGGCACCCTGTGCCAGCGCCTCAGCACCCTCACAGGGAAGAGCTTCTTAAATCTAACCTGAATCTCCTCTGATTTCAGAGTGCTTCGAGGAATTGCTGGGTTGGTGGCAGAAGTGATGAAGTGATCCCTGGAAGTGCTCTCCAGCACTGCAGGGGGCAGCTGCCGTTGGTGATGGTGGGAGCTGGCAGTGAACAGATAAAGAAATGACACGGGTTTATTTCCCCTCTCAACACGGATCCTTTGCCTTGATCCTGTGCTTCTGGGCACACAAGGATACCCACGAGCATCCTTTAGACCTCAGAGCAGCTTCCAGTGTCTGAAGGGGGCCTATAGGGATGCTGGGGAGGGACTCTTCATTAGGGACTGTAGTGATAGGACGAGGGGTAACGGGTTCAAACTGAAACAGGGGAAGTTTAGATTGGATCTAAGGAGGAAATTCTTTCTTGTGAGGGTGGTGAGGCACTGGAATGGGTTGCCCAGGGAGGTTGTGAATGCTCCATCCCTGGCAGTGTTCAAGGCCAGGCTGGACAGAGCCTTGGGTGCCATGGTTTAGTGTGAGGTGTCCCTGCCCATGGCAGCGGTGTTGGAACTGGATGATCTTAAGGTCCTTTCCAACCCAAACTGTTCTGTGATTCTATGATCCTTATCCTGCTGCGGTTGCTCAGGGAAGCACTGCAGGAACGCAGGGGCAGCCCCCGTGCACAAACCCTGCCTCGGGGTTGGCATGGGGCTGCTCTTCTCTTCATGGCGAGTCCACAGGGAGGGACCTCAAAGCCTCGAGTGCCCAGGTATGGACTTGGTGTCCTGGAACAGGCGTGAGTGTGACTGGAGCAAAGCCTCCTGCTGCCCTGTGCTCCCTGAGTTACAGGGCTGGAACTGGATGATCACAAGGTCCTTTCCAACCCAAACCCATCTGGGAGTCCAGGGCTTCCCTTCAGGAGCAAGACCCTCCCTGTCCCTGCCCTGGGTGCCCTGTAGCAGGGGAGGGGGTCCCGATGGTGCTCCTGTGTGGGGCTGGACAGGCCCGGGGGCACTCTGAGCTGATAGAAGTTAATGGGAAGAGCCCTGGTGGAAGCCATAGGAAGGAGCAGCTCAAACTCAAAGGCTGTGGGGCTGGAAATGCCCGGGCAGCCTTGGACGCAGTTTGTGAAGCTCGGGGGGTGCCTGCAGTGCCCCAGCACCTGGTGCATTAACTTGGACATGTCCTGCACGCACAGGTCACACCGAGAGCAGCTCCAGTGCCTGAAGGGGCTGCAGGAAAGCTGGAGAGGGGCTTGGGACAAGGGATGGAGGGACAGGCCAAGGGGAATGGCTTGAACCTGCCAGAGGGGAGACTGAGATGAGCTCTTAGGCAGAAGCTCTTCCCTGTGAGGGTGCTGAGGCGCTGGCACAGGGTGCCCAGAGAAGCTGTGGCTGCCCCATCCCTGGCAGTGCTCAAGGCCAGGTTGGACACAGGGGCTTGGAGCAAGCTGCTCTAGTGGAAGGGGTCCCTGCCCGTGGCAGGGGTTGGGACTGGAGGAGCTTTAAGGTCCCTTCAGCCCAGCCCCGCTCCGTGCTGCGGCCGGGCCGGGGGGGGCTCTGTCCCCGCCGCCTCCCTCCAGCGCCGCAGCGGCGGGGATCGGGGCCGGGCCGGGGCGGGCAGCGGCGGCGGCAGCGGTCGCCATGGCGGGGCGGGCGGCGCCATGTCGGGGGCAGCCCTGAGGGAGCGGCGGCGGCGCGGTGCGGTGCGGGCCCGCGCAGGGGCTGCCATGAACGGGTCGGGGCGGCTGCCGGCGGCGGGCGAGGAGGAGCCGGCGGCGGCGGCCGCGCTGCTGCCGCCGGGCGGGAACGGGAGCGGCGGCGGCGGCGGCGCGGAGCTGCGGGGGGGCAGCCACGGCGCCACGGTGGCGGCCTGCGCCTCGCTGCTGGCGCTCGTCTTCTGCCTGGGCTCCTACGGGAACCTCATCGTGCTGCTGTCCTGCCTCGACCCGGCCCTCCGCAAACTGCGCACCAACTTCGACTTCATGATCCTCAACCTCTCCGTCTGCGACCTCTTCCTCTGCGGCGTGGCCGCCCCCATGTTCGCCTTCGTCCTCTTCTTCGACTCGGCCCGCGGCGTGCCCGGCGCCTTCTGCTTCACCTTCCACCTCACCAGCTCCGGCTTCATCATCATGTCCCTCAAGACGGTGGCGGTCATCGCGCTGCACCGGCTGCGCATGGTGCTGGGCAAGCAGCCGCCCCGCGCCGCCTCCTTCCCCTGCACGCTGCTGCTCACGCTGCTGCTCTGGGCCACCAGCTTCACGCTGGCCACCTTGGCCGCGCTCCGGACGCGCCGCTCCCGCCTGTGCCTGCCCGTGGCCGGCCGCGAGGGCCAGGCCGCGCTCTACCTGTACGTCGCCGACTTCATCTGCTGCGTGGCCGTGGTGGCCGTGTGCTACGTGATGATCGCGCAGGTGCTGCGCCGCAACGCCCGCGTGCGCCGGTGCCCGCCCGGCGACGCCCGCAGGCCGCAGCCCTTCGCCGTGCCCGCGCTCTACCGCAACCAGGCCTCCGCCGTCAACCTGGCGCCGGGCAAGGACGCGCGCGCCGTGGGCACGTGCGTGGCCATCGTGCTGTCCGTGCTGGTGTGCTGCCTGCCGCTGGGCATCTCGCTGGTGCAGGGCATGCTGTCGGGCAGCGGAGGCTTTGTCCTCTACCAGTTCGAGCTGTGCGGGTTCACCCTCGTCTTCTTCAAGTCGGGCTTAAACCCCTTCATCTACTCCCGCAACAGCGCGGGGCTGCGCAGGAGGGTGCTCTGGTGCCTGCAGTACGTGGCGCTGCTCTGCTGCTGCTGCTGCTGCAAGCACAAGACCAGGCTCCGGGCCGTGGGCAAAGGCAGCCTGGAGGTGAACAGGAACAAGTCGTCGCACCACGAGACCAACTCGGCCTACGTGCTGTCTCCCAAGCCTCAGAAGAAGCTCCTGGACCAAGCGTGCGGCCCCAGTCACTCCAAGGAGAGCGCGCTGAGCCCCAAGGCCTCCGCGGGGCCCCAGCACTACGCGCAGAGCAGCTCGACCCCCATGAACACCCGCGTCGAGCCCTACTACAGCATCTACAACAGCAGCCCCTCGCAGGAGGTGAGCACCCCCAACAGCCTGCAGCCCGTGAGCTCCGCCTTCGCCTTCACCAGGTCCTACATCGCCATGCGCTACCGGGAGTGCGGCGGCGCGGCAGCGCGGCACATTCCGGTGCCCTCCGTGTAGCTGGGCACGGGGATGGTGCTGAGCCGGGCTGCTGGCTGTAAGGAGAACACCACTGAGGTCAATATCCAGCCGTTGCAGCTGAAGCGAATGCTGGGGTACTGCTCCGTGAGGCTTTCCAAAGGGCAGTGCTCTGGCTGTGCTTTGGGATGTAACACGAGGGGGTGGTTACTGAAAGGACAAAGAGTCACAGGTACGCGATGAGCTGCTGCACCAGGTGCCTCAGAACAGCCTGAGCCTGCACTGCAAGCATAGCCCTGACATTGCAGCCGCGCTCTGTTTCCAGGAAGGAAGAGCTGGGAGGGTGTTTGGTCTTGAGGATCCTCGAGTTTAAACTCTGCCCGTTGCAAGACGCCGAAGGCATGGGTGGTGGTTTGTTGTAGCGATCATCACTGATGAGGAAAGGCCTTTCAGTCCGCAGGGGGGAATCCTGCTTCCGTTGAGGTAAATGGCAAAATTCCCATAAACTTCAGCTGAAATTCAGGAGCTCGGTCGCAGCTTCCTAAAGCAGCAAAGGGCATTTTACAGCCAGTGTCCCAGTGCCGCTGGGGAGGGGTTGGCAGTGCGGTGGCACTGTAACCCACCTCTAAAGTATGGGTATGGGTATCGGATGTACGTTTATCCTAAGGATTGGTGGTGTTACGTATCCCGGAATAAGCTATTTGGAGGAGTGTTTTACAGCCAGTAGAAGTAACTGTGCAATACCTAATGATGGGATTTACTTGACGATAAAGATGACTATTCCACTGTAATAGTACTGATATGCTGCTAGTAATGCAGTCACCTCTGGAATGTCCTAATCCATAAGCTGTAATGCAGACAGCAGTGCTGCTGGTTGGGGTTTTTGTGCGTAAAAGCAGGAATTGGGGGGGATTTGGATGTGATATTGCTGAGAGGTAGCACTGACACCTCTGCTAACGGTTTAGAACCAGAACAGCCGCGGGACGACTACGCGTTGTTGAGGTTAAGAAGCCTGACACCGGTGGGATGTAAAGGTGATTCACACAGTGAGCAAATAACAGAACTTCAGTGTTTTTTACAAACCCAGCCATGGGTGGGGTGTTGCTGGTGCTGGGAATTCCTTGGGAATCGGAATGATTCGGAGGCACTGAAATTGCAGGCAATTACTGCGTTAAGTGGCCAAATCTTCACCTTTCAGCTTCTGTGGACCTCAGCTGAGCCTTAGTTACCCCAGCCTGATCGTGCCCCAGACTCTGGTGCCTCGGCGCAGGAAGATGCCGCCTTTCAGCGACGGAAAGAAGCCAAGCCCGTTGCCGTGTGTGAGCCGTGGGTTCAGGCCCTTTGTTAACCGCGCTGCTCTCGGGGCTCCTTGGAAGCCGGGCGCGTTGTGAGCTCTGCCCTTTGGTACCGCTCTGGGTTTTAATGAGTTTTGAATAATTCATTGCAATAAAATGGATGCGAACAACTTTCTCAGACACACGCACAAGGGACATGATGTCCATGAGTCTCTGCCCAGGTATTTTCTCTATGAACAAGTAAGATGGTTCTTTCTCCAGTGCTCATAAAAGCTAACTGGAAGATCTGCCTTGCTTGGTTTTTCCGATGCGGCGTTTCTCTTTAGCGCAAAGCGTGCTCAGTCAGAGGGATGAACACGTGGGGGCTGCCACCTTGGCTTGAGCTCTGTGACTCCCACTGTGCTCGTGGTTTGGATCCCACCGCAGAAGGCTGAATCCCTCGCCCTTTGCTCATGAACGTGATTTGCACTGAGTGTTCCTGTGGGAGTGAAGCCAGAAGGCGCAGCTGCGGGATAAGAGGGGTTTAATTGCCTTTAGGTGATGTGTCCTTGAGACAAAAGAACTTGAAGGGTTGAAAAGTCCCTTCAGAGCCCTTTGTGATGCTGCTCTTCTGATATCACTGCTGCCAGTTGTATTCTTAATGTGTTAATGCACTGATAGCTTCAGATGGGGAAGTGCAACACCTTTTAGCCCTCAATAGGAGGAAATCAGATTCAAGCTGTCAGTTGTACCAAGTAACTGCTGGGGGTAGGTTTGTGGCTGTCCTAAATAGAGACTGGGGTTTGGAAACACACAGGTACAATGATTTGAATCATGAATCAGTTGCCCTGTGATCAAGTAACTGGGTTTGACTCTTCTAGAGCGTAACTTTTCCTTTAGCCCCCTTGTGTCAGAACACTCTGCTGCTGAGCACAGAGCCAGTGGAGCCCAGCTGCAAGGGTCAGGAAGCAGGAATCTAACTGGGAAGGGAAGCAACAGAGCTCTGGATGAAGGAAGTGGAGGACGCACGTGAAGAGAGGTAAGAGTAAGAAGTACAAGTGTGTGAGTACTGAACAGTGAGGGAAAAGTAGGTCTTTAGTAGCGCAGTTCCTAACATGAGAAGAGAGCATCTGTGAATGTGAAAGGTGGCAAATCAAGGCTTACAGCGTGCTGTACTTGATTCCTCAATGCCTGTAGGCACAGAGCTAACTCCTTTTCAGAGTCCATGCTCCAAACGTGCTGACCCATCCCATTCTGCATTCCCAGGCCTGGGATCTGCTGCTGGGAAGCCCTTTGGGTTCACTCACGAGTGAAGCCAGGTGTGTGCTCAATGTTCTGTTCTCACCTCATCTTTATTTCCCATCACAGTCTCTTGGTTTTCCTTGAATGTGGAAAGGAGATCAGCTGAGCGGTTCCTCCTCCTTTCAAATCCAATAAATACAGCTGCTGCGTGGCAGCAGGTGATGGCAGGGGCTGGACTCAGGGTGATTGTGTCCAGTGGAACTTTAGTTAAGTCGCAGTAATAACCCACAGAACTTTCTTCCTTGTTCTTCAGAGGTTGCTGACAGCAGCACTTCAAGCTTCGCCATCAGTTAGCAGCAGAGACCAGCATGTGGAGCTGGCTCTTTGGATTGCCTGGTGTATCTCTCTGTGTATCTGATTGTCTGGTGTTAATCTGTAATGATAACAGACTCTAAAGCCCATCTCCTCCACCAGTGGCTTGAACCAAGTGGTGCAGCAGATTTGGGCTTGCATCTCTCAGATGCTTATATTAAGTAACTGTTTCCTCTCACTAAAACCACAGAGAGAAGCTGTTACCCCGCGCTGTCGCGGTCTGTGGTTTCCACGTGTACACAGCGTGTGTTCCCATCTCAGGACTGAGAGGCTGGACTACAACCAAGATCCGAGCTTAAGGGTGTATTTCTAGCTCTGATTGTTCCAAATGCGTGATTATCTTGGAGATACCCAGCTGTGGGGAAGCCATAAAGAGGAACAGGAGGAAACAGAAAGCAGGAGGCAGAGAGAGGTCCAGAGTTTGTAAGAAACTACAAGACAAACCTCTTAGGTTACATCTGGGTTTGGAGGAAGGCAGCCTGAGGCTTCATTAGCTTTGAAAGACGGGTTGGACACAGGGGCTTGGAGCAAGCTGCTCTAGTGGAAGTTGTCCCTGCCCATGGCAGGGCTTGGAGCTGGAGGAGCTTTAAGGTCCCTTCAACCCAAACCATTCCATGAGTCTGGGATTCTGTCAACCTGACCCTTGGATGTGGTGTGACTCAAGCCCTCTTTCCTCCCAGGTGACACCCCAGCATCTCAAGAAACGCTGGAAATAGCTGAAGACAGTCAAGCACTGAGGAAGAAAAGGCTGTGTCAGTGCTCGGGCCTCTGCCCTTTGGATAATGGATTACTTATCAGATGGGATAACACACGTGCTACAAAGCCGCTAGGAACCTGTCCTGGGATTGATCTGAGACAACCCCCTGTGACACAGCACCTTTGCAGGAGGTGGGCACAGGAACGCTTTTATTTGAGCACAGCTCCTCCATACACAACCTTTACACCTTCGTGTATCCCTCCCTGCACCACCTTTACACCTCTGTGCATCCCTCCCTGCCCTCTGTGCATCCCTCCCTGCACAACCTTTACACCTCCGTGCATCCCTCCCTGCACAACCTTTACACCTCTGTGCATCCCTCCCTGCACCACCTTTACACCTCCGTGCAGCCCTCCATGCACAACCTTTACACCTCTGTGCATCCCTCCCTTCACAACCTTTACACCTCCGTGCAGCCCTCCATGCACAACCTTTACACCTCTGTGCATCCCTCCCTTCACAACCTTTACACCTCCGTGCAGCCCTCCATGCACAACCTTTACACCTCCGTGCAGCCCTCCATGCACAACCTTTACACCTCTGTGCATCCCTCCCTTCACAACCTTTACACCTCCGTGCAGCCCTCCATACACAACCTTTACACCTCCGTGCAGCCCTCCATACACAACCTTTACACCTCCGTGCATCCCTCCATACACAACCTTTACACCTCCGTGCATCCCTCCCTTCACAACCTTTACACCTCCGTGCAGCCCTCCATGCACAACCTTTACACCTCCGTGCAGCCCTCCATACACAACCTTTACACCTCCGTGCATCCCTCCACACACAACCTTTACACCTCCGTGCATCCCTCCATACACAACCTTTACACCTCCGTGCAGCCCTCCATACACAACCTTTACACCTCTGTGCATCCCTCCATACACAACCTTTACACCTCCGTGCATCCCTCCATGCACAACCTTTACACCTCCGTGCATCCCTCCATACACAACCTTTACACCTCCGTTTATCCCTCCATACACAACCTTTACACCTCCGTGCATCCCTCCATGCACAACCTTTACACCTCCGTGCATCCCTCCACACACAACCTTTACACCTCCGTTTATCCCTCCATGCACAACCTTTACACCTCCGTGCATCCCTCCACACACAACCTTTACACCTCCGTTTATCCCTCCATACACAACCTTTACACCTCCGTTTATCCCTCCACACACAACCTTTACACCTCCGTGCATCCCTCCATACACAACCTTTACACCTCCGTGCAGCCCTCCATACACAACCTTTACACCTCCGTGCATCCCTCCATACACAACCTTTACACCTCCGTGCAGCCCTCCATACACAACCTTTACACCTCCGTGCATCCCTCCATACACAACCTTTACACCTCCGTGCAGCCCTCCATACACAACCTTTACACCTCCGTGCAGCCCTCCATACACAACCTTTACACCTCCGTGCAGCCCTCCATACACAACCTTTACACCTCCGTTTATCCCTCCATACACAACCTTTACACCTCCGTGCATCCCTCCATACACAACCTTTACACCTCCGTGCATCCCTCCATGCACAACCTTTACACCTCCGTGCATCCCTCCACACACAACCTTTACACCTCCGTTTATCCCTCCATGCACAACCTTTACACCTCCGTGCATCCCTCCATACACAACCTTTACACCTCCGTTTATCCCTCCACACACAACCTTTACACCTCCGTGCATCCCTCCATACACAACCTTTACACCTCCGTGCAGCCCTCCATACACAACCTTTACACCTCCGTGCATCCCTCCATACACAACCTTTACACCTCCGTGCAGCCCTCCATACACAACCTTTACACCTCCGTGCATCCCTCCATACACAACCTTTACACCTCCGTGCATCCCTCCATACACAACCTTTACACCTCCGTGCAGCCCTCCATACACAACCTTTACACCTCCGTGCAGCCCTCCATACACAACCTTTACACCTCCGTGCATCCCTCCATACACAACCTTTACACCTCCGTGCAGCCCTCCAT
This sequence comes from Pezoporus wallicus, assembly GCF_028554395.1. Lineage (NCBI taxonomy): Eukaryota > Metazoa > Chordata > Aves > Psittaciformes > Psittacidae > Pezoporus > Pezoporus wallicus. The sequence continues at coordinate 3,044,709 of NW_026637486.1, forward strand.
ACACAACCTTTACACCTCCGTGCATCCCTCCATACACAACCTTTACACCTCCGTGCAGCCCTCCATACACAACCTTTACACCTCCGTGCATCCCTCCATACACAACCTTTACACCTCCGTTTATCCCTCCATACACAACCTTTACACCTCCGTGCATCCCTCCATGCACAACCTTTACACCTCCGTGCATCCCTCCACACACAACCTTTACACCTCCGTTTATCCCTCCATACACAACCTTTACACCTCCGTGCATCCCTCCATGCACAACCTTTACACCTCCGTGCAGCCCTCCATACACAACCTTTACACCTCCGTTTATCCCTCCATACACAACCTTTACACCTCCGTGCAGCCCTCCATACACAACCTTTACACCTCCGTGCATCCCTCCATACACAACCTTTACACCTCCGTGCAGCCCTCCATACACAACCGTTACACCTCCGTGCATCCCTCCATACACAACCTTTACACCTCCGTGCATCCCTCCATACACAACCTTTACACCTCCGTGCAGCCCTCCATACACAACCTTTACACCTCCGTGCATCCCTCCATACACAACCTTTACACCTCCGTGCAGCCCTCCATACACAACCTTTACACCTCCGTGCAGCCCTCCATACACAACCTTTACACCTCCGTGCATCCCTCCATCTCGCACCCATCCTGAGCGGGTCCGTTCTCCGCTCTCAGCAGCGGCTCGTTGGTTGTCTTTAGGACAGCCTCCAGCTGGCGCCAGAACATCCTCTGCTTGTGCTCCTCGGGGCTCCACTTGAGGTAGGTTTTCCTCTTCAGCAGCTTCCTGAGCTTGCTGAACTTCTGGGGCACGCTGTGGGGCGGGAGGTCCTCCAGCACGATCATGATGAGGGAATCCTGGTTCTCATTGAGGACCCGGTGCTCGGCAAAGTACAGCTCGTACTGGCACCAGCAGCTGCTCACGAAGCTGGGGGAGAGGACAAAGATGACCTTGTGGCTGTTCTCGATGCAGTAAAATATGTTCCCCAGAACGGGGTGCCCCGGTTTGAAATCCCTCTCGTGGTAACAGATCTTGAACCCATCCCCTTCCAGCTTTCCCAGCAGATTCTCTTTGGTCCATTCTGCGTCGTGTTCGCTGTAGGAGATGAAGGCGTCGAAGGGCTTGTTCTCTGGCCTCTTCTCGTACTGCTTCCTCTTCGCCATGCACCAGTACCAGCCCATCCTGACGTACCAGAGCCCGTCGAAGCGCCAGCACAAGCCCGTCAGCACCAGCACCAGCAGGATGGCAGCACAAGCAGTGATGGCCATCTGGATGCCCAGGGAGCAGTGCAGGAGTGTGAGGTGGCTGCTCTCCACCAGCTGGCCCCTTCTGTCTGGTGGGAAGCTGCACCTGAGGCTCTCTTTGCCATGGATGCGGAGCTGGGGGCTGTGGATGTAGACGTTGACGAACCAGTACAGGTCACAGTTACAGAAGAAGTGTTTGCCTTGAACAGTCAGGACGCTCAGCTGCGTCAGCTGGCCAAAAGTGTCCTCCACGATGGTGGTGATGGCGTTGTCGCTGATGTCCAGCTCGAGGAGAGAAGCCGGGAGAGCCCCGCGCTGCAGGAAGGAGATCTTGTTCCCGGAGAGATTGAAGTGTTTCAGCATGGGCAGAGACTCCCCAAAGTCATCGGGGAGCTCTGCAATGAGGTTGTGGCTACTGTCCAGGTTGGTGAGGGCAGAGAGGCGGCTGGTGGCCTCCAGCCTGGCGATGAGGTTCCCAGAAACATTGAGGTGCTGGAGGTTCTCCAGGGCCTCGGTTAACGGCAGCAGGTTCAGCTTGTTTTTGCTGATGTCACATTTGGTTAGGGTCAACGGGAAGTACTCGGGGCGCATAGCTGTGACTTGATTGTTCTGAATGATAAACACGGTTAGGTTGGGCATGGATTTGAAACCAGGGGGTATCACCTTGATGTCACTGCTGCTTACGTCGAGGTGCCGCAGCGAGGGAGGTAAGTCGGGAAGCGCCGCAATCCAGTTGCTGCTGAGGTCCAGGTATACCAGTGCCTCCATGGTGCCAGCGAACCACTCCGGCAGTTCCACAATGGAGCAGTTGGACATCTTGAGGTGCTTCACGTTCTTGGGAAGGCTCTTGATGGGGGTCCCAGCCTGGTTCCTCACTAAGGAGATGGCCTCGATGTGCACAGATCCAGGGGGAGGCTTTGCCAAGGGGTCGGGGAGCAGAGGCCGCGCGGTGTAGATGAAGTGGTTCCCCTGCACGTACATGTTCTCCAGGTTCAGCATCTTCTTAGCAAAGTTCTGGGGTATTTGGCTTATGTTGGTGAAGGACAAATCAATGACCTTGATGGTTGTGGGGAGGCACAGCGTGTCCAGGCTGTTGATGGGGTTGTTGCTGATATTAACAAACCAGAGCTTGTCAAAGGGGAAGTTGCAGATGCTCTCGACGTCTAGGATGTTAATTGTCAGTTTGTTGTAACTGGCATCAACCGACTGCAGGTTCTTCATGGGCAGGAACAGGACGAACAGCGACAGCAGATCCATCTGCAGGGCACTGTGACTAACGTCAAGCTCCAGAACACGGTCCAGCTGAGCCTGGCACAGCTCCGGATCCAGCTTTAATGTCAGCTCCTCCTCGGACAGTTTGCTGTTTGACAGATCCAGCGTCCCGTTTACTGGTTCTCCACAGAAACTGGGCCTCAACGAGGCTGTGGGAGAGACTGCTCCGTTTCCCCCTCCTCTGGAAGAGCCCGCTGTGGTTTCCTCTCCTCTTCGAGGCACGTTCCCTGTGCTCCATCCGAGCCTCGGACCAGCATCCCGCAGGACAGCTGCATGGAACAGCTCCTCGGGGGGTGCAGAAGGCTCCGGAGCAGCCTCTGAGGCTGTGGTGGTGGGTGCGAGCTTCAGGTGGAGTGGGACACCCGACACGACCAGTTCCTTGTCATTGAATGACAGGTCCACAGCAGCGAGGCTGTGCAGGCTCTCCAGCGCTCCCGGTTCAATGTCTTTAATCCGGTTGTAGGAAAGGTCTAGAACTTCCAACATGCCAAAACCTTCCAAGTCTCTCTTGGTTACCTTTTCTATTGCGTTATGTGAGAAATTGAGAGCTCTGGCTGTTTTGGGAGCTCCTGCTTCTGATATAGAAGAGAGGTTCAAGTAGGAGTAGCTGTAGAAGGGGAAGGTGTAGGCCGTAGGTGTTCCCTCAGTTAGAAATCCATTTGCTCCACTGAGGAAGAAAGAAATGGAGTAGAAATGAAGGCTTCCAATCAGGATCCTCATCCTGAAATGGAAAATCCAGCATTATAATATGCTCTGTGTTAATGAATACCCTTACCAAAGTCACACTAACCCTGGTTTACTCGCATGTGCAGAGATTGGTTCATCAGTTGTATCTATGGATCCCTTTTTAACTACATTAAAAACACATGCTCATTATTACTTCCAAGAGGCAATGCTAGAAGATGGTGGTGGAGAACACTCTGGGGAGAGCACTGCTCGTTTCAGACCACTGCAGATAAACTGAATGAGTTCTTCCTTCTCTTCTTGCCTTGCCCCTGCCCAGGCAGGCACTGAGCAGCCTCTGCAATAGCATCTCTCTGTTGGGTCATCTGAAACGTGCTGTTGTAACCTGCTGGGACCCGGGATTTACATCTCTGCACGACCACCAGGTGCCTCTGACCCCTCTAAAACCTGCTCAGCCACCTCAGTGCCTGTTCAAGGGTAACATGATGGGGAGCCACGTGTGACAGCGTGACCCCATCCCCTCGTGGTTTGCTCCCTGCCACAGTGAGCATCTCTTTAGCCTTAGCTGTAGGAGTAAGGGAAACAGTAAGTTTGCTCTGCAGTAGCTGTTGGAGGCTCGTGTGGGGCAGCCTGCACCGGGGGAGCTCACTCACTGCTGGGCATCCTTCCTGGGACGCTTCCAATTGCCTGGCACAGCACTGCCCGGCCCCCCTCCTGCCCTGCTCTATCATTAATCTCAGCCCAGGTCTTGTATTCATGACCTGAGAACGCGGGTGCAGACTGCAGGTGAGGACCCCGGTGTTACCATCACCCCCTTCGCTGCCCTCCAGACCGGGACCATGGAGTTGAACTGAAGAGAAGGGACCCCAATGACATCCCAGCTTTGTCCCCTGCCACAGGACCCCAGCAGACCTCCCCGTATCCCTTGCGTGGATCAGGAATAACCGGCAGCATGGAGCTGGTGCACCGCAGGGGTAAGGAAACCCATGGTTCAAGGCTAGAGGACATCGAACTGCTCACTCGCGCTTCCAGCCACCCTCCCCACGCCGCTTGCTCACCTCGTACCCACGGGCCTCAGCGCTGCTCCTCCACCGGTCCCTGCTGCCGCTGCTGCCTTTTGTAGCCCTGGGAGGGGCATGGGGCGGGCTGGGGATGGCCCAGTGCCCTGGGATAACCGGAATCCGCAGCCCCACTGCCGCCTGCGGGGCTGGCGGAGGAGGTTTGCACGGGAGATGCTTCTCCCAGTGAGCCCCGGGAAGTTTCCTCACGGCGTGGTGGGGGGGAAGCCAGATGTGGAAGTTGCTTGGTTTAACGCTTGGTGCTGTGAATGGTGCGGTCGCAGGTGCCTGCGGGCTTCGCTCCTGCCCGAGCATCCCTGGGAAGGTCTGGAAGCGCCAGGTGGGAGCACAGGGTTTAGAACTGATTTACTGCTCTGGGTGGTGAGTTTCCCAGCGTGAAGGGGGGTTTGTATTGGGCTCTCCTCTGTGCGAACACAAGCTCTCGTGTGCCAGAAGCACTGCTGCAAAGTGAGCAGTGGTCCTTTCTGTGTGCTTTAACTTAGGCAAAGAGCTAGCAGGAGCTTGAAAGCTGCAGCCCATCCCATCCGGGAGCCAGCAGAAGAGGGCACAAGCGATTGCACAAGGCAGAGCTCTGGCATCCTCCGCTGCTTCCGCTGCTGGAGCTTTTGTTGCTGTTGTTTTTCCACTCTGTTGTAAGCAGTGACTGGAAACTCTTGCAGTCACCCAGAGGCTCCCCCCCCATCGCGTCCGGGGAGGGGGGGCTGGAAAACCCCAAGGTTGTTTGTGCTCCCTCTCTACTCCCACTGGGCACTTTCCTGCCCCGGCAGGTTCAGGAATTGCCCTGGAGTTTCCCTGTTCTTCAGGCAGATCCTGACTTGCTTTAGGAGCAGAGACAGGAAATGAAGAGCTTCTTGGAGCCGCTGGGGAAGATCATTGGACCTGCTTTGGGCTGGGGGGGTCCCTGCAGTCGTTTCTCCCCAATGAGGCTCCCTTCCTTCCTTCCTTCCTTCATCCAAACGCAGCCTCCTGCTCCTGAGACTTGGAGTTCCCCTTTGGGAAGAGGCACAGGGCCCCTCAGACCACATCTGCGGCTGGTTCTGAGGGTAAAGCACAGCTGGAAGTGGCAAAGTGGAAAAGAGCCTTTTCAGTGCAGGGATGGTTATGCCATGACCACGGCATCATTCCAGCTTCTGCCTCCTCCAGCGTGTGTGCTGGCTATTCATTTATTCTCCTGGGCTTTGGAGGCAACCTCTTACTTTGGGATTGTGGAGGAAGAGGAAGGTCCATGTGAGTGAGCAGGGAAAGGACACGCAGTGCAGCCGGGAGCAGAGCCACGGCAAGGCTGCGGTTCCCCACAAGGCCTCAAAAAGGAGGTTTCATTCCTGAAGCGGCTCATGTTCCTCTTGTGCACTATCCCTCTGCAGGGAATGTGTTCTGGGAGGGCTGGAAATGTATTTAAGGGAGGAGAGCTGAACCTGCTCCAGTCCAGAGGGGATGAGCATCAGCATTCAGGAGCCCAGGCCTCGAAGGAGCTTCCCTTCTTCAGGCGGGCTTAGACTTGAGTGCCGGGTGAAAACTTCAAGTCACATCTGTACATCTCTGCAGATGTTTGTGAGCAGGAGATGTCGGCCTCTGCCCAGGGAGAGGGAATAACAGCCTGGATTTCCCTACTTGAGGAAGCCTTTCAGAGACTGAGCATGCCCCATCCCTGGCAGTGCTCAAGGCCAGGTTGGACACAGGGGCTTGGAGCAAGCTGCTCCAGTGGAAGGGGTCCCTGCCTGTGGCAGGGGTTGGAGCTGGAGGAGCTCTGAGGTCCCTTCAACCCAACCCATTCCATGATCTTGTTTCACCCTTTCAGTTAAGTGAAACTTTCCAGGGATGGACTCACTTTGCATGCTGAGCCCCTGCCTCCTCTCAGCCGCGTCCATCAGCTGTGCTGGTTTCTTGCACAAGTGCTCTGCTTTTTGATCCACTCTTGCAGCTAATTCATCATCTGTGAGTTGGAATGACAGGGAAGCATGAGCTCTGGGATGGATCCCTGCTCTGTGGAGTCTACAACTGCAGTATTAGAGCAGTGGCTGAGTGGAAATGCAAGTAAAGACGTGGCAACAACAGCAGGACTCACAGAACACTGATTTCAGTTTTGGGTATTCAGTCCCATTTGTGCTGCTTTGGGTTGTGTTGGAGGAGCCCACAGGTGGGTTTGAAGCATTCCTGTGCAGGTGAGTTAGGGGGTTTAGGCGCTCGTAATTCATGTTTGTTCTTCCCCTGCTGCAGGATCTAAACCAGCTCATTCTTGGAACTCTTCTCATCGAGGTAGTATCTTAGATAAGCAGCGTGTTTCACTGTCCCACTTGCATTTGATGTCATTTCAATGCCTAATTGCAGATGGTATCTGTCCCATCACTGCGAGTTTGCCACCTGCCTCTCACATCATCTCCCATGTTGCTGATTCTGAAAATGAGCATGGAAGCGATGCTATCTGTGAGGCTGGGAAGCCAACCTGCAGCTCACTGCAGGCTTACACCCAAGCACCGAGACCTGCAGCCCTCCAGTCCTGCTCTGTGCTCCCCACATACCTGGAGAGGCTTGGTTTTCCCTGGGTTTGGTGCCAACAGCTTCCTGCGCCTTGGGGCTTGTCTGGGAGAGGGTTGAAGCCCAGAGTTACTCTCAGTTGTGCATTTGTTCTAGATCTGAATGTGTTAGAACACAGAATTGTGTTGGAATGACTTATTCCAAGCGCTATCAACTATGGGCCGTTGTGCGCTGTGGGTTTTGCCTGTGTCTCCCCTCACAGCCCTGCCTCAGTGGTTCTCTCCCGAATCAGCTGTTAGTTAGGGAAAGGTGGGAGAGGGTGGAATAGAAAAGCACGTGCTGATCATTGTGCATTTGTATGCTTGTGGGTAGCTCAGACACAGGGCAGGAACATCATCAGCATGTTAAAGGGGGCTTCAGGGGGCAGCTCTAGTGGAAGGGGTCCCTGCCCGTGGCAGGGCTTGGAGCTGGAGGAGCTTTAAGGTCCCTTCAACACAAACCATTCTATGTGGCTTCCTGTGCAAGGGGAAGCAGAGGCTGGGGAACACGGAGGTGGACACACATTCCAGGGTTTGGCAGCAGCGTGGTTTGCTCAGAAAACGTCAGAAGTTGGCATTAGTGGCACATCGAGGTGCTGTGGCCACTTAGTCAGAGGCTGTGCTTCCCCTTGGCACTGGGGACTTCCCTCCTGCACCGGGAGTGGGATTCATTGCACTGCACAAGAACTATTCTGATCTGTCCCTCTGCTCTGATCACCTCAGCTGAGGGTGCACGGGAAGCTTCAGTGTGTGGTTGCTCTCCCCTTTAACATGACCAAGCCCCATGGGTGCAGGGGCAGTCTGACACCAGCCCATGCTGTGCCTCTGTGTCCTGTGGCAGCCCAGCTGAGGGAGGGGGAAAAGTGCTGCTGCTGTGCTCACCTGAGTAGGCAGCATGGGAGGAGCCTGTCCCAAAGCTCCACAGGCTGGGCATGTCACTTGAGTGTGGCCAAAGCCAAACTGTGGTCAGTCCAGGACCCACATTCATACCTGTTGCTGCTGGAGGCTCCATGAGAAGGTTGGTGCAGGCGGCTGGTCAGGCAAGGAAAAGAGCTTGAGGGCAACTAAGTTAAAGAGCTGAAGCCTGGAGGACATGGCTTTTAATGTCACCTCTTTTCTGAAGCTATTGGCTAAAAAACAGCATTAAAACTTATATCACATTTTGCTTGTTTATCTAATGCTTGACAAGAATATGGTGGGGGGGTAATCTGTGTAGAAGCCTCTTCCAGAGTCAAAAGCTATGTCTAGAAGACTCTTCCCCCCCTTTGCCAGTTTCCACTCTCACATTGCTAAGCCAGGAGAAATGAGGGTAGCATCAGGAGCAATGACTTGGAGTTTAAATGGCATCACAGCCTGCCGCTGCTCTTTTGGTTTTCTAGCCTATGAGGCAATAAAATGGGTTCTATTGCAACAGGCCAGCAGCTTAAGTTGCTATTTTGGGTGCTATGAACCAAGTCATATGCCAAAGGGTTGGCGGATTTCCGTCTGAGATGGGTTAGGAAACTCCTGTACCTTGCACAATGGTTGAGAGAAAGAGGAAATGTAGCGGGCTCACACGCTCAGTGACATCACTGAATCCCAGCCTGGTTTTGGGCAGGATGGGACCTTAAAGCTCCTCCAGCTCCAACCCCTGCCACGGGCAGGGACCCCTTCCACTAGAGCAGCTTGCTCCAAGCCCCTGTGTCCAACCTGGCCTTGAACACTGCCAGGTGGAAGTTGTTACTAAGAGCAAGCACTCAGTCACCACTCTCAGCTGTGAACTTGCCATTTCTGGCCTTCCTCCAGCACTGCTCAGCACAGGGCACTGGAGGACACACGGTGTCTCTCGCCTGCTCAGTGTGGAGGGGCTGGGGTGTGTCTGGTTTGAAGTTACTCAGCCACAAAGGAAGGGATCAAGGTCCCACCTGGTAAATGGTGCACTGGGCCAGCCCTGGGCTCTTCTGAGGGAAGGAGCCTCGAGGGGGTGTTGGCTACAAACCAGTGATGAGCAAACTTACTTTGAAAGCAGCTATTTTAAAAGGATAGTGGGAATCTAAGTGGCATTTCACCTTACTTCCAGGGACGTGTGGTGGCAGCAGACTAAAACTTCACGTGTCTGCACCAAATCTCTTACTGGCATGGCTGGTGTGTACCAGAAGACAGAAAAGGTCCATCAGGAGGCAGGTGGAGGCACTGAGGAGTCATTGTTGAGAAGGAAACTGCTCAGACACACAAATGCCACACATGGCTGAATACAGACAAGGAGAGTGCAGAGGTCTGGCTCGTATTGACAGCTCTGCTACACAAACTGCTGGTTGTTGATCACTCGTGTCATACCTTAGAGTCCTTAGCAGCACAACAGCAAGTCTCAGCGATGGCAGTAAGAATGTCCAGCAAAATAAATACAGTAAGATGAACCCTGCAGTGTTAATATCAGAAAATATCCCAGGCTGGGAGGAAAAAATAACACTTGAAGGGATAAGGCAACAGGAGAACACATTTCCAAGCAGTCAAACTGAGGTAACGCTGTGTCTGGACAAGCAGCGGCAGCAGAACAATAGTCAGTGTTGCAGCAGCTGCTGAAGGCTCCTGGGTGAAGCGTTGCTTTTGCTTTGCATTCTCTTGGCAGTTGAACTTCTCCCCTGAAGCTGGGCCGTGTTCCTTTTGCCTTTTTAAAGCTGGTAACTTACACCTCAGTGATGACGCCGCCGGCTGCAGAAGGTGCCACACACAAGTCAAAGAGGAAGTGCAAGACAAGATTTTAATCATTAAAAGTTTATCGATAACCTCTTATATACACATAGTTATACACAAAGTGGTTCGTGAGTCCCTCCTCTGCCAGGGTTCTGCTGGTGAGGCTGAAGCTGCTCTTGGCTGGCACCGTCTCGCAGGGGGATGTGAAGGGGGAGCCGCCGGTGGCCGTGGTGACAGGTATGGCTTGTGCAGGGGCTCTGCTGCTCCTCAGCTGGGCACCGAGAGGAGCCCGTGCTCGTCTGCTGTGTCCAGAATCTTACAGATGACGGGAGACTCCACCTTGGGTGGAAGAGATTGAAACAGTAAAGACTATGAAATTGTACCTCCAGTGCCTGAAGGGGCTGCAGGAAAGCTGGAGAGGGGCTTGGGACAAGGGCCTGTAGGGACAGGCCAAGGGGAATGGCTTGAACCTGCCAGAGGGGAGACTGAGATGAGCTCTTAGGTAGAAGCTCTTCCCTGTGAGGGTGCTGAGGCGCTGGCACAGGGTGCCCAGAGAAGCTGTGGCTGCCCCATCCCTGGCAGTGTTCAAGGCCAGGTTGGACACAAGGGCTTGGAGCAAGCTGCTCTAGTGGAAGGGGTCCCTGCCCGTGGCAAGGGTTGGAGCTGGAGGAGCTTTAAGGTCCCTTCCAACACAAACCAGGCTGGGGTTCTGTTTTACAACAGAGCAGGAGATCAATGAAGACAGACCGCCGTAGGCACGGTTCTAGAGCAGCACTCTCTAACCCCGAGTAAGTGCTTTCTACTTTTGGGTATGACTCCCACAGCATACTCAGTGTAATTAGTGTAATTAACAGTGACCCTCCTTTCTCCAAGCAGGTGCAACTGAACAAAAAGCAGTACTTGCTTAGATGTCATGTATATGGGCTGAAGTACACTACTCATACTCTGGGAATGTCTTGGGAAGAGTCAGTAGGAGGAAGGAACCATTTCAAACATACACCTGGAGATACTCTCTGCCAGGTGGCACCTGATCATAGGGATTTCCCCATGTTTCTTCTTACCCCAAGGATGTATTGGCAAGAATGAGGCTCTAACATGTATATGGTCACGGCGTGAGGGGAATCGGATTCTTTACATCTGAAAACAGAAAGGAAATGTTGTGGTGTTTAGTGTCCAAGAAACACAGAACTAAACCATGTATTTCCCTCTAGCATTTTTAGGAAGTTGACAGTCATTGCTTTCTGCAGACGGCAGAGGCTGCCCCCTCTGACACAGAGAGCAGAGACGCAAAACATCAGCTTACTGAGAAAGTGAACTTACTTCAATTTCACAGTCACCTGCCTTGGCTTGTCTGTCAAGTCACAAACATCTCCATTTCCATAGAAATGAGACACCATCCTGCCACAAAAGATGGGAATGAAAATGTTTGGAAATAGTACACGCAGTTCTTAAGCAGGTAGCTAACTTGTGTGATGCATATCTCATCATTCTTCAAATACAGGGGGCTTGGAGCAAGCTGCTCTAGTGGAAGGTGTCCCTGCCCATGGCAGGGGTTGGAACTGGAGAAGCTTCAAGGTCCCTCCCAGCCTAAACCGCTCTGTGATTCTATTTAACTCAAATATACAAACCAAAGTAGTAACACACTGTATTTCAGTGACTGCAGAAGCAAATAGTTGTTCACTCTTGGGAGATTTTTCTCTGTGTCACATCCCAAGGGTTGAATTACCTTTTCTGATGTTGCATGCTCATTAGGGGGAAATAATAATAAACCAAATACCTATACACACTGCTCCTGACAGTTGTAGCTATTTGTGAACTGAACATTCACACGCTGCAGAAGTGGCCCTGATGATTATTCCTCTCTATGGCAAACATGGGGGCAGTGATGGTGGTGGTGGTACCCATACCGAACTGTCTGTGTGCCGTCTTCCTGGAGATGATATGTTCTAGCAGCGTTCTTCCTGGCCCACTCAATGTGTTCCTCCTTGTTCCACGTACCCACCACCACGGAAGTCTTGCCAGTTTCCTTGTCCTACAAAAGGGGAAGCTGATAATTATACCTTGTATGGCGTATTTAGCAGCAAGCATATTGTAAATGATGTGTAGAATGTCAGCTCTGTCTGACACGGTACCTACATCCCCCTGCATAAACATAGGCAGCACACAGAGGATGTCTTTCCCGAAATCCAACTTAAATCACCCAAGAACAGGATGCTGTTTTTTTCCAGAGTGCAGATTCTCTAACCCCTTATTCCCCACAGCCATCTAGTGGCAGAACATGCAACTGTTTAAACATACCTCATGATACTGATGAACGTATTTGCCGTAGCAGAATTCATACTTCCACCAGCCAACACCCTGGGGAGAGGGATAATCTCAGTGTTAAAACAAAGCAAAAACCCACAAACCAGATAAAATGCCCCAAAAGAGCCACGTCCACTTCCCTCCGGACCCTAAACCACTGTTGATTTTAGCTCTCAACTTTCACATCTGTTAATTAGATGTGTTGATTCAAGATTGGCACTGAGAGGGAATCTCTTATCAGACTGATACAGGGAAGTGTATCAGAGGTGGAATAAGTGAGTTTAAGCCAAGTTTAAACCTGAAGAGCCACATATGACTAAATTCCTTAAACTAGTTGTGTACTCCCTGTTTATCTTTTAAAGAAATACTTTCCTCTTTGAAAGATAGCACAACCTCAGATGCCTTTGCTCTGCTCAGTAAGTCTGATGAGAAGTTTTTTTCCTTCTCCTTAACCAAATCAATTCTCAGGAGCTACTTTAATTTCACTGTGATTCTATTCAATTTATAAATATTCTATTTATTTATGATTGTTCAGATAAACTGAATTTCAACAGAAAGGTTAAAGATACCTTCCTGGCACATAAGCCTTCCCGATATCAATGCAGGGAGAGGTAAGTATTAGCTGTATCAGAAAGCAGCTATCACAGCTCATGGAGAAATGAAATACATAAACCAGTTTGTGCAATTAAGGAGTAGCTATTTGATTTTATGTAGCTTATTTCTCACCCCATGGAAGCAGTAAGAACCACTCAGAAATTCCTTTATAAGCTGCTCATCAGTCAGTTTGGAGATGTGGGTTGTTCCCACAGTTAACAGTTGATGGCTACCAACAGCAACAGGCTTGTGAATGGAAGAAAATTTCTCTTCTTTTGTTGACTGCATTTCTTCCTGAAATGGAATTTTACACAAAAAACACCCATTTAGATTTCATAAGGCCCTTGCAAAGTCATAATAATTAAGTGAAGTTACTTAATACTAAGTGGGGTGACTGTAGGAATAAGTATGAAAGCATTTTGTCATTGTTTTCACTGTCTTTAGCATAGCTGAGAAAAAAAGAGCCAAATTCAAAGACTTCACACATCTGTAAACTGTAGGCTACAAAAAGTTTTAAATCAGTAGCCCAAACTTTCTTGCTTTGTTTTCATTCCAAACAAGGTAACTTACAGATGACTTCAACAAAGACTGACATGGTCTTACAAAGCTGGGTAACAGAATTTACTCCATGGAAGTGAAAGTTGTGGGTGTTACAGCATGGAAAATAAGTATTTTCTATTAAAGTGAAACAAATCCTACCTCCTTAACCTTTCTAAAAGGCATCTTCATCATTTCTTGCTGTTTCTCCAGCTGTTCCAGATTATGGGGCTTAAGTGGGGATCCTGGCAGAGACTGGCAGAAGATGTCATTCACAGGAGAGGCCCTGAACCTGTCCAAACAAGTGAGCCAAACATCACTTACCATGCCTTAAAGACAAGACACACTATTTTACTGCTCTAAGTTTCTGGCTGAGGTGCGTATTTTCCTTCTTGTACTTGCACTGTCTCAGCCAAAGCTACCCTGTTCTTATAACTGATGTGAATATGCTTTTCGCCCAGTTTAGTCTCACTCCTAATGCTGCCAGATGACTGGAAATGTGATCAAACCCCTCCTCATCAAAGGGAAAAGCTGCGTATTAAAAGGAAAACTGCATTATACATGAACTATGAATGTAGTGTCAAGGCCACACAAAACTCTCAGAAACCAGGAAACAGCAAAGGTTAAACCTGATAGATGCAGTTCCTGTATCATTAAATCATACATTCTTGTAGTGCCTGACATGTATGGCTTTTCTTAGTGCACATACATCCGTTATTCCTTTACCACTCTCTTCATGCCCCATCCCTGGCGGTGTTCAAGGCCAGGTTGGACACAGGGGCTTAGAGCAAGCTGCTCTAGTGGAAGGTGTCCCTGCCCATGGCAGGGGGTTGAAGCTGGAGCTTTAAGGTCCCTTCCAAACCAAACCAGTCTGGGGTTCTATGTCTGCAAAAAGTAGCTTATTTCAGGAAAGAAAAAGTAAGAGATGAAGCAGAGTCAACACAGGTTTCTTCTCAGTTTACATGAAGGCCTCATTAAAGCACCAAATAAGCCTTAACAGAAAATAGTAAAGTGAACATCACAATGAGAACCACAATGACAAACAAAGCATTTGTGCAGCTTTCCCTGCTCCTCCTGTTGAAAAGGGCCTTTTTAGAGAAAGCTTATTTACAAACCAAACATGCAGATACTACTCCAGGAACAAGGTGGCCTCTGGTGATGTCCTCCTAGGAAGAGGCTGTAGTACACAGCACTAGTTGTGTAATAATCACCACTGCAGTTAAAAGAACCTTAAAACATTCCATAAATTACATCTGCACTCTAGATTAAACAAGCCCTGTACCAAAGCAGCCTGGCTTTATCTCAATTTTATTTAAACAGCACTAATAGTCAGAGCAGACAAATACTACCTTTCACTGCCTTCCTCCTTGTCCCCAATTCCCACCAATTTAAAAACCCCTCAAATTGTACCAAGAGAAGAGCTAATGGAAATACTTCTGCTCAGTTAATGCAAGCCCATTATTGGGTAAGATAATGGGAAGAGCACTGGTGGCTGAAGTACTGCTCTGTGCTGTTTAAGGTACACATGACAGGAAAAGTGCTCTTAATTTAACGTGAGGTTGGTTTGTTGCTTTCTCAGCTGAGCAGCACTTCCAGCCTGCCATCTCCACCCATCTTTATTTAATGGAGACGATAAAGTGGGATAACAAAGACCTTTATGTTTATTTTAAGTATTTCCTGCTAGTGGCCAGGAAGCTTTCCCTGCCTGCCCTTTGGGAGGAGGGAGCAGCTCAAGATTTATCCTTATCAAACAACAGAACAATCTGCCTCTGCACTTTCTAGTTTGGGGCTCATACAGAGGCTTAAAAGAGTCAGAGTAAACAGGTAACAGTGTAATAGAGAAGCACAGCAGACAAAATGTTACCAAACCCATCTTCATGAGAGAATGTACAACCAAGACTGCATATTTAATAGCATAACTTATTTACTCCAACAGCAAGTGTTTATTAAATGCATGATTGAGGATTTTGTCCTTTAGACTCTCTCGCCTATTTCAGAGCAGTGATTAAATCCTCCCTTGTTCTAACATCTGCGTGCATGGGAAATTCAGAACTCCTGCCACTATTTCCCCCTTCATTTGTATGCCAGATTCACTCTTACACCACTTGAACAGACAAGAATCCATATGACTGAGACTAAATGTATCCCATAGGTGCATGGCACAATTTGGGGGCAGGAGGGGAAATCCTAAGCTTCATTTTGGAAAATAACACTGAAATTGTGAATGTTTCATATGAAAATGACTTCACAGCTGAAGGCAGTAAAGCAGGACAGAGACAGATGGGAGTTCCTTAAGTTGGGACTACTGCTAAAATAACATCAAGGTTACGCCTGAAGACTATACTTTTGTTTTCTGGAATTATGGAAGATGAAGTCTATACTCAAAATAACACACTGATGCAATCTGCATTCTTTAAATACCATGAAGATGATCCCCCAGACCTTGAAGTCATGAGCTAAGAGGAGACAGGCTGTTGTTAATCTGCCTGCAGCCTTAATGTCCTAGTTTGCGTTTCCCCAGCGCCAGGGCTAGGAACTTACCTGCTGGAAATAGCTGTACTTCCCATCTGTTTCTCATGTGAGATCAGGCATTAGAGACTTACAAACTGCAAAGGTCATGCAATTTAACCTGAAAACTTAAGAAGCCTTGCCAAAGTACATACAAGTGTCACAGCTCTGTACCAGAAACCACAGCTGGGTATGACTTACATAAGCACATACATGTGTGGCACCTGATGACAATTTGAAGTGGGGGTAGCCAAAATTAGATACTGTACCTGTATTTAGGGTGGCTGCAGAGCAGAGGTGTCAGTATAACCACTTCATATTCACAGGTGGTAACTTCTGCTACTGAAAGGATCTCATGTTTAGCTTCTGGGTGACAGATGTACATCACTGTGCTTGACCTGGGCAGGTTTTGTCTCAAGCTACAAGGTGTGCCGTTTCCCATTTCTACAGGGTAGTACGGGGTCATTTGCCCTTCTATGTTTTTGGTAGGTATCTAGGTGAAAGAAAGTGAAAAATTAAGAGGATGAACAAAGCTCCTTTGACTCTTCTGAAACAAAAGATATGCTTACACTCTGCAGAGCGGGCATTACAGCATTGAAAACAGCCTCTGTGTAGTCACTTGGTGTTTCTGCAACATGCAAATATGCTCTGGTTTATTACCTCCATACCCTGCACAAATGCACTGAGCCACACATGAGTTTTGGTTACAAAAGCAGGTGGTTTCTCTGCATGGGCTGCCTGATGTTTCAGTTCTAAGTCAGCTTGCCAGCTGTGTGCAGTGTTTTGGAAGAGCACCAAGCCAGCTATGTTCACCCTGCAGGAGACAAGGGGATGACAGTAGCTCTGCCAGACTCAGCTCAGGTCTGACCAGGCCCATTACCTTCACTTCAGTGCCAGGGCTTGTAGACTCTAAAACACCCCTGCAAAGTGATGCCTGCACTACACCTTTTGGCATTCCCAGCCTGGGCTGTTCCATATCCAGAGTATCCCACACCAGCTGTTATTGTGGCTAACAAAGTTAATGATATATACAAACCAAAAGTGTGTACAACAAGCTCTCTTCAGACTTGTCCCTTCCTGTTTCATCCAGCTTCTACTTAAAGAAATTAATTCCCCAAACTGATAAAAATCCCTTTCTGGGTTCCTAACTTGGAAGCAGCTGAAGTTCCTGGGTACCAAAAGTTCTGCTTGTGCAAAAGCCATGCTGGAACTCACAGACTAGACCTTTTCCTACCTGTGTTGCTTGAGCTAGTATAGGTTTGCAGTGCGTGACAAATCAGGCTTTGTGCTAAAAGGTGGTGGTGCCTTCTGTGGTCAGGACACTAAGCTGAGGACCTGAGACCCTTCTGTACCTACTTATTCTGCTTTTCAAACCACACTACCCTGTCACAGGCTACTGATTCTCTCCTCAAATTGCTCCATCATGAATGAAATGATGAGACATTCATGAGGTTAAAGAATGAACATGCCAGCAGCTCAACTGCTCAGGTGCTTCTTGGCTTCCAGTCACTTATCAACTCTATACTTCAATATTCAAAGGTGGGAAATGAAAATACATTCTGTTTGTCTACAAAAGAGTTGAGAAAAAAGGTACCAGGGCCTTCCCTTTCTGTCTTTCTCAATGAAACAACTGTTTTTTCCTTAAAAATAGAAGAATTATGCCTACACATTTCATTGAGGGTAACTTCAAGAAATCTGAATGCAGACAGCTGTGGTTTGCACACAACTGAAAGGCACACAGTAGGACTTAAGATACACCTCTAGTTGTGGCAGTTGCTTGAAGCACCACCCAGCTGTGTTGTCTGTTATGTGTTCTTTCCCCTTCCTGACTAGAGGACCCATGCAAATTATGGCTAAATTCTTTATGGACTGAAACCAAGACAGTGTTTGTATATCAGAAAAACTGTCAGTGCCAGTAAAAGACAATTTCCTCTGAAAGAAAAAATAATTCACCTTACAAGGAACTTAGTTTGAATTTCCAAGAGGCATAACTGCCACTGCCATGACAACGGGCCACATTCTGACTTGGTTCTGCTCCACCAACTTATCTGGCATGTGTATTTTCTAAGATCCTCTGCAGAACCACCACTCTGTGCTATGTAAATCAGCACTGCAAGGGACATGTAGACTAAAAATTGATTTAAGATTTAAAAGGAAGGATAACTGGCAATAAGGTAGGGGGGGGTGTGTGTCCACAGGTCAGATCTGCTACTGCAAATTCCAAACTCCAATGTGCTTCAGGTACTTCCATTGTTTTGCTATCAAGTTAGTGACTCAGAACTGAATTTTGGGGCCTAAACACACAGCAAAGTTCTCTAATGGAAAAGGGAAGCAGAAAGTTTTATGGGAAGGGTCAAGTCAGCTAAGAAATCTCTTAGGGATTTTGTGCTGTAGGATTTTGTTAATGTTTTTTTTTCTGTACCCAAAATGCACAAAAGTGTCGTTAAGGGAACTGGAAAACTGTTACTAGACCATAATGTGGATTTGTGGTTATGTGTATTGTCTTCAGAGTAGAAGAGTACATAATTCATCACATTTAAGTTTAAGATTAGCATAATTTTAAGGTAAATAAGTAGAAGGGAAAGAAGATTGACTAACTAGACTACATAGCTTCCTGAGCTGGGACTGAGAATCAAAATGAGAAGAGTGCAGCTCAGGAACAGAGCTTCATTTTTTGATTCTCAATTTGGAAGGGAACTTGTAACATTAATCCCATCACATATAAATTGCCTCCACTATTGATGGCAAAAGTTAAAATAGATGGTTTTCACTTGCCTCTTTTGCACTGTCTTTGAGATTTTCTTTCTCTTCTTGATCTAGGGAATAATTAAGAATGAGGTAAGCATAAAATCTGTGAACTTGAAATAAAATGCAATTACATACACAGAAGTTTGTATGGTGTGTGTATTTGCTGGTACTTCGTGTAGATGCTGACAAGAGTCAATTTCATGAACTTGCAGGTGCAAAAGAGGAAAGAAAGGAAATAAACAGTGATCTGGGGTCCAGAGCAAACAGAACACAATAGGAACTAGCATTGTCTTAAAACACTTTTGAGTGTATAGGACAGACCAAATCCAGCCCTAGCATCAGAGGAAGGCCAGTCAGGGCAGGAGAATACATCACTCACTACTGCTGTTCTTTGAGGGGCAGCTCAAGGTGAGTGGATTACAGGCTGGGACAGTAAACAGGCAAGTTCTTCAGCTCACCCACTAGCCAGCCTCAGAGGATACACTCCTAGGAAGAAGTGGGGCCGGACTTCATGCCAGACTAATGATGCTGAGAGTAAACATCCTTACAGGGCTGGGGTTGCAAGCTGTCACAGGTGAGGATCATAGAATCAACCAGGCTGGAAAAGCCCTTCAAGCTCATCCAGTCCAACCCTTCCCCAGCACTGCCAAGGCCACCACTAACCCATGGCACTGAGGCCTCGTCTCCACGGGGCTGTGAACACTTGCAGGGATGGTGACTGCAGCCCTGCCCTGGGCAGCCTGTTCCAATGCCTGAACACCCTCTGGGGCAGGAATTGTTCCTCAGCTCCATCTAAACCTGCCCTGGTGCAGCTTGAGGCCATTTCCTCTTGTCCCATCCCTTGTTCCTTGGGAGCAGAGCCCAGCCCCTCTTGGCTCCATCCTCCTGTCAGGCAGTTGTAGGGAGCAGTAAGATACCCCCTGAGCATTCTCTTCTCCAGGCTAAACCACCCCAGGTCCCTCAGCCTTCCAAACTGCTTCAAGACTCCATTCAGAGTTAGGTGAGCAAAAGGCCACTCTGCTTTGCCATCACCCATTCAGCTGGTCCAAATTTACTGTCTCACACTCCTGCATATCAGCTCACAGTGGTTTGAGAAACCATCTATTTTTTAAGAGTAGTGTGAATTGCTATGTAGGAAGCATAAAAAGAATAGTCTGCCACCTAAGCAGAAAGTACAGAGGGTCAACATCCTAAAAGACTCAGATATGATGACTTGAAGTATATCATCACACTTAACTTCAGCACCCAGCCCCACAAAACAACTGGGATCTCAAATTAAACAATGTTTTCCGTACATCTAGGGGGAATTAGGCATCTCTGCACAGGATTAACAGCAGCAAAACCAAGCAACTCAGTAGTAAAGAAATGCCAAGCAATGCAGTTTCTGAAGCTGTGTTTCTTTTCAGGACTAAGATCCCCAGCTGAAGGCTGCAGGCAGGAATGTGAAGGAATGGGATTAAAGGTACTAAATCCCTTCCAAGTTTGAGGCATTCATGTTAATCTCTTGCAGGAACAGAAAAACGTGGTGCCACCTTTTACATACCTAGAATTAAAAACCACCAACCTAGATGATGCTTTTTTCTACTGTTCGTATCATCACTGATGAATGAATGCTTACTCTTTGGATTTTTGAGAGTTCTCTGGACTAATACACCACCAAAGTGCTCACCCAGAAGGCAAATATTGGCAGATACAACCACAGAACTTCCAACATCTACTATTATTTACAGGCAAAAAAAATACAACTGCTCAGAAAATTAGTTACTCTAAACTACAGTTTGAGTTTGGGGCTCAGCTACCTAATTCCCACCAAACTCCCATTTCAGTATTTCTAAAGATCTACAGCAGGATCCCTAAAAAAACACTCTCAAACAGTTCCAAGGTTTGCAGACAATGTGTTACTACAGAAAAGCAGAAGCCAAGATGTGCTACGTACTCTGCCCTCTGCTACAGTTTGAAAGACACTTCTCCCCACCCAAAAAGAGTGGCAACAGGCTGTATTACCAAAGTCTGGTCTGTCACATACTGATTCCATCTCTTATATTATGTATTTTCTTTCCCTGACACTAATAATTGCAGATTTATGCATCTTATCATAGAATTATACAATGATTAGGTTTGGAAGGGACCTTAAGGATCATACAGTTCCAATCTAATCAATTAGCATGGCAAAACTGACAGGATGAACGGAATGTGAGGTGCTAAAAGGCATTCACTATAATAATACATTTTGTAACATGTAATCTACAATATTCTATGCTATTGCACTGGGAGTCAGTTTTGCACAGCCTGTTCCTCAGGTAGTAATAATTAAACCCCAACAATTAATAAGCATCAGCAAAATAAAATAACTCAAGACAAACCTGGTTCTGATAATGGGCTCTTCATCATCATATTCCCCAGATAGTATTCTTGGATGTTTATTTTCTACAATCAAAAGGAGTTAAAAGAGATCACAGTTACCAATTTCCATCCTTTTTCAGGTGTACAGGAATTCAAGTCTTCAAGAGGAGTTAAGCATGAACATGCCAGTGGAAAAGGGCATAATTTGAGATTACTCAATGTGCAGAAGCCTACCTGTCCTGTTTCCTTCTCCTCGTGGTACTGGCGGATGTGTTTACCATGGCAGACTTCATATGTCCAGTAAGATTCAATCTTAAAATAAACAGATTTCTGTTTAGATACATCCTCCCCGACTCCAGATTCTCCCAAAATTCTGGCTTTTGCAGCAACGAAACACAGCCCAAGCAGATGGCCTTGGGCACCCTCCAAAACAATAGCACAAGGAATGGTCTCAGTGTTCTCCAAGCATTTTGGTGTTACAAATAAATACACTGGGCAGCTTCCTTGACTTTCATACAGATAAAAAATGAAGGAAAATAGTTAAATAAGATGTAAAGACTCAGTTTTCCCCTAAACCACTGGGGCTAAGCTGCAGTGACTCCACGCAGCCTGGTTTTGACAACTGTCATTGATACAGGCTGTTTACCAACTATGCTTGACGCACTCTCCCATCGTTAAGGACTTGTGTGGGATTACACATAGGTGTAATTCAGCCACTTTCATGGTCTCTGTACCACGTTGCCTTGGTATTAAGCTTATTCTTTAATGTAAGACATGAGTCTTAAAGGGGGATGACAGTTGATGGAAAGCTAGAAAACTTTCAGAGTATTTAGAAGCATGTTTGGTTTGGTTTTCTAACACTTTTCATTAGGTTTTCACACATTATATGGCTTGATTCCTGGAAGGAAGTATTTTAAATCCATGTTCGAGATTGCTCATAGATGAACGCCATTTATTTGAACGCTGACATCTTCAATTATACAGACTTTTTTTTTATCAGCATATTAAGAGATTCATAAAGCGGTAGAGGTCTTATTTTAGACTGAATTAGTACCTGAAGTCTAAGACATATTTATCCAAACAGTTTAATATGCTAAACCTTGAAATGGACTGGATTGTAAACTTTTGATTAGCATTTGAATTATCAACACAGAAGTAACATACCCTGTATGAGCAGCTACTTTGCTTAAAAAGTGGTTCCAATAATTCTCCTGGAGTAGGACCTTTATAGTCTTTTTCTTCTTCCTATAATAGAAGGGTATTTCATTACATTAAAATTAACAGTACTTTGGTTAGTTTAGTTAATATTCATTTGAAACAGTAAAAAAACAAACCAAAAATCTTATTGCAAAATTGAAAGGTACAAGCCCTCATTAATTCCTGCCCTGAAGGAGCTGTGTGGTGATTAGGGGGGAAAAAAAAAGATCATTTAATAACAAGGGGCAAATGGAAGTCACAAATAAAGTAGTCAAACCAGAAAAGTTTTGTGGCCTAGAAGTGGTGAAAGAGCAGGAACTCTCCACTTGCTTGTGTCCACAGTGGCAGGGTGGGGTGTGCACAGGCAAACAGCACCAACAGGCTTCTCATTTGTTAGTCAATGCTGATGCAGCATAACTGGGACGTCGCACAGCTTTTATGTAATTAAAAAAAGGATCAAAAAAGCATGACTAATACAGTGAAAGTTTATTTCTGCATCATTTTTGCTCTAGAAACACGCACGTTATTGAAGAGACTTCCATTCCAAGTTCTTGAGTATTAAAGACTTGTCACCTAGCCTGAAGCCCTCTGTGCTGTCAGTCACGTAAAGGACGAGGGCTGTGTCAAAGTGGGAGGTCCTATCACAGGAGTGCAGCTCAACTGTTCAAGTTCTCACACCTGAACCTCAGGAGGAATAAACGACCAATGATAAACCCCAGCAAAGGCCTCCTCAAGCTACATTTTCTGTACAAACAAAGGCATTTATTTCTTTTTAAATTTAAACCTCAAATTGTGCATCCAGACGTCCAATTGAGGAAGCAACGACCCTAATGGTAGAACCACTACTGGGATAGTACTTACAGATAGGGTGATCACGATAGCAATGTTAACAACCTCTATAGCCATTTACTGACCTAGAATTTGACAACAGCACTTAAAAACCAAGCATTTCCCAATCCTAGCAATACACAGAACATAGCAATCACGTGTTGCCAAATAAGGACTTCAAAGCATTCAGACTGGCCCCACTTATTACAGAGCTAGTATGTAATACAAAGTGAAGGGTGTCCCTGCCCATGGCAGGGGGGTTGGAACTTGATGATCTTAAGGTCCTTTCCAACCCTGACTATTCTATGATTCTATGATCTACCACAAACTGTGAAGCTCTGAGGGATGCTGTAGATGCTGCTCTTCTGATCTGGGGCAGGGGGAAGGGGGGGAACTGAAAAGATGCTGTCAAGACTTGTCTGCAGTTTATAACTGCAATAAAGGCTTGACTGAACTTACCTCATTGCCACTTGCTATCAGCGGAAGCAGGCATTTATACTTCTCTTTGTCCACAGTGGTCATTATAATGTAGTTATCCTCTTTGTACAGGACACCAGTCGTAGGCTGAGAAAACAACCGACCTGTGGATTAGTCAGGTGGCTCTTTTACTGCTCCTTGTTAGAAACAGCCCAGAACTGACGAGCAGTACGCTTAATTCATAGCGGTCTGGGGTATTTCCTGGGTCTCCACAAGACTGAAGGCTTTTCTTGCCTTCTCCTTTGCTTCCACCCTCTGCCTCCTGCCACATCCCTGCTGTTATAAAGGCCGTTTCCTAAAGCAACACCCCCAGAACCACCGCACTTTTCCAGCAGCCTTTCCCATGTTGATCTTCAGGGCAGGTTCCCCTGGGATTTGCCCAGCTGACAGGCTCAGGCCGTGGCCCGAGTCCCAGAGCTCACCCTCTGTCCTGGGACCCGTGTACCACAGCCAAAACGCAGGGAGATGCTTAAGGGACCCCCCCAGCAAAGGCTACGTGGGGCTCACCCCAACCTGAAACGCTTCTGTAGCGGAACGACTTCAAACCCAACGGCCAAGCGCGAGGGCTCCGCCGCTGGAGCCACCGCCCCCCGTTAACAGCTACAGCCGCCCGGCTCCCCACGGGAGAAAGCCGCTGAGGGAGCAGTGAGCGGCCACCCCCCGGCCCCCGCCGCGGTACCCACCAGGCTGAACTCGGTGCCGGGCCAGTTCACCCTGAAGGGGATGTCGTCGCTGAGCTGAGGGAGAGCGCGGCCGCCCTCCGCCACCACGGCGGCCGCCAGGGCCGGCAGCAGCCCGCAGAGCAGCGCCGGGGCGGGCGGCCGGTGCCGGCGGTCCCTCATGCCGGCCGGCGGGGAAGGAAGGAGGGAGGGAAGGGAGCGAGGGGAGCGCCGGGCAGCGCCGCCGCCACGTCTGCTTCCGTCAGGGCGGGCTCCCGCGCATCAACATCCGGGGCACCCGCGGCAGTGGCGGGAGGCGGCGGCTGAGGGGAGCGGGTGAGGAGCCGCCGGCTCCGTGTGGAAACCGCAGCCTTGAGCCTCACGTCGGCGGTCGTAGGGGCTCTGGGGTCGTTAACGGCTCGGTTAAAGCCTCCCCGCTGCCCTGCGGGTGCTGAGTGCCGGTGCGCTGAGGAGAGGGCTCGCTGGTGGAGGGTAAGAGCTGCGGTCGCGCTCGTTCCGGTGTGACTTAAAAACGCCGAAGTGTTGGTGTTCCGGGAGGTGCTGCGTGTGCCGTTGTGGTGCCTCTGTAGTGAGCTGTTGGAGCGAGGGCAGAGGGGAACATGGAGCTGCTGCGAGGGCTGGAGCAGCTCTGCTCTGGAGCCAGGCTGAGAGAGCTGGGCTGGGGCAGCCTGGAGAAGAGAAGGCTCCTGAAGGGGAGACCTGAGAGCAGCTCCAGTGCCTGAAGGGGCTGCAGGAAAGCTGGAGAGGGGCTTGGGACAAGGGATGCAGGGACAGGCCAAGGGGAATGGCTTGAACCTGCCCGAGGGGAGACTGAGCTGAGCTCTTAGGCAGAAGCTCTTCCCTGTGAGGGTGCTGAGGCGCTGGCACAGGGTGCCCAGAGAAGCTGTGGCTGCCCCATCCCTGGCAGTGTTCAAGGCCAGGTTGGACACAGGGGCTTGGAGCAAGCTGCTCTAGTGGAAGGGGTCCCTGCCCGTGGCAGGGCTTGGAGCTGGAGGAGCTTTAAGGTCCCTTCAACCCAAACCAGTCTGGGATTCCATGATTCTAGAGGAAGAAAAAACACAGGGCAATTTTGCTGTCTGCTTTGCAGTTGGTGATGGGTGATGGTGACGTATGCGGCTAACAGCAGTGTTGTGGAAGTGTACAGCAATTCTTAAGCCTTAAAACCCCCTAATTTCTGAAATATTTACTGAGAGAAGTATGTAGAGGTAAAGGAAGCCATGATTCCGGGAAATAATCCCAGTGGTGGTGGAGAAGGTTAACCCTGGATGTTGTGGGGGAATTGTTTGGTTTATGATGTTATGTTCCAGGCCATGCTTCATTGCATTTTGATGCTTAGTTTCAAAATCGGCTGTTTTAGTCAATAGTGAACTGTTTGTAAATAGTTTGTAATCCCTTGGTTGTCTTGTGCCCTGGGCAGAAGAACCGTTTCCAGATGGGGTAATATAAATGAGATAGGTTAAAATTTGCTAAATGGCTGCACTGGGTCTAACCAATATTTTTGAGCTTTTCTGCTGTTATTTTCTTGTTTAAAGATGTAATTATGTTATCTTTTCCTGGTTCAGCTGGTGCCAAAGTAGATAGTGCTGGGAGCAAATTCCTTTCCAGCTCAAGGACATGCACGATTTGAGGAAAATGCTAGAATAGCTGCAGAGAAGAGACCTAAACTGCAAAGGGCCAGAAGGATGCAGGCAAGGCCTTGGTTTGAGGCAAGGGAGAGCAACAGTTAAAGGAAAGCTGCTTAAATGAAAAGCTGGAGGAGCAGGCAAATCAATGTAGGAATACTGAGAGCGTGTAAAGTTGGAATAATCAGGGTTGTACTGCAGATGGTGATCAAAGGGAGTGTAGTCAGTGCTCAGCTCTTGTAGAAAAGCCTTATTTATTGGGAAAGACAGCGTGTTTCTAATCTTGTGATAATTATATGGTAGTAAGTCAAGATACAGGGCTTGCTCTCCTGCTGCCTGCTTGCATCCCCTCTGCCACTCCGTAGCGTGGCTGAACTGAGTGGAAAACCACCTCATAAGAGCATTTGTGTTACACAGAGCAGACACACGGGAATAGATGGGGTGGGGGAGCTGTAACAGCTGGGTTTCTTCAACATCATCTGCTCCTTAGCTTGAGTAAAGCCTGCATCCACGTGCACACCTGAAGGAAGGGTTACAAATTGGAGTTAAACATGACAAACTTCAGGAAACGGTGATATGCAATAGTGATATAATATTGATGGGGGATGCTGCAATAATATTGTTGCCTTAGCTTTTAAGGGCAAGTGGTGTTCAAAATGTTTGTTTGTTGGAGTTTTTCCTGCTTGTAAGGGGCAACAATGGCTTCTTGCCGTTGCCTGAACTGTTCAGACTTGGAGCTTCTCTGGAGGCCATAAGTTTTCGTCAGCTGCTAAAGAGCTGCAGCATGACACAGTTACTCTTGTGTTTGTGCTGAAGACTGTTTTACTGAGTGTATTAAAGTAACTTAACAATTGCCAGACACTGCATTCTTCTGTGAGACTGAACTGCACCTTAGTTACCTTTTTGAAGGACTTTCTTCAGGTTTTAGTTTCTAGAGAGCAGCCTTGTCTAGGAAGGGTCTGGTCTTTATGTATCATAGAAAAAAAAAGATTTGAGAGCATGGAAGTGGGAATAAAGATGGAGTGATGCAAAAGCAAAGAAATCATTAACAATTCCTTTTTTGTGTAGTGAGAGCATGAGAGTTTTGATCTGAAAAGGTCTGTGATGCTCAAACTTTGGTAATCGGTTTATGCACAAAGCTGTTAAACATAACCAATGGATAAAAGCAAATACAGAGGTGTATGTGTATAAAATAACTCCAAGGGCTCTCTCTCTGTGTCTATATATATAAATACGCACCTGAATGTCCAGCACAGTTTCCAAACTGGAACAGGTTAGACCAGTCCCATCAGAGCTTTGTTGTTTGCTCATGTATGAGTAGCATGGAGCAGATAAATGGTTGAAGAAGGAAAGACAGAAATCATACTAGTGATCCTACAAAGCATCTGGTCATTACAGAAGGGTTTGATTTCCCTTCTCCATGAGTTTTCTTGTGTTAAGAAGTGCAAATCTGCTGACAGACATTTATGATTAAGTCAGATGACACATCAGTTTTGTCAGTTCCATCACAGTGGGCCTGAAGCAGGCTTATTACCAAAGCTAGACACAAAAAGGAAGTAAAGTGTTGCATATTCAGGTTATAGATTCATATATTCACAGAGATTGATTCCCATGTGACTTAAATTAACATAGAACTTTTATTTGGAAGATTCCAAGAGAATTTATAGCTACATCAGTGTATGTACCACCCAGTGGTGTGACCCCTTTCAGCATCACAGGGAGGGTGTATCTTGACCAACTGCTGGACAAGTTCTTTTTCTTACAAATGGCCTTAGAAATTGTTTGGAACCAAGTTTAGGGGTAACTTTGTGTGTGGTTGTACAGTGAAAATGTATCTAAAATCTCTGTAAGTTGCCACAAATTTAGATTTAATGAGAAAATTCAGCATATATGGGACATAAAAAGTGTATCCCCATTTTTGTGATAACAGACCTGAAAGCACACTAGGCTTTTGCTGGGGACTGAAACTGGGCAGAGTTGTGGCTGAAACGCTACACAAGAGCAAAGGTGTATTTCCAGTGCTGTAATTAACCCCTAATGCTGACACAGTTCAAGACTACTATTAGGCAAAGAGTAGCCAGCTCTTGTATATTCTTTTTCACCATGAGGCCTAACAGCACTTTCTAACAAGATGAAGTAGGACACACATTGATGTCCATCCTACCATGGATACCCTTTAAATAAACAGTTCTGGAAATCTTTCCCCAACACCATCAGTAAATTGATGCACTTTTATTGTACTGGAGTTGTATGCACAAACTGGAATGTTTTGTTACAGATATTGCTGCAATTCCTGTGAATCAGGAAAAGAAATGAGCCAGTAATATAACAAAAACTACAGAATGCAGAGCCATACGTAATCACAATGCCCCAGCACAGTGCTTAAATAATTAAAGAGGGAATCATCACTAACGTTTTGGGATCATAGTGAGTGGAAGCATCCCCTGCCCTGTTTTAAGGAACAAGGATAAGTCTTTGAGGAACGAATTGTAGGAGTGGATGTGCCATTCTACATGTTTTAACTTTAATACAGCTTCTTAAATCTGAAGTAAGCACAAGAAAGGAAGTGCTGTTGTTGCTTGGGTTTTCTGAGGGTACTATTCTTTTAAACACTTAAATATCCTTGCAGTAAATCACATATAACTGGTTTTGGTAACAGTTAAGTATCCAGCAACACTTAAGGAGTTACTTTTTAAGTCCAGGTGAATAAATACATGTGTAAAGGAACATCTTCATTAATGCTGATTTGGGTGATGGTTATCACTGTCCATCTTTGGTGCATGAAGTCACTCAGTTCCAGCTTTGGGAATCTTGAGGGCTATTATCCTGGAAGTTCAGATCCAGCTCGTCTCCTGCTATACCACTGGGGTAGCTTTTCCACGCAGGTACATCATCCATAAACCAGCACAGTGCAGTGGAGAATCAAGACCTTCAAAGGATATTCCATTAGTTTGCAAGTAACTCATATCCAAATAGAAAAATGGGGGCTCAGTACATAGAATTACTTTGCCAATACGATCAGAGGATTTGCTTCTGCAGTGTAGAGTACCCCCATCAGGTACTCTTAAAATAGTGGCATTCAACTATCAATAGTGAGTAGTAGCTTCTAAAAGCTTCTATTCCCCCCCCCCCATGGATCAATGCTTAAGAGATGCCAGAGACACCCTAAAATCATAATCTGGTATGTAAAAAATCCATCTTTTTGGTTAAATATTATAACTGGTGTAATTATCTCAAATTTAGGTTTGAATTTTAGGATCTTATTTTTTACTCATCCAACTGCCTTTCCCAAATGTTTCCTGTTAACATTCATCGGTGTTCTTGTTGGCTTTTATAGGTGGCCAGGTAAAAGGATAACAGCTTCTTATTCTGATAACCCTGATATTTTCAAGCAATTGCAAATATAAAACAAGAAAATGTAAAGAAGAGAAAGGGACAACCTGTATACAGGGTTTCCAATCGCTGATACAAAATACAGGCTTAAAAGCTGCTTCTAAACACACATTCTCTGTGCGAGAACTTTTGACGTTACATGGTGTTTGAAACAGAACCTTTCCTATATTAACATATAAAAATATACATTTGTTAAAAATGAACAAAGACCACTTAGATTTCTGAGAAGCAAAACAAGGCCTTCTTGGACAGAAACTCCATTTCCTTCTGTTTTGTGTGAAGTAAACCTGCCAGCCTGAACTGGTGGCTTCCCAACCCTCTTCCTATGGATGCCTGTACAACACACTGGAAAGAGGGTTCCTTTCTTAAGTACCTTTTGTCTGTGAATCCCTGTAACAGCAGTTGAAAAGTACTGGCTTAAAGTCTACCCTCAGACATGGGGGATTTCTTTAAAAGATGGGTTACAACAGCATCTAAACACAGGTAACGGGAGATGAGAGTTTCTGAATGTTCTTGCTGCATTGTGACTTCAAGTCATATTCTGAATTTTAACATTTTGGCTTTATTCTTTATATTAGAAACTAAAAGGAGGCACTGATAAGTTATGGCTTGTTTGTGTCCAAGTCTCCTGTGCTTTGGCTTTCAGGGGTTTGACATGAGCCAAGGGGAAGAAGTCTTCCCTTGACAGTAAGAAAGGTTTATCCTCTTTTTTTAAAGACAAAATAATATGTAAAGGGTAAAGTGACTAATTCAGTGCAATAACTTCATTTCAGTGAAGCTGAACATTGAAGAGGTAAATGTTCTATTGTGCATTTACTATGCAGTTTACAACTCTTACTTAACGTTTACCTCTTCAGCTGACAGGGACCCTCACCTTTGCTCTGGAATCAGAAAGAACTACCACTTAAAATCAATGGGAGTTGTATTTAAATGTAGACTTTCATCTTAAAAATACTCTAAATATTTCTTTTAAACCTGAAATTGTAATTATAGTCTTCAAACGAAGAGTTCTCTTGAGCTTTTCAGAAAGATGCAGTCTTTGGCTAAAAGCCCAATATACCAAATTCAAACCTAAATAAAACACTTTCTCTGCTCCCTTTTCTATTGGCTCCTGAAAGAGTTAGTTTTGTAATGGTGTGTTTTAGTGACCAACTACTATTCTAAATATGAAAATAAGATAGCATACTACAGAGAAACATGCCTCCAAGTCATATATCCGTTGTGCAATGAAACCATTCCTCTGAAGGTGAAGTAAGATCACTAAAAGAAATAAACTATTGTCCTGGGTTCAGGCTGAAACCACAACAACTATTTATAGACTGTTGAGGTTTTGATGCTTTTCTAAGAGTTTCTTTACTAGTGTTTCTAAGGAGAAGAGATGCTCGTCTACATCCTCTGGTACGAGGTTTCTGATGGAACTGGCAAGTTCAAACAGGTATTCTGTGTTTCTTCCACTAGGACCAACTGCATTCAGAATCTGTTCCGCAATCTCCTCCAGAGGAGCAGGACCAAGGTAGTTAGGGTTGTCACAGCTGCCAATGTAGAGCAGGACATCAAATGGCTTTACTGAGGAGTCTTTGGGGTAGAAATTGACAGTTGCAGTCCTGTAGCCTCCTTTCTCTCTGAAGTCCAGGTATGCCTTTACTTCACATTCTTGTCCAGGTGGCAGTCTGTAAGCAACACCCCATACACACCCCTGTTGCAGGACAGAAGAGGAGAAAATCCAAGCAGGGTTTAAAAGGGTACTCGGAAATCAATGCATTTACGTAAAACTCTCCTAAATACATTAATTTTCTTCAATTTTCAGTCCTTTTATAGCTCACACTGTTTCTGGAGAGAGGCACAAACTAAAAGGGTAATTTACAGATTGATCATCCACTTTCTTGCTAATGCTGAGGCCTTTCTTACCAAGTAATTTGTTGTGACCATTAAATTTGAAGCAGTAAATAGCCTTGGCACAGGCTACTGAGGTGCTGGCAAAAAGGATAGAGATTTTGTCAGGTCAGGAAGATAAGTTTGTATCTGAAAATTAAAATTTTAAATAGTGCCAAATTTGAAGGAGTTTTGATGAGACTGCTGCTTAGTTGCAGTTTCATGTCTAAGGACCCGAGTGTCACCTACATCTGTCACATGCACTTGGAGGGGTGAGTGTGGTGATCTTACTGCATTGAAACTGAATCGGAGAAGAACAAGCTGAGAGATAAACCTTCATTTTGCATAATGAAATGTGGCATACCCAGCACGTCAGCAAACAGTGAGGTTAAATTTCATGATTGTCCTTGAGAATCTGAGTATTTCTTTATCCTCTTCATAAATACTTTCTCAGAGGTGTTATCTGACTGTGGTGTGGATTACTTATACTCTCCTACCAAGTTTTCTATAAATCAGTCAGATCTGTGTAGGAAGAGATGTACGTGGGGGTTTTGTTTTGAAGTAGCATAGAGAAGTGACGATGGTCTGTTATCTACTGACAGCTACAGGGCGTTTCTTACCAGCGCTGTTGTACAGCGAATGGTAGTTTGTTTTGTCTGCTGGCAACATCAAATGCGGATTCTTCTGCAGTTAAATTGGTCTGTGTCAGTGCTACAGTAATGATGGCAAAGCAGTTAAGGTGTGTGTTTTGTTGTTGCTTTGGTCTGTGGTGTGCTGTTGGGTTTTTATCCCTACACTGGATTTCAATATTCAGTCAAGATCCCAGACAGTGCTGGGGTGATGGTATTAATTCATGAGTATTGGATTTTGCACTCAGACCATATACTGGTCAAAGGCAATTTATTAAAAAATAATTAAAAAATCAAGAATAATTTTCTACACATCTTTTGTAGCTGGTTACAGCATTTGATGTAATGAGTGCACAAATGGGTTCCCTGCTTCCCCTCAGCATCCTGAGATATTGAGGTCCTGGAGTGGGGCCAGAGAAGGGCAGCAGAGCTGGTGCAGGACCTGGAGCACAAGTGTGATGGGGAAGGGCTGAGGGACCTGGGGGGCTCTGTGGAGAAGAGAAGGCTCAGGGGGGACCTGATGGCTCCCTACAAGTGCCTGCCAGGAGGATGGAGCCAGGAGGGGCTGGGCTCTGCTCCCAGGGAGCAAGGGATGGGACAAGAGGAAACGGCCTCAAGCTGCACCAGGGCAGGTTTAGATGGAGCTGAGGAACAATTCCTGCCCCAGAGGGTGCTCAGGCATTGGAACAGGCTGCCCAGGGCAGGGCTGCAGTCACCGTCCCTGCAAGGGTTCACACCCCGTGGAGACGAGGCCTCAGTGCCATGGGTTAGTGCTGGGGAACGGTTGGACCTGATGAGTTTAGAGGGCTTTTCCAACCTGGTTGATTCTGGGATCTGGGTTCCCTCCAGCTGCATGAAATGTATTAGTTTTAAAACTAGCCTCTTCTGCACATTTTATTCTCTTGTGTCAAATCTGGCATTCAGACCTGCTTTGATGCTGACAGGAACATACATGTGGGTGTGGTGGAGACAGGGATTAGAGCAGACAAGTGCTGCTCGTTCATTTAGTTTTCAGGACAAGGGATTCCTGTTTCAGGTAATGGGAATTATAACCCAGTAACCAGACAGGGAACATGATTGGGTTTTTGTGTGTGGTTTCCTCTTAACTGGCAAAGAAATTCAGGTAGAACAAGTAGAATTAACTCTGTAGATGAGATGTTTCCAAGCTGTGCTATGTGTATCACTAGTGGAAAAGGACACACACAGGTTAGCATGGAGCTTTGCCACTGAAAGGACCACTGCTGCTTAGTGTGCATGCACAGGGGAGTAACTGCTACCGTCTGCTAAGATACCTTCAGCATAAGGTAGAATTAGTAACTGAAATGAAAGCAAAGGATTTGTTGTATCATTTTATGTTGATGTGTAAAGGGAGATGATGTGGCCACATCAGGTTCTGGAGAAAAGGATTAAAAACCCAACCAAGCAAAACTGGTTTGCTAAGGGGAAACAAGTTTCTATGGGAACAAGAAAGTTTGCTTATCAATACCAACTGAGTGACAGCAAACACAACTATTCTTTGTCTCTATAGGCGCCTGTGTAACATAATGGTACCCAGCAGTACAGTGATGTGAAACCCCTGACTAGAAAGGTACAGAAATACACAGTGAGAGACCAGGCACTGCATTCTGCTGCTTTTGCTAACTGCAAAGAACAGCTGAAGTTTTCAACTGCACTAGACTTACCTCTCTTGGTGGCTACTGTGTCAGGGGAACAGGTAGGTATGGCAGCAAGAGCATTACTGATTATATAGATAAGCAAGTGTAAATCAAAACTAAATGACTACCAAAATACATGTCTTCCATGTCTTGTGGCCTGGTGTTGTGTGGCCTTGCCCTCCCTCTGCTACCATGCCATCCTTTCTTCCCTCTCATCCCCCCTGGAAGCACTAGTACCTGCAGGAATTCCCTCTCCTGGGGAGGAGGGAGGCTGGAAGGACACAACCATTACAGCCATCCCAGCAAGGGGCAGAATATAGCATGAGCCCAGTGGTCAGCAGGAAATGGGAAAGCATTGCATCTGAGGTGTATCCTGCAACAGCTGCCCCAGGCTCCCCCAGCCTAGCAGAAGGCTCTTGTCCCAGCTGGTGAACAGTCCAACTGAGGGCTTTCTGGGGGTAAGAGCCCTAGAACTAACCCTAGTGGTTAGCTGTAAGGTGCTGCCTTTACTATCAAACAGAATTAGAAATGGGTAACATGGATTTCGGTGACTGGAGAGCAGCCCTGAGGGAAAGGATTTGGCAGTGCTGGGTGAGGAGAAGCTCACCCTGACCCGGCTTCAGTGTGTGCTTGAGCTCAGAAGTCCCCATGTGCTTGGCTGCACCCCCAGAGCGTGCGCAGCAGCTCAGGGAGGGGATCCTGTCCCTCTGCTGTGCCCTGGGGAGACCCCCTCTTGCAGCCCTGATCCAGCTCTGGGGCAGCAGCACAAGAAGGATGTGGAGCTGCTGGAGCGAGGCCAGAGGAGGCCATGGAGCTGCTGTGAGGGCTGGAGCAGCTCTGCTCTGGAGCCAGGCTGAGAGAGCTGGGCTGGGGCAGCCTGGAGAAGAGAAGGCTCCTGAAGGGGAGACCTGAGAGCAGCTCCAGTGCCTGAAGGGGCTGCAGGAAACCTGGAGAGGGGCTTGGGACAAGGGATGCAGGGACAGGCCAAGGGGAGTGGCTTGAACCTGCCCGAGGGGAGACTGAGCTGAGCTCTTAGGCAGAAGCTCTTCCCTGTGAGGGTGCTGAGGCGCTGGCACAGGGTGCCCAGAGAAGCTGTGGCTGCCCCATCCCTGGCAGTGTTCAAGGCCAGGTTGGACACAGGGGCTTGGAGCAAGCTGCTCTGGTGGAAGGGGTCCCTGTCAGTGGCAGGGGGTTGGAACTGGATGAGCTTTAAGGTCTCTTCCAACACAAACCAGTTTGGGATTCTATAATTCTATGATCATTGAGAATGGTACACTTGGGCCAGTGACCATTTTCTCTCAATGGGAGCTAATTTCACAATATTATGTAAAAGCAAACACAGGAGTTGTGGCATTTAATTCCTTAAGCATTTTATCTGTGTAGCAAAACAATGAAGCAATATCTCCTTTTTCATCACTGAAATGTAGTTGTGATTTATTTCATTTCACTTTGGGAGGGCAAAATTACAGTTCTGACAAACATCTAGGGTCTACTATTGGTGTATTGTCAGCACTACACCTATCCTGGAAGTGAAGTTCTGCATGTTCCAACTGGGCAGCTGAAGTGACTACTCCAGAAAATACTTTCAATATACCTTTGGTAGTGACAGACCCAGAGTACTTCCAGTTTCTTCATTTGGAATTATTGATTTATTTTAAATGATCTAGAGTCATTGGAATGACACCAAGAAATTTTGAGGGAACTTTTCACTGCACTAAAGATAACTCTGTTATTTGCTTGGAGAGAAGCAAAAATGAATAGAGACTTACTACACAGGCTGGAAATGCAACAGGACATTCGGTACACTACAGAGACAGAACAGGAGTACTGTACCTCAGGATCTTCCACCAGAGTCACAACTCTTCCAGGCTACAATGAAAGAGAGTAGTTCAGTTAGAGGCTTTTACCCTAAATCCTGAGCCAAACCAAACCAAGAAACACTGAGGAATAATGAAAGGGTCAGAGAACTAATCCAGGACCATCTTGGTAAGGTCTGTTCTGTGAGATCCAGTATAAATACTTCCTGAGCATAGCTTTGGATTTGTTTTAGATAAACAGAATGTGAAATTCTGAGTGGAAGGTGGCAGCAACAAGGAGGTTAAATTAAGGGCAGGCAGCAACAGAAAGGTTTTGAATGGCTTTGCTTTGTGTGTGCTCTCCTCACTCAATTCTATCCCCATTTAAAACAGTGCCAATAATTCGTTAATGTAAAACTAACTGGATTCTACAAAGTGTTAATCACACACTATGACGCATGGCAACTTCTAGGTTTATAAGCTCTTAGCTACTTAGATGGTTTGAAAACACACAGCAAAGAAACCTGCTAGTAATTCTTAGTAAGCACCAGGTTATTCTAAATTGACAAAAGAAGTTTATATTGTGCAAAAGACTGTTTTCTCCTTTTCCCCATTCCAGCTCATTGTTCCTGACTGGGCAGAGGGAGGATATCTTGGTAATGGCTTGTTTTGCCAAGGAATTACTACTTGCTGGAAGAGTAAGAATCCAGTATGCAAATACTGAAAACTGTTGAAATTGGTCATATAACCCAGAGAATACAACTTTAAAACATAATACCCTATGGAGAACTACACTTGTAGTTTAAAACCACTAATCTTGGCATCAGATTTTTTGCAAGTGTACAAATGTCTCTGATTTGAGGCGGGGAAAGCAGAGGTACCAACATTCAATTTTAGTATAGGATGGAAATTCATTTTCTTGGGAGTGACAAAGATGATCTGAATGTGACACACTTAGATGCCTTTCAGTTAGTCTTGAGTAATTTTGAGTCTTAGGCGACTACATTTCAGTCTTTAAGGCAATTTCACTGCCATGCCCATGCTTTTGTGTTTAGTAAGTCTGTAGTTGGGCTTGTCTCCCTCATGGAATCACAGAATAGTACTATAAGCGTGGGGTTTTCTCCTACACAGTTACCAGCTGCAAGCCAAACAGGAAATCTAGGGTTTTTTTTTGCAGAGCACTTTTAGATACCACCAACTGTAGATACTACTTATTCAGGGCTGTTATAGTCTTAAAGGCTCTTTATTTATAAGCTCTGAGGTGCTGTGGGTTTTCACTTTTATGCCAGGTCTCTCCCACATCAGCCATCTACTCCTGACCTGATTGATAAAATAAGGCAACAAAACTAAATGAATACTAAATGATTACTATTTGAGTACTCCAAGGAAACCATGATTAATCACAGTAACTCAGGTGTTCCTTTTGGGAAGTATTTCCATAGCCATCAATACTTCCTTCACATGTACACTCAAAACTGGTCCCTAAGATCTTGT
Source organism: Pezoporus wallicus (assembly GCF_028554395.1). Taxonomy (NCBI): domain Eukaryota; kingdom Metazoa; phylum Chordata; class Aves; order Psittaciformes; family Psittacidae; genus Pezoporus; species Pezoporus wallicus. The sequence goes on from NW_026637486.1 coordinate 3,080,873, forward strand.
AAACTGTGGATTAAAGACATGTTCTGGGGTGGGAAGCAGCTTTCTCTTTATCACCAGGAATGATTGTGGCTGAAGCCTAAATACTAAATAAAAGTAAAGTACTGGGGTAAACTGGAATAAGATCTTCCACTGTTACTGTTCTCAGTGGCACCATAAACTGCTCAGCTACTGAAATGCCTAAATATTTACTGATAGATGAATCCATGGACTTTTGTATCTGGAATAAAAGGAAATCTGACCTTAGAAAGAATTATAGCTTGACTACCTCTTCAGGTTGTTTTCAGAAAGGGAGATGTAAGTTTACTAATAAGTAGAATCATAGAATAATCATAGAATAGTTTGGGTTGGAAAGGACCTTAAGATCATCAAGTTCCAACATCCCTGCCATGGGCAGGGACACCTCACACTAAACCAGCTCACCCAAGGCCTTGTCCAACCTGACCTTGAACACTGCCAGGGAAATAGGAAGGTAATAACTGGTTTCTTTGAAAGCACCGATTTATTTTGCCAAAGGCTGGCCTTTTCTATGTCCTTTTCCTGTGCTCATTATGGGGTGACAGGAGCCTCCCTCTGTCCTCTATAGCTCCCTCACAGGCAGCCATCCAGGGTAAAGCAGGGGATCACAGAGGTGGGAAGGCACCTCTGCAGGTGCTCCAGTCCAACCTCCTTTCTTCCCCCATTCACTTCTAACAAACTAAAAGCCCTTCATTACCTTAAACTGATTTCACCTCAGGTTGATGTGGTAGCTCTACGTGTGCAGATACCCATGGTGTTTCTATCTGGACACATTTGGACAGTGGTAGGAGACAGCTGGAGCTGTGTTCATCATGCCACTGAGTTTCCCTGGGATTTTTCCTAAGCAGGACTGGGAATGCTGCTGGTGTGAGACTCCCAAATGTCAGATGTGCTGTGCAGCCAATTGAGAGCTGGTGTCAGACCAAGGAGAGGCTGAAGTGAGTGGTCTGAGCTGGGAGGGGGGATTGAGAGGAGGGGAAGCCAACCGTCACTGGTCTGGCAGCAGCAAGCTGTTAGTGTGGTTCACACCACACTGCGATAGGAACAGCTGTAACCCTTGAATGCATTTATACTTCCCTGATCTTGAATGCAAAAGCAAACTCCTTAATGTCTGAGAAAACTCGTGTGAATCGTGCAGGTGTGCGTTTCTGTTGATGTTTCTGAAGCTTGCACTAAAAAAACTGGAATTTGCTATTTACGAAAACATTTTTCTTCCTTATTCAGTAAGAAGCCCACAACATTATTTTGCAGGGAGCACTGGTTTTGCCTGGTAAAACTCAAGCTGCTTTAATGTACTATTCAGAATAATCCTCTGAAAATCTTGTTTTTAATTACATCTAATGCATAAGTTGCCATATATTCTTTCAAATTCAACATCCTGTAAGCTGTAAAATACAGTCCCATGATTAATTATTCTTTATAACTCATTAACCGTCTTATTAGAGTATGAGTTGAGCAGTTCAAAGTACAATTAGAGGTCAACCATGTCCTGCGCTACCAGCTTCCAGCCATTGTACCTGAAAGTGCTCCGTGTGGTTTTGTTTGCAGACCCTGGAATGCTGGAGCAGCCGGTGCTTTCAGGAGAGCATTTTAACTTGTTGGCTATTACTTTAGTGCTGTTCTTTGAAATGTGTTAGTACTGAAGGAGCAGTTTGACCTGTAGCTCACCCACAGGAGATTCAATTCATCACTGATGTCAAGGACTGTAAAGATTTTATAGTTGCCTGGTCTCAGCTCTGTATCCTCTCAGCATGCACTGAGGGAGCCTTTTTGCCTTGCAAGTAGGAGTAACAACCCAGGGACTGCAGGAATACAAAAGACATTAACTTGTTGATGCTGAGAGAAAGTGTATTTTGTTAGTGCTAGGTGTTCTATGTAAAACATCAATGCATTAACCATTTAGATAGTGAGCTGTGTCTTCAAGTCTGTCCAAACAAGCACTGAAATAGAACAATGTATGGGGGGGGCGGTGTTTTGTTTTAAGGCCCTGTACACCTGCAGATGATGGTTCTGGGTTATGATCTTGACCAGAGGAGAAATACAAGTGTCTCGGCTTCTTAAAACCAAGTATACTTGTGGGTAGTAACCTGGTGTGGGCATTTTGCAAGATGCTAAATATCTGTGCAACGACAGTTACTCTGTGAGTATTATCCTGAATTCCAGCTTGGCCCAGCAGAAAATATCATGGAATCAAAGAATGGATTGGGTTGGAAAAGATCTTAAGATCATCCAGCTCCAAGCCCTGCCACGGGCAGGGACACCTTCCACTAGAGCAGCTTGCTCCAAGCCCCTGTGTCCAACCTGCCCTTGAACACTGCCAGGGATGGGGCAGCCACAGCTTCTCTGGGCACCCTGTGCCAGCGCCTCAGCACCCTCACAGGGAAGAGCTTCTGTCTAAGAGCTCATCTCAGTCTCCCCTCTGGCAGGTTCAAGCCATTCCCCTTGTCCCATCCCTGCAGGCCCCTGTCCAAAGCCCCTCTCCAGGTTTCCTGCAGCCCCTTCAGGCACTGGAGCTGCTCTCAGGTCTCCCCTTCAGGAGCCTTCTCTTCTCCAGGCTGCCCCAGCCCAGCTCTCTCAGCCTGGCTCCAGAGCAGAGCTGCTCCAGCCCTCGCAGCATCTCCATGGCCTCCTCTGGACTCACTCCAACAGCTCCACGTCCCTCTTGTGCTCTTGCCTCAGAGCTGGATCAGGGCTGCAGGTGGAATCCTTATGCCTTTCCTGGACAAGGAGCTCTTCTAAAGCCATATTCCCACTTGCGAGTGGAGCTACCAGGGTGCAGGTTAGATGTCATAGGGAGCATTAGGAAAACACTTCCACGGTACAAACCCAGCAGTCAGCGTGTGCCCGTTGTTGCAGAGCTGTGTGGCAGTGGCTGTTTCTATACATTGTGATCAGCTTGTGTTTCTGATCAGTAAATCCTGAGCAGCATCTGCAGCCCTAAAGGCTCTGCCCCACCCTCATTCATCTCCAGTGCTGGGTGCTTCTGTAACCTATTGTGTCTAATATTTGTTGAGCTCTTTAGAATTACAGAAGAGCTACAGCCCTTCTGTATTTGGGAGGGTGGTACAGGCTTTCAATGGGGAGTAAGACTCTGTTCTCACTCCTGTGGTTTCAAAACAGCTATGTTTACATGAAATTGGGAACACTCACTTCTGGAATTGTAGTTTCTTTTTCTTGGTGACTTTCTTCCTATTTTCAAACAGTACTTCCTCCTCCATGACTTTCCTTTTGAAAGTAGAAAGGCTCAAAACTGGTGAGGTGGTTGCTCAGGTCGACACTTCTGGCCTTTCCTTGCTAACTCACTCACCTTTTCCTTGCTAACTCACTCACCTTTTCCTTGCTAACTCACCTTTCTGTTCAAAGCCTGACACCCACACTGAGGTATTCTCCCTGAGTTACTGAGATGAATGTCTATAATAAATAACATGGTAAATTTTGAGCTGTTAAAAGGACTGGTGGTTATTTTTGTTACCATTCTCCTCCTCTTTGAGGTTCATTTTGTTGTTTGTTGGGTTTTTTCAATTGCTAGTACACAAGAAGGGCATTTGGACACGGGCCTGTAGGGACAGGCCAAGGGGAATGGCTTGAACCTGCCCGAGGGGAGACTGAGCTGAGCTCTTAGGCAGAAGCTCTTCCCTGTGAGGGTGCTGAGGCGCTGGCACAGGGTGCCCAGAGAAGCTGTGGCTGCCCCATCCCTGGCAGTGTTCAAGGCCAGGTTGGACACAGGGGCTTGGAGCAAGCTGCTCTAGTGGAAGGTGTCCCTGCCCGTGGCAGGGGTTGGAGCTGGAGGAGCTTTAAGGTCCCCTCCAACACAAACCAGGATAGGATTCTATGAAGAAATCCAATTGTTGAGCTTTAGGAAACACTCCTCGGCACGATGCAATGGATGATAAATCAGAGTGGAAACACTGCGCCTCTGCCCTATACAGAAGTCGCCTGGAGCGGCAGGAAGCGGCTGCTGCTCGCAAGAGGGACTTAATTCAAGGGTAAAAGCGTGGCCGAGGCCCCGCAGCACGGAGCTCCGCACCCGCGGAAGGGCCGCTCTGCCCTTGCGCAGGGGAGGAAGGAGGCCGGTGTGTCCCGCGCGGCCGCGTCCCGCCTCACCTTGCCCGGCACGCCGCGGTGGTCCGTGCTGCCCTGCCAGAACCGGCGGCTGTAGCCCAGGACGCGCCCCACCATCTTCTGCTCGTAGGGGAAATCCACCTTCCAGATGAGGGAGCCGTAGCCGAACACCCACATGGCCGCCCGCCCGCCTGCCCCACTGCCGGGCGGCACGGCACGGCCCGGGCCTGCGCACTGCCTCCGGGGCGGCCCCGCCGGGAGCCGGCTCCTCGCCTTGTGGCTGTTGGCCGGGGGAATATTACCACCACCACCCCCCCCCCCCGCCCTCCGAACTGTGTGCAGGGAGCCACTGGGTACCTATGGCACCCCCAAAACCGCTGCAGAACGAACCAAACCGACCTCATACGTGTTCTGTGCTGACAGGCGCCTCTTTCCCCTCCTCTCCTCCCCTTTCTTCCTCCCGCAGAGCTGGCCGGACGCAGGGATGGATTTCACGGAAGCCTACTCGGATCGGTGTTCTGCCGTGGGGCTGGCGGCCAGGGAGGGGAACGTTAAAGTGCTGAGGAAGCTCATCAAGCAGGGATACAGCACTGACGTTCCCGATAACAGGGGCTGGGTGCCAGTCCACGAAGCAGCAGCTCGTGGTTCGAGTGAGTGTCTGAGGCTGCTTGTTCGTGCAGGTGAGGAAAACTTGATGTGAAGTAGTGGGGTTTTCTGCTAAATTACACTGCCATTAGAATACATAGATTTCTTTCACCATATTCTTAGTTATTTTGTGAATTTATATGTGGTTTCCTAGATACTGACTCTACATAGTGAAGAGAAATGGGCACATTGTAGCCTGTGAATGACACTGGGTTTTACTCTGTCTTCTCTGCCCAAAGCTTGTTATCTGTGTAGGGCCAGCAATAACTGACGCTGCTGCTTGGAAGAGGTGATAACAACACGTTTGCGCATACACTGTAGGCCACAGATCTCAAATAACTGGGTTATGTGAAGAAAATAACTGTGGTTTATAATCCATTACTAAATACACTCTCATTTTTCTCTTTCATTACTCTCCTGTAGCTCCATCTGATGACTATGTGAACTCCAAGACGTTTGAAGGGATGTCTGCACTGCACCTTGCAGCACGCCGTGGCTCTGTGGAAAGCATCCGTGTTCTCCTGGAGGCCGGGGCTGACCCCAATGACGTTACCATGGAAAGAACCACCCCACTGTTCCTAGGTGACACAAGCTTTCTTGGGATCTCAGAACACCCAATGGGTGGGGAAAAGCTTATTCACTGAGTTTAAACTCACCAGAGTTCACTCACTGCCTACCAGGCTTTATGTTTTAGTAGCCTAAATAAAAGGCTTTCGACTCAGAGATGGTGCATGACTAGGAATTACTTTTCATTTATGGATAATTCTGCTTCAGGCTGTGTGTGCAAACAAAACTATGAAACCAAATTGGCTTTCATCACCACCTGCTCTTTCTTTCTAGCAAAGAAAAATAGGATTACACCTGTATGAGGGTGTTTCAAGTCTTATTCTAACTCCTTCCTACTTCTTCTGTGAAACGCCTCTTATTCTTTCTGCAGTTCCTAGTTTAGCAGTTACAGCAGTTAAAAGTCCATTATTACAGTTTTTTTCACTGTGATTTGATGTAAATAATAGCTTAGAACAATTGGCAACAGATAGCACTTATGGGGGAATCATCATTAAAAGCACGCTGGATAACGATAATTAAGACTGTATGTAGATTAGACAAGGGCAAAGAATGGTTCTGGGGCTGTGTGTCCATGAGAGAGTTAAAAAGGACCAAGTTTCTGGTCAGGTTAGTGCAGGCTCTGTGGTGGAGCTATGGCACAGCTCTGTGTTAGATGTCGAGTACTACAAGCCAGAGGCACTGCTCTGGAGAGCAGTGTGTGCCACAGGAAAGAGGGAGGAGAGAAGCTTGCTGTTACCTGTCTTAGCACAGGGTAGGTGGGGTTTTCACAGGTCTAACTAAAAGCTCTGCAGTCAAATTTCCATTCTCCAACACTGCTTTGGGGCTGTAAGTTTAAAAGGCAAGGAAACAAATATTGAAGGTGAGTTTAAAAGAATTCAGTTTAAGGTGAGTTTAAAAGGATTGTGATTATTGTGCAGGGAAGTGAACAGTGAGACCATCTGAGTTTTTTAGGGAGCTCTTGAAATCCATTTAATTGGAATTTCTTGGCCTTTTTTCCCTGTTTCATTCCCAGCTGTTGAAAATGGCAATACAGACTCTGTAACCTTCCTGCTCCAACATGGGGCGAATGTTCAAGGACCTCATTCCTTGTCTGGATGGAATTCTTTGCACCAAGCTTCTTTACAGGTAACCTGTAAGTGTATCATATAATTTCCATGTAACTGGTGTATTCTGAGTGATAACTTCTGCATTTCTTGGCCTCTATATAGAAGTGTTTTTCCTAACCTACCCTATAGTCAGAATGGGATCTAAAGGCTGAAGTGCTTGCAGTGCACTGAAGTGGAGCTGAAACTGCAGGAGATGCTGATGTTGGGAAGCAATAATTATTTAGAAGCATTATTTAATCAGTGTTGATTAATTAATTAGAAATATTGCATGTACTCCCAAGCTTACCTGTTGGATTTGGGAAGTGAATCTCTTACAGGATATTTTGACACAGAGTTCTGTCTAGTATCTCATCGTCAGTGAGATGTGAGACCTGTTTCTGGATATGTTAATGGCTCTTAAACTTGTTGATGAATGATTCTAATAATTTAATTTCTGTTTGTATGTATCCTTTAAATGAGCAAGTGTGGAAAAATCAAATGAAACCTGTCTGATTGTTTGCCAGTAAATTCTCAGTATATCTTTAGAATTGAAGTATATTCTTATTTCTGCTTAGAATGTGTGGAGAAAAGGAGATTATGTCAGTGTCCTGCTGCTTTGTTGTTTGAGAATACAAATATCTATTTCAGGAATGCACTGAGATCATTCAAATGCTCCTGGAGAAAGGGGCAGGCAAGGAATGTAAGGATGACTTTGGAATTACACCGCTCTTCGTTGCTGCTCAGTATGGAAAGCTGGAGAGTTTACGACTGCTCATATCCCATGGTAATAGTGATCACCCATTTAGCTTCACTGTTCTTAAACTTACGTCACCCTGTCACCACTTTAGTTCTGCTCCTGCGCTTCAGAACTTCACATTTTGTCATTTTTAAATGTAGTTTTAGTTGTTGATGGATGTGCAAAACCATCTTCATTGCTTAAATTTAATATAGTTGTCAGCAAGCGATGGTAGGACATAAGAAATTAAATAGCAAATTAAAAGATCAAGGATCATTAAAGATCTTCTAGAAGCCCTCCATAGTGCTACACGAATAGACTGGTTTTGATGACATTGCTCTTGTAATACAATATAGACTCGCAGACTCAGCCAGGCTGGAAAAGCCCTTCAAGCTCATCCAGTCCAACCATTCCCAGCACTGCCAAGGCCACCACTAACCCATGGCACTGAGGCCTCGTCTCCACGGGCTGTGAACCCTTGCAGGGACGGTGACTGCAGCCCTGCCCTGGGCAGCCTGTTCCAATGCCTGAGCACCCTCTGGGGAAGGAATTGTTCCTCAGCTCCATCTAAACCTGCCCTGGTGCAGCTTGAGGCTGTTTCTTCTTGTCCTGTCACCTCTTCCTTGGGAGAAGAGGCAAAGAGAAGATGCCTCTCTCTGGTCATGGAGTGACAGCAACAGTTTCACATAATCACTAAGTTTTGTATATGTCCAAGTTCATGTGTCCTTACAACCAAAATGAATTGCCGTAACTATTAAGCCTGATGGAGCCATGACCTGACCATGTAAAAAGTTCTGGTGTCCTCAAAATAAAAAGGACATGGAACTGTTGGAACAAGTCCAGAGAAGGGCCACGAGGATGATCAGGGACTGGAGCATCTCCTGTATGAAGAGAGGCTGAGAAAGTTGGGGCTGTTCAGCCTGGAGAAGAAAAGGCTGCGTGGAGACATCAGAGCAGCTTCTGGTGTCTGAAGGGGGGCTATAAGGATGCTGGGGAGGGACTCTTCATTAGGGACTGCAGTGACAGGACAAGGGGTAACGGGTTCAAACTGAAACAGGGGAAGTTTAGATTGGATATAAGGAGGAAATTCTTTACTGTGGCTGCCCCATCCCTGGCAGGGTTCAAGGCCAGGCTGGACACAGGGGCTTGGAGCAAGCTGCTCTAGTGGAAGGTGTCCCTGTCAGTGGCAGGGGTTGGAGCTGGATGAGCTTTAAGCTCCCTTCCAACCCCAACCATTCCATGATTCTGTGCTTCCTTAATGCTGCAGAAAACCTCTGTTGCTACGAAGTTGCTCTGTGAAAACCAGTTCATTTGTTGTTTATTCTGTGTCCTGCAGAGGTGATTTAAAGTGCTACCTTTTTCCCTCAGGTGCAGATGTAAACTGTCAAGCCAAGGACAGAGCCACTCCGCTGCTGATTGCTGCCCAGGAGGGCCACCTCGAGTGTGTGAGGCTGCTGTTAGCCAGTGGGGCAGACCCAAACCTCTACTGCAATGAGGATAACTGGCAGTTACCTATTCATGCAGCTGCTGAAATGGGCCATGACAAGTAGGTGGTGAAAGGGACATTCAGACAGAAGAGTCTGGTAATAAAAACTTAATAGACAAAGATGAAGTTCAGCTTTAAAAGGAAGAAAAATGAGTTCTAGTTGATTTGTAGTTTATAATTCCTAATTATATTTGAATATTAAATGTCTCTTTGTAGTCACAGTAAAGTGACTAACTGTATGAAATTCAGCGTCTCAGCTGGGTCGGATCCATCTCCTGATGAGCTGAAAGTGGTTTCCACAGTGCTGAACCAATATCAATTCATAGAATCATAGAATGGTTTGGGTTGGAAAGGACCTTAAGATCACCCAGTTCCAACCCCCCTGCCATGGGCAGGGACACCTCATACTAAACCAGCTCACCCAAGGCCTCGTCCAACCTGGTCTTGAACACTGCCAGGGATGGAGCATTCACAAACTCCCTGGGCAACCCATTCCAGTGCCTCACCACCCTAACAGGAAAGAATTTCCTCCTTAGATCCAATCTAAACCTCCCCTGTTTAAGTTTTAACCTGTTACCCCTTGTCCTGTCACTACAGTCCCTAATGAAGAGTCCCTCCCCAGCATCCCTATAGCCCCCTTCAGATACTGGAAGCTGCTCTGAGGTCTCCACACAGTCTTCTCTTCTCCAGACTGAACAGCCCCAACTTTCTCAGCCTGTCTTCATACATGATTCACTCAGTAGTCATTCTAAATTAAATTCTAATTACGTTAAAATTCATTTAGAAATATAAATAACAATAGCATATGACTTATACCTGCCTTGAACAGCTGCTAATTATAATTCTGTTCCTGTTAACTAGCAGAAGTAATCATATGCAAATAATGAGCTGAACCAGCCAGAAAAGTGAAGGCACAAACCATTTCCTTTAATCCTTCCAGAAATGCATTTGTAGCTTTGCTCAGTCCCAGTGATACTTCCACAGCAGAAAGGCAGGAGTGGAAAGAGGTTCCCAGAGTTGGCAGAAGCATCTCTTGGGAACCCCGTGATTTGCATGTGTGCTACAGCACTTCATAGAATCCCAGCCTGGTTCGTGTTGGAAGGGACCTTAAAGCTCCTCCAGCTCCAACCCCTGCCATGGGCAGGGACACCTTCCACTAGAGCAGCTTGCTCCAAGCCCCTGTGTCCAACCTGGCCTTGAGCACTGCCAGGGATGGGGCAGCCACAGCTTCTCTGGGCACGCTGTACCAGCGCCTCAGCACCCACACAAGGAGAACTTCTTCCTTATATCCAACTTGAACTCTCCTGTTTAAAGTTAAACATATTAACGGTGATAGTAACTGCAGAATTATTTGTAGATGCTTGATCTTAACCCCTGGCAAGAAGAGCTTATCAGTTGAGCTGTCACTAAAGTTTGTGCATCAAATGGATGCCTCTCCTCAAACTGAAGAAGAGGGCAGGCTGTAGTAGACACTGAGGAAGCTGGGTTTGTCCATTTGCTCAGAAACAGAAGCTGGGTTGGCAAAGTTGCCACTACTAGCAATGTCTAAATCAAATGCTGCCTTTGTAGCTTCTGCAACAAGATGTAACTGACAGCCTCTGCGCAGCATCACTGAATTCCAGCAGCAAAGGAATTAGTGTCACTAATTTTTGTTAGCTGGGAAGGATGCAGACCAGAGGTGTGAGCTATGAAACAGAACTGTTTCACTGTTTCAGTATCTCAGTGTTGTTGAACAGAAGTAAATACTCATTTTATTTGCAACTCCCACTTCCAGTTTGCTTCCAGGCTTCTTAGAAGTCTAGAGTTAGTGTGTAGTGGGGCTCTATTGCTGTAAAAAGGATTGTTGGATGGTAGGAGATAATCTGTCTCTGCTTTAAAATACTTAACTGCCAACCTAAATCTATGCCAAAGCACAATTTGTTGTGGGGCTGTGTGTGAAATGCTAAGGGTTGTTCTGTAATGGAAACTCAGTGTGTAACAAACATGTAGAACTTTCCTCTTGAGCTGTAATGACCATATGAAAACCAACCATACATTTAAAATGCATCATTGCTTAAGATCTCACAATAAATAGTGCTTTTCAATATTTTCAGGATATTAGAGTTACTAATCCCAGTTACTGATCGAATCTGTGACAAAGGCAAAGGCAAAGTGAGCCCTGTGTATTCAGCAGTGTATGGTGGTAATAAGGAATGTTTGGAGATGTTACTCAGAGAAGGCTACAGTCCAGATGCTCAGGAGTGCCTTAACTTCGACTGCAGGTCACCCATGTGTATGGTCTTCCAAAAGAAGTAAGTAGACCTCTTGTATTTTGAAACTATTTGTAATTATATTGGTCTTTATTTAACTTTTATTTCCAGTGTGCCATTTTCCTGCCCTCCTTCCTCAAACCTTGAGCTGAGAGCGTTAAACTTTGAGTATCTGAATGGTGAGTGGGGTTTGGATTCAGTACCTGAGCTGAGGAACCTCGCTGGAATCGCCAAGGGGAAGCTCAGCTCTTGGAAGAACAGTCTAGTAGAACATAATTGCAGTTTTCCTGCTTTCAGAAGGCCTTATCAGCACCTCTCTGTCTTCTGGAAACATGACTTGGTGCTGTAGTTGGATGCAAAGGACTCTTGAGTAGGCAGATGCTTTTCAGTAAGGATGAGTGCTTGGCAAATAGTGTTTTCCTTTTCTGTATGCCCACCTTGTGCATAAACCAAGCTGAATTAATCAGCTCACCATGAGAGCTGTAAGGAGGACTGGGAGCTGAATGACATGTTCTTTTAGATCATGACCCGTTTCTTTTTATCCCTGGTGAGGCACAGCCCTGGTGTTGAGCAGCAGATAAGCAGTGCTTACTTCACGATGCAAAGGCTGTAATTTTGGAGGAAAAATAAGGTATACAAGCCTTACTCCTCAGTGTATATATGTGCTGTGCCAGTGAGGTGCTCCTTTACTACAGAAGCTTCTTCTTCCTTTCTCTGTGGGAAATCTGTTCATGGAGGAGTGAGCTATTGCTGAAACAGATCTAGTTGTTGCTGTCCCCGAACTCACCCTGTGCTCCTCCCAAACTAACTCGGTATCTAAACTAACATTCCAAGCCTTGAATACTGGCGCAGTTGAAAAGCTGGCAACAGAGCTGGTGCAGGACCTGGAGCACAAGTATGATGGGGAATGCCTGAGGGACCTGGGGGTTCAGTGTGGAGAAGAGAAGGCTCAGGGGGGACCTGATGGCTCCCTACAAGTGCCTGACAGGAGGATGGAGCCAGGAGGGGCTGAGCTCTGCTCCCAAGGAACAAGGGATGGGACAAGAGGAAACGGCCTCAAGCTGCACCAGGGCAGGTTTAGATGGAGCTGAGGAACAATTCCTGCCCCAGAGGGTGCTCAGGCATTGGAACAGGCTGCCCAGGGCAGGGCTGCAGTCACCGTCCCTGCAAGGGTTCACACCCCGTGGAGACGAGGCCTCAGTGCCATGGGTTAGTGGTGGCCTTGAACACTGCCAGGGATGGGGCAGCCACAGCTTCTCTGGGCACCCTGTGCCAGCGCCTCAGCACCCTCCCAGGGAAGAGCTTCTGCCTAAGAGCTGATCTCAGTCTCCCCTCGGGCAGGTTCAAGCCATTCCCTTTTCTTTGGTTTGGGTGAATTTTGGGTAGAAATTTGCTTTCTCAGAAGTAGTGAAATGGTGGATGCTTCCTTAGGGAAAAAAAAGTAACAGGCTGTCCTGTTCCTTGTGTGCTCTTTGTAGGTATTTCTATTTCATTGATACTTTCCTGAAATACGGGATCACTTTACTGGGCATCAATCTGGGCTATTGCCTGTACCATGAGAAGTTTGCTTTGTTCCAACGCTTCTTGAAGCTGGGCTGTTTGCTGCCTTCTGGGGACCAGCTCTGGGACTTCCTGAGCTACACAATTCAAGCCCAAGAGGCATACAAGCAGTGGCTGCCTTATCTGCTCCTGGCTGGTTTTGACCCAGTGAATTTAATGCACAGACTCTGGTAAGCAGATAACGTTATCTTGTTGACTTAACTATTGTATGTTAATCCACAAAGCTGTTGCCAATGTGTGTTTCATAGGATAGCACTTGATAATCAGTTGCCATGATCAGGAGTGGGGAGGGTTCTGGGAAGTCTGGAATAAATCATTCATGGGTAATGGCTGGATTCAATAACACACCTTTCTTGTAGGCCAAAAGCCAGAATGGAGGTTGCTTCACCAATACCATGGGGGAAAGCACGATTCCAGAGTTTTATATCAAACATCTCTTCTTAGCCCCCAGATTTAGTTGTGTAATATGGTGATGGGAAGAAGACCTTTGGAGGAGGTCAGGAGGGGTGGGAAACAAATGTACAGTGAAGCTGGGCTGAGGCTGAGAGGAAAAGGATGCAGTTAGAGATTGTGGTGAACAGTCACGTTGCGCAAATGCCAATCTGAGCGTTTGCCATTGGGGTGTTTTAAGTTTTTCCACATAAACATAACTTCTTGGCAATGTTTTATGCTTAATCAGACACTACAGAATGAATGAAACTTACACTTAACATTACAAAGTATTAGTGTTTTCTGTTTTTCTTGTCCATGACAATAATGTTGAGACTTTACTACCATATATCTCAGCTATTAACATGACGTGAGGTGTATAAACTCATTACATGCATTACTTAACGGGGTGAAAGGAGAAGGAGTTTACTTTAAAGGAAATGTTTAATTAAAATGAAATACTGATTTGTATTTCAGCTACTGCTAAGGTATTGTAGTTTTGAATCCCTTCATTTATGGCTTGGTGAGATTCTGTTAATTATTAGCACCTGTGGCTTTCTGACCAGTGATTAGAGGAGCAGATCTACAGCAGGGCATGTCTGTGCTTCTGTACATCAGATTTATTCATAGAAGTGAGTGTGAAAGTCCAGACACTGCAAGATTGCAGTTCAGTGACTGAACAGGTATCACTGCCCACCTATATCATATATGATGTGTTTTGATATTTTGGTACTTAATCCACAAACACTTTTAGACCAATTGCTTCCTTCAATTATGGACTTTTTAAAATGACACTGCATCATAATCTATAAAACTGCTGGTCTTGTAAGTTTAATATTAACTATTCTGTCCTGGAGGATAGTAGGAGGACAGTAGAAAGCAAATGCCATTTATGGGTATGGTTCATTAACTGTCTCTGTCACATTGTGCAAAACAGCTACAGAATCCCAGCCTGGTTTGTGTTGCAAGGGACCTTAAAGCTCCTCCAGCTCCAACCCCTGCCACGGGCAGGGACCCCTTCCACTAGAGCAGGTTGCTCCAAGCCCCTGTGTCCAACCTGCCCTTGAACACTGCCAGGGATGGGGCAGCCACAGCTTCTCTGGGCACCCTGTGCCAGCACCTCAGCATCCTCACAGGGAATAAACTGCTCAATATAAATATAAAAAATCATAATAATAGAATCAATGATTAACTGCTCAGTGTAGAGGACTGACAGCTTTGATTCCAGTAGAGCAGTGAAATCGCCATTCTCTGAAAGCAAGCCAGGCAGTCGCATCTCTCCTGCAGGGCTCTAGTGAATATATGAAAATCTAGTCAAATATGAAAAATGAAATCATACAAACTAGAAAGGACACAACATAATGTTGACATGAATCTGCTGTAAAAAACCCAAATGTATTACAAGGGATTAGTCTGGTATGTGTGTTTAGAGCATTTAGATTTCCATTCAGATGAATTGGATTGTACACACCCAGCCGAGGAGCTGTGGCTCTTCATCACACCTCATGTAAACCAGTTGTTTCACCTCCTTTTCCTTAAACCTTCTTGTGTGCTTTATCAATTGAGCTGTTATTAAAAGTTCTTTACACATGCTGAAGGTTTGAAATGTAAACCATGCTGACTTCTGGATACATAGAAATGCAGTAGTCTCTGGTAGAAGAGTTTGAAATACCTGCACATCTTGTGGGGTTTTGTTGTAATAAACAAGTATCTCAGTAAATGCACATTTCCCCCCCCGCAGTGCAATGGTAATGCTTAGAATGCTCTGGTGTCTGGAGCTCTTATTAACATGTAGGTGGAAAGAGAGTAATAAATCAGTGCAGAGGAGAATGCTGCCTATTACTGAGGCATTTAAATCTCATAGTACATCTTTTTCTCTTACAGTCTATCTTACTTTTGAAAATAAATGAAGATAAAACTACATTAGTAAATGCTTATGCTGTTACTTGGACTTCTCTTTAGTGGTTTTCTCTTTCTGGGCTTAGGATGGAGGTTGATAAGGATTTGTTAGAAAATGTAAAGCTTTCTATGTGTTGTTTCCATTATTATATTTATGCAATCGTGTAAAATGCTGTTTTATGGGGATTTTTGTTATGTAGGATTTTATCCGTGGGAGATAATGCCCTTAATTTCACTCTGGAGTTCACCAACTGGAAGAGACTTCCTCCAGCTGTGGAGCAAGACCTTTCAGAATACAAGGAGACGTTCACTTGGACTCCAAAGAGCCACTTTGGTAAGTGCAGTGAGGGGAAACCAGTCTGTGTGTCCCAGCTTCCAGGCTGCGGGTGGGAATTGGCTCTGTGTGCTAATGCACCATGGCAAAGGAGGTTCCGTGGTTAACAGACATGGCTTGTCTGGAGACTGGGGAGCAGAAATAGCAGGTCCCCTAAACAAGCAAAACATACTGTCCTCAGTACGTGTTCAATCCATAGTCAGAATGTTTCAGGTAGGTATTGTCATGTTAAGGTATCGTGTCCACTTCAAGTGAATGCATGTGCTATAAATGTAAAATATGGGTAGTGACTGAATCATGCTGTGCCTTCCTGACATGGGTTGTTCAGCCTCTTAGAAGATTTAAGGGAAATGATCAGTATTACTTAGCTACGTTTCCTGGACAATTATCATGGAATCCCAGCCTGGTTTTGGTTGGAAGAGACCTTAACATTCATCCAGCTCCAAGCCCTGCCACGGGCAGGGACACCTTCCACTAGAGCAGCTTGCTCCAAGCCCCTGTGTCCAACCTGGCCTTGAACACTGCCAGGGATGGGGCACCCTGTGCTAGTAAATAGATAAATCTGTCCAGTACAGAACTCCAATGCTTCCAAATCCTTGGAGCAAGCTGCTCTAGTGGAAGATGTCCCTGCCCATGACAAGGGGTTGGAACTGCATGAGCTTTAAGGTCCCTTCCAACCCAAAATAGTCTGTGATTGTATGATTCTATGATAATATGAATGTTTGTGTCTGAGCAATGCACATTTATAGACATGCTTGTGTATCTTTTTGGCACGGTGGTTGTCCTAATTCAAGTTATTTAGCAACATGTTAGAACGTTTGTCATACATAAACTGACTCATGCTGTCATTTAATAACTTACCCTGAAACTGTTTTCCCTGGTGTTATTTTGTTGCTGGATTTGCTCCTAGACTTAATTTTCCATTTCTTGCAAGGTGGCACAAGCCTCCCTTCCCAGGCAGAGAGCTGTTCTAGGCTGGTTAGATGAAACCTTGAGGATAAAATGATTCCTTGATGCTTTGTTTGTAGAAGTTTAAATTAATAGAGCAACTATAGCAACATGCTGAAAATGCTGATCTAGCATCAGCAGCCCTTCAGTAGCCAGAACTGTGCCCTGTTATCTGCCAGGGAGCGGGGGTTCAGATGAAATCCAGGTGACCACAGGCAAACAACGTGATCCCACAGCGTCCTGCTCAGTGTCTGCCCTGGTTCTGATTTTCCAGCCTCCATTCCTCCCCTGTCCCACCTCTGCCGTCTCGAGATCCGGGCCATCCTAAGGAGCGAGCGCCTGCGATCGGACCGCTTTATCCGGGAATTGCCACTGCCAGCTTGCCTCCAGGACTACCTGCTCTACTTGGATGTGCTGCGAGTCAACAGCATCCCAGAAGCAGAGGATTACCTGGGGCAGAGAGAGGAGGGAGCTGCTCCTTCCGCTGAAGATGCAGAGAGGAGGGACACTTGTGCCACTGGGACTAGGTGATGGCGCTGCCAGGGACAGAACTCTGGCTGCAGAGTTTGTAATGGCAGTTAGCAGGCACTGGAGAAGAGCCACTGTAAATAAAGTAGTAATAACTCTTCCCACACTGTAGTTTTGTATCTAGAAGTTTGTTAGAAGTTCTGGGAGTCACTTGTTTACCAAGTCTGTTGGAGCTTTCTAAGGCTGTGAACACTTTCTGGGTTTCGAAAGGAAGATTTTAACTCTTACGGAGTAAAATGGGCTTGTTCAATGAACACGGCTTATAGAGTGGTCAAAATCTGTTTGGTTTATGGAGTAATATTGGCCTGTTAGAATCACAGAATCCTAGAATAGTTTGGGTTGGAAAGGACCTTAAGATCATCCAGTTCCACCCCCCCTGCCATGGGCAGGGACACCTCACACTAAACCAGGTCACCCAAGGCCTCGTCCAACCTGGTCTTAAGCACTGCCAGGGATGGAGCTTTCACAACCTCCCTGGGCAACCCATTCCAGTGCCTCACCACCCTCACAGGAAAGAACTTCCTCCTTATATCCAGTCTGTTGAATGAACACAGCTTAGATTGGTTGAAATCTGTTTGGTCAGACACTGGTAGTAGATGCTTTATTCCAAGTACTGCATATCCCAAATGAAACTACCAGAGGTCAAGGAACATGGTATTACTGTTATGGATTTATGGTCTGAGGGGTGATCTGACTGCACCAGAGACAGGAAAATAATACAAGAAAAGGCATTGTTTGCTGAAGGAACAGTGACTTTCTTTTTCCTTTCCTTGGTCGTCTCTACTTGGCAGAAGGTCGGAGCGGGAGGCTGGCTCGGAGCCTGCTGCCTGGCACAGCCCATGGGCAAGGCACGGAATGTCCCCACGAGCACACCAACGTGACACTACTGTACACAGATCCCTCCTTCCATGAAGTGAGAAGGTAACAGCTGTCCCAGAGGGGGTGGCAGGGACACCTTGATGGACAACAGCTGCATCCCTTGCGCTGGGAAGGAGCCCTTGTCCTGCAGAGGTGAAGCTGGTGCTGCCAGGCTCACTGGTAGTAGATGCAGAAGGCGTGGAGGATGTACAGGAAGGTCGTGATGAAGGCGAATAACTGCATGAGAGGAAGAAGAGCATCAGCTTGGAGAGTCTAACCCCATCTCCTCTTAGTGCTCTCAACCCAGGGAAGCCTCCAGCCCAGAGCTCTCTCCAGCCTCAAAGAAGCAGCAAAGCCCCGTGTTTCCCACGTTTCTATGGGCTACTGGACCCTGAGAAGCCCATGCTGGCTGCATGACACAGCAGAAAGGAGGAGCTGAAGCTCTGACCAGCGTGATGGGCTTGGGATGGCTCTGTTGTAGCTTCAGTACTTGCGTCTCCCCCAAGGGAGTCCTGCCTGCCCCAAGGTGTGCTCTGCCCCACTCACCGATGCAGCACTGTTGAGATGGTAGTAAAGGGGCGAGTTGAGCTCGGACTCAGAGCGGATGGTCGCGTTGGCTTGCAGGACAGCAGCGCTCATGTACAGAATGGCTGTGGCACCATGGTACAGACTGTCCTGCAAAGCAAGGGAGCAGCGAGGATGAAAGCCTGGGACCATCCTTCTCCCATCTGCCCAGAGGACAGGCTCGATCCCAGCCCCTCCTTACCAGCACTTTCCAGTTCTCGCTGTTTCTGTGTAAGCCAAAGAGGTAGCTCAAGAGCAGCAGCAGGGAGATGAGGGAGGAGGTGAGGGACACGTACATCACCCATCCCTGCAGCAGCGGGAAGGAGACGGAGGTCGCAGCAACGAGGATCCACACCCACGTCCCACAGAACTGCCAGGGACAAGCACAGGCACCTCTGATGAGCACAGGATGGGGAAGGCCCCTTTTCCTCCCTGAGTCCCTCCTTGCCTCCCTCCTGTGCCAGCCCCAGCAGCTGCTGGAAGCACTTGAGGCAGCATGGACCAGCCTGGATGATCCCAGCAGGACAGCAGCACCACAGACAGGCATGAGTTTCCATGAACGCTCTTGGGCAATACTTCAGGACATCCCTTACGAAAGGGAAAGGTTTGGTGCTGAGTTCAAGGAGACATCTCCCTCTGAGGGCTTTGGCAGAGAGGCCAAAACACGGGTTTCCATCTGGGGAAAGCCAGCAGCGGCGTCGGCTCGGCCCTGCCCACTCATAAATCTCCTGGGTTGAAATCACAGCAAGAGGAGGTCACCTCCGGCCTCCACACACAGCCCAGAGGGAGTCGCTCGCGCTGGATCCACCTCAGGTATTTACAGTGCACACAGAGCACGGGGTTATCTGGAGGAGCTGGGGCTGTTCTGTGGCATTCCAGCTCCCCCGGATGAGACTCCCTGGGATGGGCAGTGGGAGCAGAGCCCACCGGCAGCTCCTGACAAAGCCCAGTCCCGGCCGTGGTGCCTGCAGAGCATGGTGATGTGTCAAAGTACAGCAGCAGTTATCAGCCAGACCCACCGCCTGCCCTCTGGACCCGTAAGCAATGGAAATAATTATGGAATGCTGCGTGTTTACAGGACACCCCCTTGCCTTCAAGGAAAATCTCTATATACAAGGGCCTGCAGGGACAGGCCAAGGGGAATGGCTTGAACCTGCCCGAGGGGAGACTGAGCTGAGCTCTTAGGCAGAAGCTCTTCCCTGTGAGGGTGCTGAGGCGCTGGCACAGGGTGCCCAGAGAAGCTGTGGCTGCCCCATCCCTGGCAGTGTTCAAGGGCAGGTTGGACACAGGGGCTTGGAGCAAGCTGCTCTAGTGGAAGGGGTCCCTGCCCGTGGCAGGGGTTGGAGCTGGATGAGCTTTAAGGTCCCTTCAACCCAAACCCTTCTATGATTAATGCTGTCCTCGGGGTTGTTTCAAGGTCCGCTCCCAGCTTTTCAGCCCCTCCATTCCCTGAAGGCATTCTCATGGTGCGGTCCCACAGCAGATCCCGGCATACTCACAATCTCGGGCAGGATGAACGAGTAGGGGATGGTTCTGAGGACGGCGGTGCCGGAGGGCAGGGCCGGCTGCGTGGTGGCCGCAGGGGGTCCGGCTGAGGCCATGGCTCCTCCGCGGGCACCGGGGCTGTGCTCGCATGTGTCCGCGCCGCTCGCCAGCTGGGTTTTAACCGGCACACCCGCGGGACGTCAGCGCTCAGCCTGCCCGTGCTGGCACCGTGCCGCGGCCCCGGTCCCTCCGGCTGCATCCACACCCCGCTGCCCGCGCCGGGGCGGAGAGCGGCACCCAGCCCCGGCAGGTCAAGGTCTTCAATGAGCGGGGAAGGAAACATCAAATCCTGGTCCGGGCTGGGCTGGGACGTTTCCTGCAGCCGGGTTCTGGCCCTGGCACGCTTTCAGGCCTGCAATGTTTTTGCTTCCACTGGTGGTGCCTCCTCCCCTTTCTGTTCAGGTTTCGGCTCCGTGCTCACATCAGGCTTCCCCACAGCCACCGCCTTTGAAACCTGCAGCCAGGTTTAAGCCACACTTAAACAGGGAGGATTTAGGTTGGAGATAAAGAAGCTCTTCCCTGTGAGGGTGCTGAGGTGCTGGCACAGGGTGCCCAGAGAAGCTGTGGCGGCTGCCCCATCCCTGGCAGTGTTCAAGGGCAGGTTGGACACAGGGGCTTGGAGCAAGCTGCTCTAGTGGAAGGTGTGAGCTTTAAGGTCTTTTCCAACATTGTATGTTCTATGGAATACTTTTTACAGACAAGTCTGCACATTGGTAAAACATGGAAGCATTTGCCATGGACTCTGGAGGACAGCTCCTGGCACAGTTTTGATCCCTGCCTCCTGGCAGGTACCCTTTGGATTCAACAAGTACGTGCTGTTTCTTGCAGAGGACTCTGCTTCAGCCCCCAACTCCCCAGTATCTGGTGGGATGAAAGGCTGAAGGTGGCATCTCTGCCTCAGGGCTTGGAGAGGACGAAAGGACTCAAGTAACGCTACAGCGGAGGACAATATCCCAGTAAGATACCATATCTCTCTGCTAGGAGAGCCAAGTGGTGCCCTAGGAATCAGTTTCTGCACCAAGCTCTTGTGCAATACAGAGCAAAGATTGACTCTGTGACATTCCTGATGGTGCAATCCCCTCCTGGGCTGGGGAAGTGCATCGTGGCATTGCTGGAGGCTCCAGTTCACAAACGCTGTCAGTGGGAGCTGGCTTCAGTGTGCTGTGGTCTGGGAAACACCTTAAAGCATTTCACACCCCGGACAAAACTAGTGCCTGGCTCAGAACTGACTCCATGGGAAAAGGAGCCTTTACCATCCTGAGCTGCCTTAGGAATACCCCGCAGGTCCTTATCCTGCCCTCCAAAGTCAGCATATGGCAGCCACACACTGGGGAAACATCATACCCTGAGCTCTCAACAGCTTTTATTTGTGTTAGGTGGGTCAGGCACATTCCTATGAATAACCCAGCCTTTTCCTGAATGGGAAGGGAAAACACTAAAACAGTCTAAGTACGGAGCAACCTCTTGGCTGCTCATTGGGCAAGGGATGGTGTTTTTTCCCCCTAACCTAGCTGACCTTGCTCAGCAGCATTCTTCAAGATCCCTGCTGTTTCCCTTGCCTGGTCGCAGCCTGCTGGGGTACCATGACAGAGAAGCTTTTGTTCACCCTGGTTAAACAACACTGGAAATGAATTGGAAGCTGCCTGAGAGGAGAAAAGTGCTGCCTCGGCAGTTCATAGAATCACAGAATCATTGACTGATTTGAGTTGGAAGGGGCCTTAAAGCTCCTCCAGCTCCAACCCCTGCTCTCACGAGCAGGGACACCTTCCACTAGAGCAGCTTGCTCCAAGCCCCTGTGTCCAACCTGACCTTGAACACTGCCAGGGATGGGGCAGCCACAGCTTCTCTGGGCACCCTGTGCCAGCACCTCACCCTTTGCCCAGCAAAATATGATGCTTGATGTGGCCACAACAGGTAGGTGGAGTACCAGCCAACCACAGCCCTAACACTGCAAGTGTAGGGATTTAAAATAACTTCAGTATCTCTCAAAGTGTTAAATATGTAGAAATATTCATTACAATTCAGATAGTACAGAGTTTGGTGAGAATTTATTCAGGTTGTTACTCCCTTCTTCCATCTGTTACCCGTTCACACATTGTGGTCATCATCCCTCGCTTCCCCCAGGAAGTCATAGGCCAGCTCGGAGATGTCGAAGGCTGTGTGAGTGTTCTCTGCTGCCAGCAGGTACTGGAGGGCCCCGTCGTTCTCTCGGCTCTTCTTCAGGAAGTCAGCAATCACCTTCCAGCGCAAGGCCTCGGACTCTTCCTCAGCCCACTTGTAGGGGGGCAGGAGAGTGGAGTGGAGCAGCGGGAACACGGAGTCGTGGTACACCAGCACGAAGAGGGACTTGAGAAACTCCCCATCTCTCTGCAGAGAGGAGTGTTTGGAGATGCATCAGTGCAAATACTGCTCCAGAAGTGCTGTCACACACAAGAAAATGGTCAACTCGTCCCCAGTTCTCAGGATTACAACAGGAAGAGGTCTGACCTTCCTAAGCAAACATCACTTGGCTCAGGTGAGCTTCAAACTCCTTTCAGAAGCCCTCCATACTAGTACAGTAGTGGAGTGGTCTTGATGGCATTGCTTTTGTAGTAGGTTATAGAGCTGTAGAACCAACCAGGTTGGAAAAGCCCTTTAAGCTCATCCAGTCCAACCATTCCCCAGCACTGCCAAGGCCACCACTAACCCATGGCACTGAGGCCTCGTCTACACAGGGTGTGAACACTTCCATGGCCCTGCTGCCGCACTGGTGCTGATCCAAGCCAGGATGCTGGTGGCTTCTTGGCTGCCTGGGCACAAGCTGCTCATGTTCAGCTCCATCAATCAGCACCCCCGGGTCCTTTTCCATGGGTAGTTTCCAGCCACTCTTCCCCAGGCAGGCTCTGCAGGCACAGGCTGAGGCTCTTTGCTCTTGCCGTGGGGCAGTGCCACGTCCTCCCACCTCGGCAGCCCAACCTCTGCTCCCTTCTCCACTGCCCTAGGCAGGGAATTGCAGCAATCCCACACTCCTCACAGCACCCAGCTCTTGGCAGCAGGTGAGGCTGCACCGCAAGTGCTCTTGTTTCACTCTGTGTGGGGTGAGAATGATGCTCTCCCTGGTAAAGACCAGTTTCAAAACCTAGAGGCTAAGAATCAGTCAGTTATCCAACACTGAAAGATCCCAACTGCTTTAACTGGACAAGATATAACTAGACAAGGTTTGGGTGCCTTGTTTTCCATGTGCACACTGGTGTTGTGCAGTTCATATCTCAGCAGGAGATTCAGCAGCGAGAACCATGCAAGGAGGAGTAAGGGTTCACCAGGCAGCAATCCTGCCCTGGGAGTGGCACACAACAAATCAGGTAAAACTGGATGGTTCTGGGCTACCAGGGAGTTACTAATTCTTTGAGCAGATCAGCTTTCATTTGGGATTAATGGCCTTGAAAAAGTGATTCTGACTCAACAGCGTGTTGGTTTGTTTGCATAAACAGGGTGAACTCCTTGGGTAGCTGTTCAGTAGCACACACGGTGAATGGAATACCCTCCTGCTCCCAAGGGACAAGTCTTGGATGAAGAGCCAAAGCCTCTCTGGTTCAGTTACCTATAGCCTCTCCTTGTCCAGAGAGCAGGAGATAGGACAAGGGATGGATAAACCTGGTGACACGGCGAGTCCTCCAACTGTCTGCACCCCAAAATGGGAGATACCAAGAGGCTGATGCAAGGAATGGGCAGGATGTGGGGCGTTTTTCCAGGTGGACTGTGGGAGCTCAGAGGTGGAGGAGGGAAGGTTATTTCGTGGGCATACACAGCCCCTTTTGAGCCACTGGAAAGCTTTTACCAGACAAGTACTGGAGGCACCCTTTGGGTATGCACCTCTAATAGCTCCCCTGCTAACAACCCTATGCAAACACTGGGACAACAACTTGATGTCATATTCCTCCTTCTTCTAGTTTAATACTATAGGTACGGGTAAGAAATGTTAAGAACTGCATTTAGGTACCTGTTTTGTAAGTAACTGTATGAGAGGAAAAGGTAACTAGCAGTAACACTGACAGAAAGCTCCTAGTCTGATTTAGATTGAATATGTCAGCAAAACCCCTGTAATTTCTTACCTTCTCAGATCTCTTCACTGTTCTTTCTCTATCTGCCCAAGCACTCTAAAATGAAATGAAGCATTAAATCAGACTCGAGGTTGTGGAGATCTAAAGCAATTCCATTTCTAGCTGCAAAAATCTCTCTTTTAACTGCAGTCCCCCAGTGGGTTAGGCTCCTGTTGCAGTCCCACTTCCTTCACACTCCCATACCCCCCTTGTGCCATGTTAACTGATTTAAGCAAAGAGCCATTCCACTGCATTGTACAGATACAAGGACTTGGAGATGTGGACATCCTGACACATCAGATGCAGTTGAACACTATGTGGATAACATACCCGAAGTGCATCCATCAGGTCTGGCTGATCCATGAGTTGAGGGAAAGTTGCTAGAATAGGATTACAGATTAAATCTGAAACAGCAAACAAACACATTCAAGTTTAAGGAGGAAATGGGATGACTCTCAAGGTACTGACATGTCAAGTTATTCAGCACATTCCCTCCCCTCAGACTATTCCAAAGGGAAGACTGGCTGTAATAATACTTCAGTGCAGTGGGGAAGGTGGAAGAACTCTCTGACTGCATCCTCTGTAGCAAGCTCCCAGTGGCTGAGAGACAGTTAACTGGGAGAGGAGAGGCACAAACCCAACTGCTTTATTAGAAGCCAGAGACCTTTCAGGTTTCCCCTAGGGGCAGGCTGAGGTTTTCCTCATTTCCACACCTGTCTTTTTATAAACACCTGGAATTGTGCTGCTTGGCTTGGATGTTGTGAATAAACACACGTGTTCTGCCTTAACCTGCCTTGTCTGGTGCGCCATGTTCATAGAGTCCCAGCATCAGCCAAGCTGGAAAAGACCTTTAAGATCATCAAGTCCATCTCTCCATCAAGAGCCCAACTCCCTCCTGGCTCCATCCTCCTGTCAGGCAGTTGTAGGGAGCAATCGGGTCCCCCCGAGCCTTCTCTTCTCCAGACTGAACCCCCCAGGTCCCTCAGGCGTTCCCCATCACACTTGGGCTCCAGGCCCTGCACCCAAGGGTTTCAGGTAACTGGGTAAGGAGCAGCACAGTGCATTGATTGAATGGGGTACATCCCAAATGGCACTGGGCTTCTCATGGGTCTCCTGTTGGAGCTGAGCTGTTTCACAGCCAGGCAAGGCAGAGCTCAGAGCTGCCTCCCCTTTCTCCGTTACAAAGCACAGCAAGTCTTGAGCCCCAGAGGCACAGAGGTCCTGTGCTGTCAGCATTTAGTTAATGAGACTGGGGATAGGGTTACAAGAGTGCTACAAGTGCCATACAGTGGAATGCTGGTTGAGGTGTTTTCTTTCTCTTGTCATTTGAAGTATTTGTTTCTTCATGTTGAAGTTGGTGGGTAGTTTAGCGAACATCATTTGCTGTTAACGTCGCAGGGAAGCAAGCCAGATCTGATCACTCCTGTGAAGTATAATGGGCATTTCAAGATGCCTGTTTCTGAATTGTTGGCTGGTTTTGAAATAAGAGAAATCTTATTTTCTTACACCAGAAAACGGCTACCAGAACAATGGCTGAAATGCTGGGGTAAAGCCTTTAACTCATTTCAAACAAAGACCGAATCCAAATGGATGCAGTTTAACTCCAGGAGAGGCCATCAGCCTGATCTGGTGTCCTACATTACAAAGACCAAACCAAGTAAGTACAGCAGTTCAAAACTGGCCTTCCAAAATGAAGTGTTTTAATGTCTCTGAGATGAGTTTATTAAATAAGGCATTAATTTAGAAAAGGGGCTGACTCTCAGGTACTGAAATCAAGTATACACGGGGTGTATATTAAAGGTCAAGAAAATCAGGAAGGGAGTTAAGGTCTGAGCACCTCTGAGAGATGATTCTGTAATTCAGATGCCTACGTGTGGTTAAAGAGTGGAAGTTTTAAATGTCAGTAAGTGCACGAGCAAGTTTATCTGCCTTAGGAATGGGGGATAATTCAGTCTGGAGAAGACACAAGAAAATCACTTCCCAGCACCAATATAAATTCACCTGTAGCACAGTTTGTAGTGCAGAAATGTATTTATTCCCTATTTCAAAGCGATTTTAAAATGGAGAAGACCATGAACTGCTACAGTCCTTTTGAAGGGAAGATGGGAAAGGAGTAAGATAGAGAATTGTGAAATCAGAGCAAGACACTGAGTTCTAAACCCAGAACTCTTCCTCTTCTGTCTCTCCCTGCTGCATCAGCCAAGAAGTAAATAATAATTAAAACAGCCTAAAGAGGATGACTTGGCCTCAAGGACAAAAACATCTGCCTCAGCTCCTCTATAACCCAGAACACGCATACACTGGAAATGAATGAGTAAACCTGTGTGCAGGTCTGATTTCTCATTGTAGGGGTGGTGAAAAGGAAACATTCATCTTCCAAATAATCCTTTACCTTTATTTGCTTCTTATTTACTTAGAAATAACCCTTTACCAATCCAAATAGACTTTAATGATAATTTCCCTCAAAGCACTTCATTTGCTACATGAACTGATGTCAAATAGGGCAATATTTTAACTCATAGTAGATATGAGTTAAAATATTACTGGTTTGAAATGCAAACAGGCTTCCCAGCAAGAGGCTGTTCTCTTTTATCAGCTGGACAAGTTTGTGTTTGTCCCCACAACACCTCCAGACTGAAAGGCAAAACACTGAGCTCCACAGGAGCAGCTCTTACCTGTGCTTTGCAGGCTTACTCTGTCTTTCAGGAGTGCATCACCAAGGATTTGTCGATAGAATAGCAGGAGATGGCTGTAGCACATGCTGCCAATGAGTGTTTCTGGGAGCAAACTGAGTGAAAACAACATGCAGTTGAGACTGGCAGCAAAAACTGCTCCTAGGAAGCATTGTTCACCAAAACCTGATGGTAAGAATGGCTTCATGGGGGTTATTATTGACTCATATTGGCACTTCCACTGCTTTTGAAGGTGCATATTTATACAGCCACAAGAGCCAGGCTCCTGCTGTTGCTGTTTTCAGTCTTATCTAAACGTAAAACCTTTTTGTATGTGCTCAACAGAACAGCTGTAAGCATCAGAGATCAAGTACACCATGCAGGTGACATGACCCATAGCCAGTGTTCCAGGGAAGGGGAATACTTTAGATCTCTGGGACCACTGCAGGCAGTCTGGAATACTTCCCCATTTCATGGCAGCACACATGAATACTTACTACAGGATGTCTTTTGACTGCACACTCAGTGACCTCAGTCTCAGCACAAGCACAGGCTGTTTCTTGAGCGCCATGAACTGATGGAAAACACCACTGCCTGCTTAAGAAATCAATACCAAATATAAAATCAGCCAATTTGAAAGAATATTAATTCTATTACAAGAATGGACAAGAGGTGATTTACTGAAAACTGTAATGGTTTAAGCGTGGTCTAAACCCAGGAGGAATTGAAGATCTGAAAATACATCACCATGTGGTGATCACAAACTGTGATCTCTCTCTAGTATGGTGGATTCATAATATGTGTGGAGCAATGTGGAGGTAGGTGTCCAAATCCAGTATAAGGGCCTTCTGGAGCTTACAGCATGTCACAGCTGCAAGTGGACATTATTATAGCTTCCAGAGGAAAGCCATGGCTGCCCTCATCTGAACACAAGTGGTCTCTCATCTGAACCAGCTCCTAGTGGAGCTTTATTCAGCCCCACAGGGAAGCACCCGTACAGATGTTCTGCAGCACACGCATGCACATGTGGAACTTGTGCAGAAGCGACAGGGGATTGATGGCTGGGAACTCTAGAACAGTGTGGCTGCTGAGCCTTGTGCCATCCATCACCCCACAGCCCAGAACTGATAACTGCAGTTAAAGAAACAATCCAAAACACTTCTCAGAGCTAAACCTCAACCTGTGGACACTGGAAGGACAGAAACATCAGCACTGGCACAGTTCTGAAGCCCATCAGCCCTAACAAGCATAGGATCATAGAATGGTTTTGGTTGGAAAGGACATTAAGATCATCCAGTTCCAACCCCCTGCCATGGGCAGGGACACCTTCCACTAGAGCAGCTTGCTCCAAGCCCCTTCCAACCTGGCCTTGATCAACACTCTTGCACCAAATGAGAACACCCAAACCAAAAGCAGACTGTGGCAACTGTATGGTAACGAGAGATAATAAGAACATGCTGTAAAATACATATAGCTTTCGTTGTGTGCTTTCTTTTATATAGTGTTGAGAAGAAACCATACCTCTTCTTGATATTGATGGGTCAACCTCGACACCTCTCTCACAGGGAGTCCCACCATTTAAAGGCAGCTCGTACATCCTGTGAAAGAAGAGCAGCGTGGTTGAAATAAAGAGGTGTGAGGATGTGAGAGAACAGCACAACCACTGGCTGAGAAGGAAAACCTGCTGTCAAACAAAACCTGACCCAGTGCTTGGTGTATGACTAGTGTTTGCCACGAAATGACTGCGCCTACTGAAGTAACCAAACCTCAAATGGTAAGTTTGGAGCTAGTTGATTCTATTGTAAGAAATGAGCAACGTTGATTCTTTCCCACAGGACACAAATATCTTTCTTATATGAAATTCAGCAATTGTTTCACCATAATGCTCTTGAGGAGTCGTGTATGTAGCACGTTTTAGACAGGGAAGATTTAAAACCTCAAAGAATAACATCACCCCAGTTCTGTCACGAGTCAGTCACTGCTGAAGCAAACATGCGATTTCACTCTAGATACCACAGTTAACAGTACAGAAAACCAATGTTAGAGATCAAATTTAGGTGAGATTTAGAGACTTACAGAACAGCAGAGGTCCTGCCTTGTAATCCAGATACATTTAGAATACACACACATATATATATGTCATAAAAAACAAGTATTGCAAGCCTGATCTACACTGAGTCATTTCAGTCAATCAACAGAAAGCTTTCCTACATTTAATAAAATAGAGATCTGTACAGTTATTACTCTTTAAGCTTGTTGGACCCATGGAATAACCATAAATAGGCTGCAAAACACAAGCTTATTCACACTCTGCAGGTGCAGTGAGAGATTCATTCACAGAAACTCCCACTTGCTTCCAAGTCTTAGAAACCAGTCTCATTCTCACATAAAAAGGAATCTTTGGCAAAGCACACGTAGAGAATCAAACAGGATGTTGTCACCTTTGATTCAGATGATGATTCTGCTTTATACAAACAGGACTCTAAATAATTCCCTATTAACTCAGAGAATTCCATAGTTCTAATATTCCACTGAAGGTTATCTTTTAAACACACCAACTTGCAACATCCCAAACCTGAATCCTGGGGTCCAGGGACACTTTTCCCACACAAACACAGTAGAACATACACTGGGTGTGGAAACAGGTCCAGGATTCACACTGGAAGACCCAATAGCCTGGATTACACCTGCCCCTATCAGTGTGCAAGTATAAATAGGCACCTTACTCCTAGCCTAAAATAGATGTATATGCATAAGCATGTAAATAGAGAGAGAGAAGGAAAACAAACGTACTTGGCAGGAACAGGCATTCCATTAGAAGTAAAAAGCTTCAGGAATACCCAGCCACAGCTCAGCTCTCCTCTTTCACCTGTTGACTAGGAAAATATAGGAGAAACTAAGTGATTTGAACAGCTAAACCACAATGAGTAACTGACCACAAGCAGTTGTATAGAATAATCATATAAAAAGCATAAGAATAGTAAAAGCTCCAGATTTGGGCTAGGCAGCCACTGACTGTGTCACATTCCCAGGTGTTTGAAGGCATTTACCAACCAGACACAGCTGATCATCCATGAAGATATTTGAGAGGCAAGGATTTATAAAGCCAAAAACCACACACTTAAGGGAAGCCCAAAGTACATCAAGAATTGGTCCTTTGCAATCCCATTGCACCAGATCTTTGGCAGACTAACAAGTTATTTCAGTAAGCAAAGGTACATTCATGTCCACCAGGCAGAAAGTCTTTGATTCTCTAAACACTGACTAGAACTAAAGGTTCCAAACCTCTCCTCCCTTCTAGAAGTCAAAGGACGACAATCTTATAGTAAGCTAGGCAAAGTTCCCCTTAATTCCCATATAGATCCCACAGTTCACTGCTGGGATACCACAGCTTATGTCTCACATGGGGCAGGTGGTTCACTTGATAAAACTGTGCTTGGAATGATTTCTGCTGCACCTTCACACACTCACGTTGCGAATGTAAGTGATGCCAAGTTCAAACAACAGACCAATGTCTGCAGCCAGGGAGTTGGACCTGACAAAACAGTCTCCATCCAGCAAGCTGGGTAAAATGCCTGTTACCTATAGAGAGGGGAAGCAACAAGAAAAGTCAACGTATCTATTAAAAAGAAACAACTCTGATTTTTAAAGACCACTTACATAAGATCTCACAAACAATCCATTGCATATAAAAGCATGATGTGCAGAGAAGCAGTTTCAGTTGAAACCTTGCTCCTTCTTTATCTTACCATGAAACACAGCTCTGCTACCAAGGTAATTTTGTGCTATTAAACACAATTAAACACATTAACAAGCTATTAAAGAACTTTTGATGTCAAAAAGCACTTAATTCCTTCCAAGAACACAGCAACAACTGTGGTAAAACATGACCACAGTACTGCTCTGATGTGGCCTTGCACAGCACCTGGAACATGGCACAAAGATTGTGCTCTTTTATAATGAAATCAAGCAGAAGCTCACATGCAGAGTGCTTGGTCTCATCCCTTCTCCACGAACACCACGCACCATGTGCCTGATCCTGCTCCAATATGAACCAGTGCTGCCAACACCAGTCCCTCCAACTAATCCTGCCTCCCAGCTCTTCTTTCCCAAGTGTTTTTGCTAAATCACTTGGTTTGGTTTGAATTCACGCACTTCAGCAAGTCTTTTCTGCATGTTCATTGTGGTTGCAGTATGCTTTATGTCCGTGTGAATACCAGAAGTAATAGCTGTCACTAAATCAGAAGCTGCAGACAGGCACTTCCTGGCTGTGTCACTCGCTGAGGGAGGCACCTACCTTGGGAGAAAAGCTCCAGGTTTGAGGGTTTTTAGGTTGCCACGTAGCTCTCACTGTGTGAATGTTACTGAGCACCTAGAGAATAACAGCAGTGACAAAAGCTAAGACAGGTTTATCTGGAAAGCTTTGCAGCTGTAAGAAAATGCAGGGTTATCCCAGATTAATCCAACATTGCACACAAATAAAATCACACTTTCTCTTCAGCTTTATCAGATGGTTTCAGTTTAAAGGACTAGAGACAAAGTCTTCTCTGGAGCCTGAGTGCTTTCAGAGTGCTTTCCAACCATTCCTAATTCATACACACCAGTAATAATCCCTTTGCCCCCAAGAGGGCTCAGTGCAGCTGCAAGGAAACTGCTTAGATCCTGTTATACAAAGCTGCTCCACACAGAGGAATACCCAGGATCAAGGTCAGGGTGCGTGTGTGGGGGGAATCTGAAGATAACCCTGACCAAGCTGTGTGCAGGAAGGTCACAGGAGAGAGATCAGCCCAGAAACACTCATCTCCACAAACAGAAAGGATAAAGAAGCCTCAATGGCAGGAGGGGAACCGAAATGATGGCTCCAAAAATGATGGAACCGAAAGAATGGGAGCCCCAGCCCCTCCCAGTGCTGCCCAGGACAGCCCCAGGGCCAGGTGTGACTCTCATGGTGGTGAGTCAATGGGAGCTGCATCACCTACAGCCTGACAGGGGCTGATGCTGTGGGGCGAGAGGCTGGTGTGAAGAGGAAGGGCACTTTGGGGCAGAACTATCTACTAACTATGGCATGTTCAGGGGAGAAACCCAAAGCAGAAAAAGGGAGGGATCAAGGTGCTCTGTGGAGCAACAGGGGTGGGATAAGTACACGTCTGGCCATGCCCAGTGCCTGCCTGTCCTGTTTTCTCATTCAGCCCCATTTATAACTACTTGTCTGTCTTGGAAATAAATGATCTCTAAGGTCTCTTCCAAACCAAACCATCCTATTCTCTATTGTGATTATATACTGTGTACATATGTATATGTTATTCTCTATTCTGAATGTGTGTGTGTGGACATTTAGGTGCCAGGGGCCAGCCAGACTCAGGCCACTGGGGGCCAGCATGTCTGTGGTGCCTCAAGTGTGTGATCACAATCCAGCCAGACTGATCAGAGAGTGTGTTAAGCAGCTTGGGAGGCAGACTCTGTGTGTGTCTCTCTCTCTGAAAGCAGTTGGGCTACCAAAGAAAGCCGAGCACAAAAAGATCCACATCTCATCAAGGCTTTTTCTGACAGCCAAACAACTCACCCGGTTGCCATCGAAGAGGCAGAGCCGAACGTGTCTGCTGAGAACCTGAATGCTGACCCCTGGAAGAGGAATCATTTTACAGCCACATAAAGTTACAATCAGGGATACTCGAGTTGGTCTGGGAGAGATCTGAAATACAAACAGAAGGAGGGTGAAATCCATGGGGTGCTCCTGCACGTGGCATCATTCTGTGCTTACCTACTGAGATGATCAAGTGTAGTGTTCACTAGACTGGATTCTTCTAACCACAAAGCTTGTGTAGCATTAGCAGCAGCAGCAAAATTCCTTCATAAGCCTTTAGCTCTCCCTAAGGAGACTCCTACAAACCCGCAAACTTCAGATGAAACCCAACATGACAATTTATACCCATTTGCTGCCTATTGGAGGGCAGGAATTGTCAACATGTACTGCCTAAGGAGTCTATTGACACTGAAATCTGTCATTTGTCTCACAGCAATATTTACCCACCAATATCAGGTACTGCTAGCAATTCCCCTCGAGATCCTGCCACTCTCTCAAACCAGAAGCACCAAAGCTTTCTTACCAGCAATACTCACAGTATCTTTTTCAGCATCCCACACCAGGTCTTTGAAAGCCAGTTGGGATGGAGTGAGTTCAGGCTGCAGAAAGTGACTTGCTCGAAACTGATTGCCTACAAGAAGAGTGATTTTAAAAACTTAACATTTTTCATGATCTTTATTGCCAAAAAAATGAACACCACCCCAAAATTTGCATGTGGCTAAGTCCATTTGGATATTTAAGTGGTCCAGACAAAACTATGGAGGTATCTTCCACAAGCACCCTTTAAAAGGGCAACTTTTACTGTTTTAAAGTAATTTGCAGTGTTTTGTTCCTATTTATTTAAAAAGCTATTTATTTGAAACAGCTTCAAACAAAAAGGCTAACGAAAGATGAGGTGTGCAATGTATTTAAACGGGAAAGAGACTCCAAAAGATTTCTGAGAAAAAGGGAAGATTAAAAATCAGCTTTTTCTGCAACACCAACACGAAGTATCTTCCAAAGAGGAAAATCTTTGCAATCTCTCAGGAAATTGGTCATTGCCTCCATGTGGCTGGGATTTCACACATAAATAAATGTGATAATAAATATAAATTAAAACTTAATTGAAGGACAAAAAGCCTTTGCTACATTATTTATGGGTCAGATATAGCCTGTACAATTACCCCCAAAAAATTAAGCAATACTGATGGGATCCCAACAGGCTGTAGCCAAGATAAGAAACTCTCCACAGACACTTGAGAATCCTGCAGTGGAATTATGATGAGAAGACCTTAAGTACTCACCTTCTTCCAAGAGCTGGAAAAGCGTGGACAGACGGAATCCTGCAGGAACAGCTCCTATGGTTGTCAGTACCTCTACTGTGTCATTCTGTTAAAAAGTGAAAGAAAAAGGGTACTGGTATTCCTGCTGTTTAACAGTGAATTCTATCCTAATCCAGAACTCCCACACAGCCAGTATGAGAGACGTGGGACAGTGGCCACCTCTTCTTATGTGAACAAGGGGGAATGGCTTGAACCTGCCCGAGGGGAGACTGAGCTGAGCTCTTAGGCAGAAGCTCTTCCCTGTGAGGGTGCTGAAGCGCTGGCCCAGGGTGCCCAGAGAAGCTGTGGCTGCCCCATCCCTGGCAGTGTTCAAGGCCAGGTTGGACACAGGGGCTTGGAGCAAGCTGCTCTAGTGGAAGGGGTCCCTGCCTGTGGCAGGGGGTTGGAATTGAATCAGCTTTAACCTCCCTTCCAACCAAACCAGTCTGGGTTCTGTGACCCATCCTCAGGAGCTGTTTCATGTGTGAACCCAGCCAGATTCCCCTTTTGTTAAATCTCAACTCAGTTTCAAAGCAGCAGAGCAGCCAGCTACAGAATGAAATCACCCCCTTGAGAAAGAATTGGTTTAGTACTACTGTGACAAAACAACAAAGGACATCTTCTTTGCATCTTCTTTCAGCCACATGGCTTGGGCTGCAGCCTATTTCTAAAGTGTTAGAGACATTTCTGTAGCATTTCTTGCCACAAAACCACAAAATAGAGGATGCTAATTAAAAACAACGGTGTGGGGTACAAGAAACAGCGTTTGGTAAAGGCAAACCTTGTCCAAAATTAATTAACATTGTGGTAGATGAAGTTGCCATGCAAGAGGTACACCTACCTCTGTGATAGCTCTTCTTAGAGCACTCCAGTGAGAATCAGTTCTGGAAGAAAAAGAACGTATTTCTATGATACATCATCCTTGTATCATTAAACACTGCTTTTCAAAGAGCAGCAGCTTAATAACCATATCTGAGATACTAATAATGGACATTTCCAGCCACTAAGACCAACTGCTGGACTATCTCATGAGCTGGATACACGAGCCAGTTACACTTTGATTTTATGAGGGGGAAAAACATAATCAAAGGCAAACTCCCCAACAGACCCAGTCAAGGAAAAGCACGTCTGCCCACTGATAACAGGGCAAGTGACTGCTGTGCTGGAAGGAAAAGTGCAAAGAACCAAATACCTTGTGGGGTATTCTCACTGTAAGAAATGTACCACCGGATTTAAGGAAGGGGAAGAAGGATTTGACACTTATATGCTGTCACATCACTCCATTTACCTTTTTTTGATTTCAGTTCCACCTGCTGTTTCATCCACTACTTCTACCTGTTCTTCACTTTGCTCTGGGCTTTCGTCATCTTCCTTGTGAACCTGTAATTCACATTCAGAACAGCAAACTGCTTGATTTGTTCACAGCTCTGCTCTTAAAAATGCTTTCCCCAATCACAGCATGTGTTAAGAGTTCAGAAGAGGAGATTTTCTGTCTGTGATGTGGATTCTTTAAAGAGAAATACATCAGCATCATGAAGTCAACGTGCTCTTTAGTTGCAGTCTGAAGAGCTCTGTTCCACCTGATCACTCCAAACTGTGTACCCATGTCTAAATGTTCATCACAAGTGTATGCATATATAATGCATAATATATGTACATATACCTAATATATGTGCACATATATATAGTATATATGTATATGTACATATACATAACAGATGTACACATATATTATGCATATATATGCATAAGTACATAAACTAGCAAGTTCCAAAGCTTTAAATTACAAAATACTCCAACATTTACAGGGAGTCACATTTCATGTAAATTAGGAAAAGCCAAATAAGACCCTTGGAGTCTTCAGAGCTGACCTTTAGTGACACAGACTATGACCTTCGTATTCAAGATACTTCTCTGCACTTGTATGGCCCATCTTCACAAGGCACAAAATACTGTTTTGCCAGTTGCCTCCACATACATGGATACAAACATGGTGTTAGTTCCAAATAACTGGTGAAACACTGCTGTGTGTCCCCAGGTAAGCACTGTGATCACTTTTATGCAGCTGTATTATCATTAATATATATGTATGTATATAAAAGAACAGAGGTGAGCCTGGGACAGAAGGAGGCTGCAGAACACTCACCGCAAGATAGGTTCTAGGGACAAGGCCTCTCTCCCCTCTCGAGTTCTCAGCTACCCACCAGCCATCTGCCTTCTTGTCATGTATGAAGAGGATTTCCCCTTTCTTGCCATCAAAAGGAGACAGAGACAAAAAAGAACCAAGTATTTCAAAACAGCTCCAGGCACAATTGAAAGTAACA
This sequence comes from Pezoporus wallicus, assembly GCF_028554395.1. NCBI lineage: Eukaryota > Metazoa > Chordata > Aves > Psittaciformes > Psittacidae > Pezoporus > Pezoporus wallicus. The sequence goes on from NW_026637486.1 coordinate 3,116,343, forward strand.
ACACAAAAGCTTATTTTTTCCTCACAACAAAGATCACACAGCAGACCCACCACTACAGGAGGTGGCAAAAGGACACTGGATTCCCGAAGCCACTGCTCCCCAGATCCCACAGGGAACTGGCTGAATCCCAGAAGCATGAGATTTAATCATAGTTATTGCTTAACACACAACTATCTGCAGCCCAGAGCCACATTTACCGTGAATGTGAGATCCCCTTCCTGCTGTGCATCAAAGTTCCCAACCGCGATGCATTCCTTAATGTTTGGATCATCCAACAATTTATCCTCCTCATCATCATCTTCTGCTTCTTCACTGTCTTTCTCCTCACTACTTTCTTCATCTTCACTCTCATCCTCTTCTTCATTTTCATCTTCTGATTGAGGACCTTTCTGATGGTGCTTGTCTCTACCCAAAATAAATCAATTATTATTTAGACAAAACTTGTTGAAATTGCTGTAGATCCTTGAGATACTGCCTTCTCTCCATTATCCACATCCAGAATTGTCATTCCTGTGTTTTACTCTCTGTCCTCATCTGAAAAAACTCCCAAATCCCAGTGGTGTTTCCTTCCTAAGCGTACAGACCACAAGTGTGATGGGGAACAGCTGAGGGACCTGGGGGGTTCAGTGTGGAGAAGGCTCGGGGGGGACCTGATGGCTCCCTACAAGTGCCTGACAGGAGGATGGAGCCAGGAGGGGCTGGGCTCTGCTCCCAAGGAACAAGGGATGGGACAAGAGGAAACGGCCTCAAGCTGCACCAGGGCAGGTTTAGATGGAGCTGAGGAACAATTCCTGCCCCAGAGGGTGCTCAGGCATTGGAACAGGCTGCCCAGGGCAGGGCTGCAGTCACCGTCCCTGCAAGGGTTCACACCCCGTGGAGACGAGGCCTCAGTGCCATGGGTTAGTGGTGGCCTTGGCAGTGCTGGGAATGGTTGGACTGGATGAGCTTGAAGGGCTTTTCCAACCTGGTTGATTCTGTGATTCTGTGACCACACCGCATCCTCTCCCCTCAACAGCCACACTGTATTTCAGCCATGAACCAACACCCTCAGAGAATTCCAGCCAGTTGTTCATGGCTGCATCAAGAGAACAAGCCCCACAAGAGCCATCTCCTGAGCACTTCTTCCTTAACTGCATGTTAAGGTAATAAAGGGGATAAGGTAACTGTTTCTCATGGACCTCTCCAACTGTACACATTGTACACTTCTAATTCCATAGAAGCACAAACTGTATTTGTTTAAGCTACTTACACTGAGGACTTCTTTGTCGTGTTATCCTGATCCAAGGCAAGAACAAGCTTCTGCAGCTGCTGAGAGAGTTTTAGCAACAGCTTTTCTTCTTCTTCTTTCCTCTGATTGTAGTTCCCCACAGGTGCAGGCTCATCAGCCTGAGAAAGAATCACAGAATAGTTTGGGTTGGAAAGGACCTTAAGATCATCCAGTTCCAACCCCCCTGCCATGGGCAGGGACACCTCACACTAAACCATGGCACCCAAAGCTCTGTCCAACCTGGCCTTGAACACTGCCAGGGATGGAGCATTCACAACCATCCTGGGCAACCCATTCCAGTGCCTCAGAACTTCCTCCTTATATCCAATCTAAACTTCCCCTGTTTCAGTTTGAACCCGTTACCCCTTGTCCTGTCACTACAGTCCCTAATGAAGAGTCCCTCCCCAGCATCCCTATAGCCCCCCTTCAGACACTGGAAGCTGCTCTGAGGTCTCCACGCAGCTTCTCTTCTCCAGGCTGAACAGCCCAAACTTTCTCAGCCTGTCTCTATACAGGAGTTGCTCCAGGCCCTGAGCATCCTCGTGGCCTCTGGACTTGTTCCAACAGTTCCATGTCCATGGTTGTGTGATCAACACAACCAATCACTTCAAGAATCAAAGTCCCCTTCAAAGTGAATGTTCCAGACTTGCTTTCCAAGCAACCCTCCTGGGCTGCTCTCCCTCCCCACCCAGTGACATCCTGCTTCCCCATTTATTAAGTGTATAAATAGATCTCAGAGATCCCAGTCAGGGATTGCGTGGTGCTTGGCACTGGTCTTGTCCTGACCCATCTCAATGGAGGCTGATGTTCTCTAAACACTCCCCACGATGAATCCGGGTGAAAACCATTAACAAATTCACCTCCGTACTCACTTTTTTCAGGCCACGAAGAGCATTTGTGTTCTCATCCACCAGTTCCTTCAGCTGCATGCATCTGCATTGCAAGCAAAGCAGAGAGATGGTGTTTTCTTCAATTCTCGCTGAAGCATACCAGTTTACTCACAACTTCACCCAGTTCCATGCACACACAGCTTGTGAATGGCAGCACAAGCGCAAGCATCAGCTGAGGTGATGACTATTACCTGTGATGTGCAAGTCCCCACTTAAAACTACCTCAGCCCTTGAGGAAGCAGCCAGCCTGTTGCTTCTGCCTGGAAAACAGATGAGTGAGACGGGGCTGGGAAGAGAGATGTGGAATTAGGAGGAAAATGGAAAGGTGTGTGCAGGGAACCGTCTGCTCCTTCTCCTGGTGCAAAGGTGATGGGAATCATGGAATGGTTTGGGTTGGAAAGGACCTTAAGATCATCCAGTTCCAACCCCTTGCTATGGGCAGGGATGCCTCAGACTAGACTGTGTTGCCCAGGGCTCTGTCCAACCTGGCCTTGAACACTGCCAGGGATGGGGCAGCCACAGCTTCTCTGGGCACCCTGTGCCAGCACCTCAGCACCCTCACAGGGAAGAGCTTCTGCCTTATCTCCAGCCTGAACTTCCCTTGTTTGTTTGAACCCATCACCCCTCGTCCTGTCCCTACAGGCCCCGATGAAGAGTCCCTCTCCAGCATCCTTGCAGGCCTCCTCAGGCACTGGAGCTGCTCTGGATTTGCCAGGCCTCAGCTCAGGGTGGCCAGGAGATGTTTCTCTCCAGCACACGGTCTCAGGCCACGCACCCCGTCCGCGGCACGCCGCTATAGACCGGGGGAAGGCCGAGGCCGGGTCCCGCAGCCCCCGCCGGGCACCGCCTCACCTCAGCGAAAGGGCCTCCCGCTGCCCGGGGGCCGGGGCCGCGCACTCCTCCCGCAGCGCCTCCACCTGCAACACAGGAGCGGGGCCGTGAGGCGCGGGGCCGAGCCCCGGCCGGGCCGTGCTGCTCGCTCCCACCCCGGTACCTGCTCCCGCAGCTCCCGGCTCCGCCGCTGCACCCGCTGCAGCGGGCCCCGCGCCCCCCGCGCAGACATGGTTGCCAGGCAACGGGCGCGGCGGCGCGGAGCGATGCCGTCACTTCCTGGGCGGGAGGCACGTCGGGAGTCGTAGGCGCTGAGGGGCGAGCGCGGGGCACGGGAGCCGGAGCGGCCTCGGCCGGCAGCGGAGCCCCCAGGCACAGCCCGGGCCTGCCCATGGACAGGAGCTGGGGGTGCTGAGTGATGGAGCTGAACATGAGCAGCTCGTGCCCAGGCAGCCAGGAAGCCCCCAGCATCCTGGCCTGGATCAGCACCAGTGCGGCAGCAGGGCCAGGGCAGGGGTTGTGCCCCTGTGCTGGGCACTGGTGAGGCTGCACCTCGAATCCTGTGTTCAGTTCTGGAGCCCTCACTGCGAGAGAGACATTGAGGGGCTGGAGTGGGGACAGAGAAGGGAATGGAGCTGGTGCAGGGCCTGGAGCACAGGGGTGATGGGGAAGGGCTGAGGGACCTGGGGGGTTCAGTGTGGAGAAGAGAAGGCTCAGGGGGACCTGATGGCTCCCTACAAGTGCCTGACAGGAGGATGGAGCCAGGAGGGGCTGGGCTCTGCTCCCAAGGAACAAGGGATGGGACAAGAGGAAACGGCCTCAAGCTGCACCAGGGCAGGTTTAGATAGAGCTGAGGAACAATTCCTGCCCCAGAGGGTGCTCCGGCATTGGAACAGGCTGCCCAGGGCAGGGCTGCAGTCACTGTCCCTGCAAGTACTCACACCCCATGGAGACGAGGTCTCAGTGCCATGGGTTAGTGGTGGCCTTGGCAGTGCTGGGCAATGGTTGGACTGGATGAGCTTGAAGGGCTTTTCCAGCCTGGTTGATTCCATAATTCTGATTGACAAGTGTCCTGCAGCCATCTCTCAGGAGAGCCCTGTTCCTGCCCTCCACATAACAACCTGTAAGGCTGTGACATGTCAGCTTCTGGACGATGCACACGCTTCTCACTGGTAATCATTCCCCCTGCCTCTACCAAATGGCACCCATAGGCAGACAATGGCACCAGCAGCTGGGCAGTGGTTTGGCTCTTTTCCCCCATAACTTTTACCTCTCTCTGTTCAGCCCCACAGCTAAAGCCAGCAGCCTGCAGTGTGCAGCGAATCCTCCAGCGCAAAACAGGAGCACCCCCTCCTATCAGACACAAGGAAACTCTTCTGGAATTCACTAGTGATGGGAAGCAGGAATGCACTACAGCCCTCTCTGGACATTTCCCTTCCCGAAGCCGTAGAAGAAAGAGAGTCCAAAGCACGAGCAGCCTTCATTTAATTTGCTCATTCACCCGATCAACGCGCGCAGCCGATCGTCCCGCAGGTTTTACTTCCTATGTGTACTCCCAGAACGAGATCTGTCATTCAGTGCGGTGCCTCCCTCGTTACGAGCGCCCGCAAGGAACGTTTCCAGACGAGCAAACACATCCAGGCCCCCCACGTGGTGGCTGTCGGTAGTTTAACGCTTCAGCAGCACCCTTTGGAGCGGGCAGAACTGCAACAGGCTTGGAGCAAGGCAAACGCACAGTGTCCTTTGAGAAAGGGAAATGTGGCGACGGCGTTCCTGCATCCTCGGCGGTCTGAGGCAGTCAGGATCATGGACGCCGTCCGTTCCCAGCACCGCTTCCACGTGCGTTCCCCTCTGGCATCAGCGTGCGGTGAACCCGGTTCCCTCAGGCGGCATCCAGCGAGGCTGCCGCAGGCACCCGGAGCTCCGCGCCGAGCTGCAGCCCCGCTCCAGGGCAGCGAGCGCGGCCGGGGCCGTGCTCCGGGGCCGGGGGTTCCGCGCGGCTCAGGCCGCCTCCAGCTGCTCCTGCGCGGCTGCGAGGCGGCGCTGGAGCCAGCGCTGGCGCCAGCGCAGGAAGCGGCGGCGGGCGCGTCCCGCCTGCCACCCCACCAGCACACCGGCGGCGAAGGCGGCCAGCAGCGCCCAGCGCACGGCCCGCGGCCGCAGCGCCTCCAGCGCCATCCCCGAGCCCGGCTCCGGCTCCGCCTCCCGCTTCCGCCGGGGCGGGCCCGTTAAAGGCGGCGGGGAGGGGGCGCAGTGATTGTCGCGCCATGGCGGAGGCCGCCTCGCAGGTAGCGGGGGACCGGCGCGGTCCCTGGGAGGGTTGGGGGTGATGGGACCCTGGTAACAGGAGGGGGATGCGGGAGTGCGGAGCTGCGGCATCCCCTCACCGCTTCTTGCATCTATAGAGCGTCCTAGGGCGAGAAGCACCGCCTTTACAATACCGCTTCTCGCCTCTATAGAGAGCCCTGGGGAGAAAAGCATCTCCCTTGAATGCCGCTGCTCGTGCCCTGGGCTGAAAAGCCTCCTTTGAACGTCCGCTCGGAGTTTAATTCAAGCTCCAGCACCGCCTGAGCTGTGTCTGTGTTTTCCCCCTTTCCACAGGATCTCCTTCTGGCAGCAGCGTTTGTGTCCGATGCACAGTACAACCGAAATATCCCGTTTAAGACGTCCCCGGAGGCGGTCAGGTAAGGAGCTCTGCATGCCACAGACACCCACAGCATCGCATCGCGGCAGGGCTCCGTGCTGGTGGGGCAGTGTGGTGCTGTGGGGCACTCAAACTGGCATAGACAGAACTAACCATAACTGTGCCTAAAGAGCAGCAGCCAAAAAAAAGGCTGGGGACCCTGGCTTCAGCAGCTCGGTGCTGAGGAGGCTGGACAGGAAGAACTGGACTTAAGGCTGAAATAATAGAATCAATGAGGTTGGAAAAGCCCTTTAAGCTCATCCAGTCCAACCATTGTCCAGCACTGCCAAGGCCACCACTAACCCATGGCACTGAGGCCTCGTCTCCACGCTGTGTGAACACTTGCAGGGACGGTGCCTGCAGCCCTGCCCTGGGCAGCCTGTTCCAATGCCTGAGCACCCTCTGGGGCAGGAATTGTTCCTCAGCTCCATCTAAACCTGCCCTGGTGCAGCTTGAGGCCGTTTCCTCTTGTCCCATCCCTTGTTCCTTGGGAGCAGAGCCCAGCCCCTCCTGGCTCCATCCTCCTTTTAGGAGGTCAGATGGGGCTCAGAGCATCTGCATGTTGAGGATGGGAAAGGAAATAAGAACTAGGTTTTTTTCTAGAGCAAACAAAATCTCCCAGGGCTGCAGCTGTAGCGAGTGCTCTGTGGGGATGAGGAGGTTGAGAAGCTGGGTCAGCCCCCCCTGTGTGAGAGGAGATGCTGGGTGTGAGTGCCAGGGGTACAGGAGATGCCTCATGCCAGGCAGTCATGGCTGTTACCCCTTGGCTTGGCAGTGGGTGACATCAACTCACTGCACAGCAAAACCTCAGCTCGTCATGGCAGCCCATGGTGTGCTTCAAAAGGGTGGTAGCTGCTAGGGGCAGGAGTAATTAAAAGCTTATGTTAATTGGTGCTAAGTGAAATTGCCCAAGTCAGGAGCGTTTTGCCTGGGATGGTGACTCTTAGTTGCTGCTGAGAGACTGAGCAGCTTCAAAGAAGTGACTTTTGCTTTAGGCAAACTGTTGCTGTGTGTAAAATGTAAGAGAAAGTGGCTGGTGTAGAGGGGAAAGGGCATACAACAGACTGGCAGCAAAGCAGTGAGTGAGCATTAATGGCTCCTGTAGCCCTCCCCAAATAACCCTTCCCTTTTATGTTGTCTTATGTCTGAGCCAGTGAAGTTTCTTGGGTGTCTTGGAACACAGGTATGCTTAAGGATGTTTGTTACAGAGGATTTGAGTGGGTCTGTGCTGTTGTGTCACTGTAATGCCTGTGTGCATCATCTTGGCCAAGTATGCTTGGTATAACAGATAGAAATGATCAGGTTTTGCATAGTGGTGTCTTGATGGTGTTAAGGGCATAATACCATGTCGTGTGTGTGATCCCCTGCCCTGTAGCCTTCCTGCAGGTGGTTATTTAGCAGGTGAGATAACCCTTTGGCAGTGTTGGCAGCTCTTTTCTTGGCAAAGCACCTTCCTACCCAGGGGAGCCACTGTCACGTGCAACTGTGTGATACCTCCTCAAGGTCACTCCTGGTGTTCAGTGGAGGTTTGCCTGCTGTAGGGGCTGGAATGCTGCAGGAGTTGTGTATAAAGCCAGCTTACTGTGCAGCCCCATACTTGTCTCTGGTGGCTTTTCTTATCTCCTTGCTCTTTAACCTGCAAAGAAAGGATGTGAGATACCTATTCAGGCTTAGTTGGTGTGTCCTGGGGATACCTGAGCCTGGCAGGAGTTTGCACTCAAACCGAGGAACAAGGTAATTGCAGAAAGGAAGCAGCTTTACCAAATCCACATGTTGCAGCCTTAAACTGAACTGAGGGGTACCTGTATTCCACCTTCCTGCTGTGTCTGCTCCCTGAGAGCGCATGTAGCATCCATCAGCCATGAGACTGTAAGGAAGCGATAGGAAATGAGTTGCCAAACCCCTGGCTGGCAAAACCTGTGCTGCTGTTCCCCCTCCTCCTCTGTGACTGCCTGGGACAGCGTGTGCTGTCCTTCCAGGGTGCACTTAGTGAGCCCACGGCTATGTGCACTGAAGCCTTTATTTATGGTGCCTCTGCCCTCCTTCTACAGGCTTTATTACCTCTATAACCACTGGATTATGCGAACAGCCACCTACTTCTTCATCTTTCTCAACCTGTCCCTTGCATTGTTTGAAGAACCTGCTGTGTATCCTCTCCCTTTCCTGGTAAGTTCTCAGTATAGAAGCAGCAATGCAATAGTACTGTGCTGCTTGGTAGAGCAAGCAAGGGTTTCTTGCTTGAAACTGGTTGTCAGAGGTGTGTCAAGAGATAACTGATGCTGGTATTTCTTTTATCTTTAATCTACTGAAATGGGGATAAAAAAGGGGTATAGGAGCTAGGCAGGCACTATGGGAGCCAGGCAGGGACTATGGGAACCATTGTCGCTGTCAGGAGTAGCTGACATGACTACAAAGTGATGTTGCTTTTCTGTATCTTGGAGCCTTGCACGTGACCCGGATCCTGTCCTCATGTCTGAAAGCAGAAGTGAAGTGTTGCACTTGGGACTGACTTTTTATAGCCTTTATTTGTTGTGCGCTGTTGTGCTTGTGAGAGGTGTGCTCCTTGAATCCTAAGCAGACACAAACTACTGGATTAACCTGCCTGTGGCAGGGAATGTCACAAAAGGAAGCCTGGAACTGTTGCTCAGTGCCAGATGTGTGAGGCTCTGAAACCCCCAACAGCAAAACCCATTGGAAAACTCTTCTACTGACTCCAGCTGTGGTTTTTCTTTGCCTGTACCCCAGCTTGAACGTCCCATCTGTGCAAAGAGGGCTAATGCTGCTTTTGGTTGCCCTGCCTTGGCCCCTTGTCTCCCTGCAGGTCACTTCAGTGGTCGAGGTGCTGTGCCTTCTGGTGTTCTTTGGCCGCCTGACCCATTTTGCAAAGGTCACCCCTCGCAGTGTGTTCTGGAAGGACACCAAGAACATCTGCATCATGGTTGCAATCCTGGTGAGTCCGGCCTAGGGAGCCCACAAGGTTGAAGCAGACAATGTGGAGGTGACTTGTCCCTCCTGTTGCTCTCCTGGTAGCATAGGCCTGATGTACACCGGCTCTGATCGATCATCCCTTGGGCCCACAACCCTGTTGTGTGTGCGTCTATGCTGTATCAGCTCACCCTGCTGTCTTCACCCTGTTGTCGTCACCCTCTAGACCCATTTCCAGCATTACTACTGGGAATTTTCCTCCTTTTTTTCCAGTTATCCCTGGCAGACCTGGCCATTTATGGGGTCCTCAGGATATACAACGTGAGGAGCATTCGATGGTCGAGAATCGTGAGGCCCATCTTCCTCGTGAACTTTGCAGAGAGCCGCCAGGTAAGGAGGAGCTCTGGTGGGATGTACCTCTGGTCAGGGTCCTGTTCTGGGACAGTCGGCTGCTTTCTGAGATCCAGGGGATGTAGTAAAAGGGGGTTTGTGCAGGAATGGCAGAATAGAGGGTCCTGTGAGCCAAGGTTTCTCTCGGAGGTGGCCTGAAGCAATAATATGAGATGGATAAAAGGGTATGTTAGTGCTGGTGCTGCTTGGGTGCTGTGCAGAAGGCTTCTCCTTGTACCTGCGGGCTGGGTTATGGCTGTCCGGAGCCTCGAGTGTGCTTGGGGCTGGAACATTTCGTGTACAGTCAGCACAGGGCTGTGTTTAGTCCAGCCTGGGTGGAGGAGAAGAGTTAGAAGCTGTCCTCAGGAGTGTGCACATGAGCAGCACCACAGACAAGAACTGCTTCTCCCTGGGTCAGGGGCCAGGTTACTTATTTGTGGGCAAACAGCACAGTGTCAGGCTGTTCTTGCACACTGGATGTCTGGTGCAGCAGGGGGATTTGGACTCTGATTCCTTCTGTCACAGGGACACTTGTTCCTCTTTGCCCCGCTGCCCAAGGCAGTTCTGCTCCTGAGTTACAAATGAATACACTAGTGTGGTGGGGAGGGTGCAGTGGGACTCTGGGTCTCATCAGTATGTGTTTTGTGGCCTGGAGTGATGGGCTTCTGTCCCTGACCATTCTCCTGCAGTGAGAGCTGAGTTTCTGATGGCTTGTCTCAAGAGGTGAGGTCTCTCATTCTAGTATCTCCTCTGGGGCATAAGGAGGAAAGGCCTGGTGGTCTCACATAGATTTTAACAGAACAGAGCTGGCACATCTGCTATCCGTGTCCTACTTTGCCTGTCCCTATGTAGGGGCTTGATCCAGATGGGGTGGTGAGGGGATAAGCAGGTACCACTTTGCCTCTAAACACTTCCCTTCTCCCTGTCAGATCCGGAGAGCCTTCCGCAGCATCCGCAACACGCTGCCAGAGATCACCTACGTCTTCCTGCTCTTCATGTTTAGCCTTCTCATGTTCTCCCTCATGGCCTTGAAGCTGTTTGGTGAGAGGTGAGAACCCTCCTTTTGCCTTCCCCTGGGTGGGAAGGACGTGTGTGATCCTTTCGGGCAGGAGGGAATCTGGCAACTCCAACTAGTTGAATGCAATCATTGCCCATACATGCAATTCCTGTGCAGGACATGGGGGCTCTGTGCTTAACTTCAGCTTGTCCTTTTCCTCCCAGGAATCTCCAGACAGCAGAAGGCTTGCCATATTTCAGGAACTACCTCGAAATTGTGTTTGACCTCTACGTGCTGGTGACAACAGCAAACAGCCCGGATGTCATGTATGTATGCTGAGCTTGCAGTCTTGCTGCTCTGAGTGCTGCTGTCCTGCTCCTAGTGGTAGGATCTCTGCTTGGAACAATACCGTGTTTTGCTTCTGGAACACTTTGTTGTGCAACAGGGCTTTTACTTTTCCAGCCTGCAGGGGATTCATGAATTCTCAGCCATCTGCTGTATAAATGGCTCTGAACCAGAGCCTGACTTTTTGGAAGGTGTCTCTGCCTTTAGAAAAGCCACTAACCAGCTTATGACTGAGACATCACCTTAATCTCTGCACTTCAACTGAACCCCACTAACAAAAGCACAGAGATTAAGCTTCCTTTTCTACATCCCTTCAGTCAGGGCCCGATAAAGTAAGAGGAAAACCCAGCAGAAGGAAACTGTTCTGTAGCTTAACTAAGCACAGTTTTTAACTTGGTTGTGATCTGACAACTTTGATATCAAACGTGGTGCTTAGAAACCCACCTGGAAGGCTGTTTTCCTGTGGTTTGTTTTCCTGTGATTTATTTCCCTGTTTGCCTAGGAAGAAGTAATCTCTTTCCCCTTCTCTAGGATGCCAGCATTTGACTTCAGCTCGTGGTATGCCCTGTTCTTCATTGCCTTTGTCATCGTCAACACTTACATCTTCATGTCCCTCTTCCTGGCTGTTGTGTACAACAACTACAAAAAGCACCTGAAGGTAATGTTGGAGGAGTGAGCTGTGATCAGTGACTGCCTGCTGTTCCCTGTCACCTTGGAAGGAAATACCTGGCTTTCCCTCGGGAAGCTCCTGCTTCTGGCAAGTGTGGAGCAAGGGATACAGCTTCCTGCCTTTGCTGATGCTCTGCAAATAACAAGCACAGGCCCACCTTTCATATGGGGATTGCTGTGAGCTCTGCTTTGAGCATTTAACAGTGAAATACTCTGTGGTGTTGTGGACCCAAGAGGTAGCAACAGATAGGAGACACATGTCTGTGCATTACTGCTGCTACAGGCTTAGTCATAACTCAGAAGCTCTGTCTCTGTGCAGGAGGCTGTTTTCAGTTGGCTGTAAGCACACAGCACGCTTCTACCACTGCATGTGCTCTTAAAGCAAAGGAAGTGCAAAGGGAGGTCTGAGTAAATCACAACTCCTGTTGCTTCTGCTCAAACTGAGAAGGTGCAGCTTGGTGCTTGTGATCAAAGGGTGGGAGCTGGAAGTCCCTGGGTGCTCCCCTGATGGGACTGGCTCTCTGTCAGTACGCAGTCTGCTCGGTCATCCTGGAGGCTTCCCAAGGGTATAAAGCCCTTCAGGCTGCTTGTAGTCATGTGCAGAAGAGGATCTCCACCCCTGATCTCAGCAGTATTCACTGATGGATGGGAAGCATGCGTGGGCACATCTTTGCTTCTGTGACGTGTGGACATGCAGGTGCTGTGGCCTTTGTCATCCCCTTCCTGTCAGACACTATCCTTTGTCTTTTCTTCCGGTTGTTCAATCATCTCCCAGCAGCACGTGAGCTGTTAATCCCTCCAGGCTGCCTGTCAAACACCATTTCTCATCACCCCCACTGCCTGGGCCGCACTTTGTGTCTCGCATCGCTCCAAGTGGGTTCCTCTGAGCCTCTTGCATCTCTGTGCCACAAAAATAGGGTTATTTAAATAGATGTGTTATGGAAGGGGTGCCTGAAGCTGCCTGAATCCCCGTCCTCTCTCCAGAACGAGATCCGAAAGCTCGCTTACATGAAGCGCCGCAAGATGATAGAGGCCTTCAACCTGCTGAAGGAAGAGGAGGGAGCGCAGTTTGTGGTCAGAGAAGCCCGATGGAAGCAGCTTGTCAAGCTGGTGGCTCCTGATACCAGCAACTCCCACCGGGAGCTGCTGCTGCGCATCTCAGACGATGAGCAGAAGGGTTTCATAGGTGAGCAGTGGGGCTCTGCTGTGCACAAGGGGGTGCAGAGAAGCCTGGGGGCAGGAGGCTGATGCTTCAGAGGGTTTGGCACTGGAACTTGGGGTCTGTAATGGACTCAGAAGGACCCCAGGCCCCTCTTTGTGCTTCCCTTCATGTTGTTTAAGTCCTGAAAGGTTGTTTTTTTGTGCCTGGGCTGTAGCCAATGTCATGTACGCTGCAGGGGGCTCTTCATGGCCATCTGACATCAGGCCAAGCTAACCTTGGGGAGTGAATGGGAGCTCCTGTTCTCAGCACAGGACTTCCATCCCTGGCAGTGTTCAAGGCCAGGTTGGACACAGGGGCTTGGAGCAAGCTGCTCTAGTGGAAGGTGTCCCTGCCCGTGGGAGCAGGGGTTGGAGCTGGAGGAGCTTTAAGGTCCTTTCCAACACAAACCAGGCTGGGATTCTGTGAAAGCCTCCCTTGCTATCAGATCCCTCCAAGCAGTGTGGCTTCCCACACAGTCCTCTAGAGCCTCTTGCTCCGTTCCTGCTGGAGACAGGATATCAGGAGAGTTGGATCAGTCTTCTCATGCTAGATTGTGCCTGTCATGGTCATTAAAGCTTTGTGTTCGTTGTTGGCCTGTGGCTCGAGCAGGTCCCCCAGAAATGGGGCAGAGGAGCTGCTGAAGTACTGAGTTCAGCCTCTTCTGCAGTGGATACCACCTTGGGCATGAGCATTTTGTGCTGCCATGACCAGATATTAAGTCCAGATTGCTACAACTCGTGTGTGTGTGTAGGTGTGCATTTGCCAGCCACACTGATGTGAGGTGCTCTCCCTCTTCCAGACAAGAAATCCTTTGTACAACTGGCAGATCTGCTCAACATCCAGGTGATCACCCTGAAAATCCGCAGCCACCCCCTGGGGCAGTGGATGCCCCGTGTGTACCAGTCAGCAGTGAGCCAGTTCCTGCGCAGCATGGTCAGGCACAGGTGAGCCTCCACCAGCAGCAGCCAGCTCTCTTACCCCTCACAGGCTGCAGGGCAGAGCTGCTGCAAGCTAAAGTCATGCTGGGAAGTGCAAACTGCATTTAGGCAAACTGGGGGGGGGTCTGGTTTCAAGTGTTCTGTGGACCAGCTCTGCTCTTAGCCTACCTTCAGTGCTGTGGAGTAACTGGACTTGGCTGTTGAAGTCGTACCTCTCCCAGTTCCACTTGTTCCAGCCTGAGGTGCTGAGTGTAAGTAGCTCTTACTGAAAGCAGGAAGTGCTTCATGGCCTGCCTTGAAGGACCAGACTAAATGCTTCACTTACAGGTGATCTTACCCCAGCAGTCTCTGCTGCAAAGCTGCATTGCGCTGTTCCATCAGCTCTTACCAAGCTGGTACTATGAGCTACTAGTGCTGGGTTTCAGATCTGGGTCTTGCCAGAACTGCAGAATCACTGAGGATGGAAGGAACATCTAGAGCTGGTCTGGTGTAACCCCCCTGCTCAAAGCAAGGTCAGCTGGAGCAGGTGCTCGAGGCTACTTCTAGTTGGGTAACCACAACCTCTGTGCAACCTGCTCCAGTGTTTGCCCACCCTCAGCTTAAAAAAAAAGGGCTTTCTTTCCATCTTAAATGGCAAACTCTCTGTTTCAACTTGTGCCCCTTGCCTCTTGTGCTTTCACTGGATACCACTGAGAAGAATCTGGCTCCACCTTCTCTCCACCTTCCCATCAGGTATTTATTCACACTGAGCTCTTCCTGACCCTTTTCCCCTTCAGGCTGAGCAATCCCAGCTCTCTCCACATGTAATGTGTCAGCCTACCCTGCCCTTTAATCATTCTTGTGACCCTTTGCCACACTGACTGCGGTACGTTCATGTCCTCTCTGTACCGGGGAGCCAAGCTATTGACGCAGCACTCCAAATGAGGCCTCACCAGTACTGAGTAGATGAGGGCGGGAAGAATCGCTTCCCTGTCGCTGTTAACACTTCCTAAGGTAGCCTGGGATGCTGTTGGCTTTCTCTGCCAGCAGGGTGCATTCCTGGCTCATCTTCAACCTCACGACGGAGCTCCTATCAGATCCCTGCAGTGCTGCTTTTCAGATAGTTGACCCATTGCCTCCACTGGTGCCTGAGGTTATGCCTCCCTAGGAGCAGAGCTTTGCATTTCCCTTTGGACATGGTGGGATTCCTCTCTGCCTAGCTTCCCAACCTTCCAGGGCTCTAGCCCAGTGTCCCAGCCACTCCTCCTAGTTGTGCATAGTCTTGTTTTACTCAGCTAGCCCTTCTGCTTGAGAAATGCTCCTTGGCTCGTTGGAAACGCAGCCGGTCTCAGTTTAACACACGGAGCATTGACACTGGTGTACCTCGAAGGCTTGTGCTCTCCTTTGAGCTGGACCTCAAGAGCAAAGCTAAAGTGCAGGAACTTTCCTAAACCCTCAGAAGCCAGCTTCTTTAATGTCAGTGTTTGAGGAGGAGGCAAAGAACCTCTGAAATAACTGTGTACCTTTTACCTCCTTGGGAGTGGCAAAGGCAAACTCATTTCTCTTGTTCTTCTCGCAGGGGATTCGTGTGGACATACGATGTGATCATTCTCATAAATGCCATCTTCATTGCTCTCGATGAGGAAACCCCTTATGTATCTTATGCTGAGTGGGTCTTCCTTGCTCTGTATATAATTGAGATACTTCTGAAAGTGTACACTTATGAACCGAGGGCGTTCTTCGGCAAAAACCAGTTCTGGAACTGGTGAGTGAGCTGCTGGTTGGGCTAAAGGTGGTGGCAGGTGGGAGGATCTTTGAGTTCAGCTCCTCAAGAACTGCAAAATGGGTCTCTTGCGGAGATGGGCTGCCTGACTTGTATGCTGGGGTGTAACTGAAGTGATTCTGTGCATTGTCAGGGGACATTGTGCTCTTCGCTGGCCTGACCTGGCTCTGACAGAGACTGCTGCTCTCTGCTCTGCTGCCTCAGAGGTGACTCAGCAGCATGTGGAGATGATGGCAGGGCAGGGGAGAGCGCGTTGCTAGGCAAGGCTTTCCCCTCTTCCCACCCTGCACATGGTTTGAGGTGGTGCAGATGTGAGGAAGAGGGGTTACTGTGAGCAAGCTGCTCTGGTGGAAGGTGTCCCTGCCCATGGCAGGGCATTGGAACTGGGTGACCTTTAAGGTCTCTTCCAAGCCAACCCATTCCATGATTCCACTTTATGTTGTGTAGCAGCTTCAGAGCCTGTTTTCTGTCACCACAGCTCTAACAGCACTGCCTTCCCTCGTGCTAGGTTTGATACTCTCATCATCTTTGCTGCCTTGACTGCAACGATACTGAATACCACCCTCAAATCGAGTAAGTGCAGCTTGAGCAGCCTGCGTGCAGTGGGAGACTTGGTGGTCCTGAGTAGTCTTTTCCATCACCTTGGGCTTGGGAGGCACTTGGACAAGACAATGAATTTCTTCTGGGGCTTTGGAGAACTAACCCAGTCATAAATATATATGTTATATATAAATGTATGTTATAAATACAGTTATAAATAGAGTTAACAAGAGCATGCTTTATCTCTACAGTTCACTGCTTATTTTCTATAACCAACCCCATCTTTTTTCCCTTTCTCAGCCACGAAGTACAACAGCCAACAGATCCTGGACATTGTCTTCATCTTAAGGGTCCTCAGGCTAATAAGGATTGTTGACAGCATTCAAAGGTAAGGAGGAAATGGGATAAGGGATATGGTTGGGGTTGTGTTTGGGGGGTGGGCTGTGTCAGAGGCTGGCTGAGACAGTGTTTGGAGTTGTTCTGCTGGTTTGGGTTGACACCAGCACTCAATGAAGCATCCCAAGGCCTTGTCCCAGCAAGTCTGGGAGGAGCTCAGTTGCTGCAGCCTCTGGAGGCTTATTTATAAGGACATGTGGGGAGCATGTGCTGGATGGGATGTGACAATGAGCAGATGTGGGCTTTAGAAGAGCCTGTCCCTAGCAAGTGTTGTCATGAATCCTTTGCTGCAGGTTCCGGGTCATCATGAACACGCTGATAAACATCGTACCAACAATGCTGACGTTTGGTGGGCTGACTCTGGTAAGAAACCCTGGTCCCCTAGCTCAAACACTCCAGTTTTACAGGAATGTGCCTTGAGTCTCACACTCATGCTGCTTCCAAGAGGATAAATGCAAACCTCTGGATGCTGGGCCCTTGAAACTGTAAGTGTCCATTTGGTTCTTGGTTGTTGCACAAGTAAATGTGTGCAAAGGGGTTGGGTTCCTGCCAGGTCAGGACATCTTCCTTTGCTCCGTGGGGCAGTGAAGATGTTCTGTGCAGTCTGAGCTTTACACTAAGGAAACAAACTATGGTTTGGGCAAGAAGCTGAAAGAGAAACCCATTTCTCAACTTCTTAAATACAGATTCTGTTATGATCTGAGAATAGTTCATTTCTAGGTATTTGGGCTGTAGTTCTTGGCTTACTATTCCTGCTTGGTAATTGCTCGTGAGTGGCTTGGGTCTCTTGGGCTCTGCTGCTCCTCAGCAGCTTGCCATGTCTACAAGGACTGGGAAACCTGCTGGTACGCTGGACTCCAGCCTGCTGCTCACTGGAGAAGCAGGCAATGGGGTTTCTCTTCCAGGTTGTGTACTGTGTATTTGCCATCATCGGCATGGAGTTATTCCATGGGAAAATCCAGTTCTTCCCTGCAAACTCAAATGCTCCTCATGCCCTGGAATGTGGGAATGCAGCTCTCAAGGATTCTCTCTTTGCAAGAGGGAAATACTGCAAGAACAACTTCAACAACTTCGCTTCGTCCTTCATCGTCCTGATGGAGCTCACTGTGGTCAACCAGTGGCACGATATCCTTTGTGGTGGAAGGTCCAGATAAAGCTTGGTGATCCCTGGTTTCCCCTTGTATTACACAAACACACACACACACACACACACACGTAGTGCCAGATGACAGAGAAATGGTTGCTGCAGAGGGCTTTGTTTGGAAAGTGGGTTGTGTGACCTGGTTCTTCCTCCTACAGCCCAATCCTACAGCAAGATGTTCTGTAACTGGCCCTTAACTTCCCCTGTACTCTTTGCCAATGGGTTTGCCAACGTGACAGTGCAGCCTGCAAAGCTGTATTTCATTGCCTTCCACATAGTGATGGTGATAATCATTGTCAAGTAAGTGCTGGGCTGCTCCCCTCCACTTTGGAGAAGGGTGGGATGTGCGATGGAGGAATCTGCTGCATCTGTTCTTGCCTCTGCTGGGTGCTGCTCTGATGCAGAGCTCCCCATCTCCAGCAGGGGAGGGGATGGAGTCCTGGGAAATGAGCCGGGGAATATTGAGACACTCATTGATAAGGCCAGGTTGGATGGGGCTTGGAGCAAGCTGCTCTAGTGGAAGGTGTCCCTGCCTGTGGCAGGGGGTTGGAACTGGATGAGCTTTAAGGTCACTTCCAACCCAAACCAGTCTGGGATTATGTGATTCCCAAAGGTGGGGGGGGGAATGCCAGGAAGGAAATGCTGCCACATGATTCTGCTCATGGTTTCTTTCAGCATCTTTGTGTCATTCATTTTGGAAGCTTTCTTTGTGGAGTACTCCCTTGAGAAGAGTGAAGTCGAAACAGCCATTGAACAGAAAATCCAGGAGCTGGGAATGGGAGTTCAAGAGTAAGCCCCCCCCAGGAGGGTAGTGCTGGATGTGGCTGGCTTGGCGCATTGATGAGGGCTGTGGGACTGGAGGGGAAAGCCCCACTCCGGAGGAGCGAGCTGAGGCTCCTCTTCCTTGTCACAAAGCTCTTGCTAATCCATCGTGACCATAGATGAAGCTCTCAGTGCCATGGGTTAGTGGTGGCCTTGGCAGTGCTGGGGAATGGGTGGACTGGGTGAGCTTAAAGGGCTTTTCCAACCCGATTGGTGCTGTGATTCTGTGCAGGGTTGGGCTAGATGGCAGCAGCTGCCCCTGAGCTCTCCCAGCCCAGGGCTGCTGCCCAGGGGACAGGGGCGGTGCTGGGGGCTAACACTGTGACTGGTACCTGCCCTGCCCAAGAGAATCCATTGCTGCTGGCTCCACGTGGGCTCTTTGGGCAGGATGTGCCTCCCCTGGGTAACTTCTGGCCTTTCTTGTGTAGGGATGAGCTCCGGGATGAACAGCTCCTTGATAACATGGAGAGCACCGAGCACGACCTTGAGGGGGACAGTGGAGCAAAGCCACCATCCAAAGGGCTGGTGTTCAAAATTGCCTCCAAACGTAAGTGCAGCCCTGCTGTGTGCCCAGGGTTTCCTTTGAGGCCTGAACTGTCCCTGATCATAGCCCTCTCTGGGGAAGCTCCCAAGCACTGCTGCTCCTTTGGGCTGTAAGAGCAGCTTAAACCCAGCTGGGGCTTTTGAGAGAGCTGTGGACACTCTCGTATTTGCTGTTTCTTTTTACTTCTATAGCAAATTCTTCTCTTTTTCACCTCAGCCCTTCTGTGCACACTTGTCTGAAGCATCTGAAGGTGCTGCCTTGGTGGTGGAGGCCCTGCTGCTGCTGAGAAGTCTGTGTTCTTTCCTCCTTCCTGCACGTGCTTTGCCTTCCTCCTGGCTTGGATCACGGGGTGACTATAGGCTCCTTTAGCTTAAGAACTGCTTTTTCTTCTGCTGGCTTTCTGGCTGTTCCTTAGCAATTCCCTGAGCTCATGCTTCTTGCTGTGGCAGTAGGGTGGGATGTGCTGAGGGACACATGGGAATGGAAATGCTTAATGTGTTAAAACAATGGTCTTGTAATGGATAAGTGCTTAGAAATACATGGGGTAAAATGCCAGGGAACAGCACTTTGGGTGTCTGTTAGTGTCGAACACGGGGAGCTGCCTTAAGGCCCTCAGGAGAACAGGGGTAGGTGCTCACAGTAACTTCCCTTTGCCCACATGCAGGGTACAGGACGGTGGATGCTCTGCTCCAGCGCATGTTCGAGGCAGAAATACCCCTTGAGGATGAAGGCCCATCGTTCGAGGAGATCCTCAACTTGGCCCCTACTGCTCCTGTTCCCAGCCACCCCACTTCAGAGAGCGCAGCGTGATGGGGACCAGCCGTGGCAGTCAGTGAGGAGGGAGCTAATCCTCCGCTGCCTGGGCCTTGGGCACGTTCCCTGGCTGCTCATCTCCAGCCTGGATGTGTGTGGGGACCAGGGCATGCAGCAGAGGGGGCAGGTGGTGCCCAAAGTGGCTTCATTGTGTAAAGGAGCTTTATCTCGCATCAAGTCTCGTGTATATGTTGAAACTGGAACTACCCTCGTGAGGAAGCAGAGGGAGCGTTGGTGTAGGGACTGTGCCAGTCACTGATGGTGCCATATTCAGTATGTTATGAAATACCTACTCCTTGTAACTGGACTTTTGTATTACAGCACTTTTATAGCTGTGTATGGACCAGCGCGGCTGAATCCAGCAGCGCTGTTGTACATTAAACTCAGCAGTAGGGAAAAACAACTGGTTGTCAGAGAGTTAATGTGTTGGATCACATGCTTACGGGTGCACAGTTCCTGTTTGAGTCTTGGGGCGGGGTTTCCACTTCCCATGGGACTTCCTCCCAACTTCCCTGTTTACTTGTATGTGCAGAGGAAGTAAATTCCAGCAGAGCGAGGCCACGTCCTGCTCCCCTAGAACACTGTGCAGTGCATAGTGCAGGCTGGGCCTGCCCGGGCTGCCTTTATTGTTATAAATCACTGTTGGCATAGAACCATAGAATAGTTAGGGTTGGAAAGGACCTTAAGATCATCCAGTTCCAACCCCCCTGCCATGGGCAGGGACACCTCACACTAAACCAGGTCACCCAAGGCCTCATCCAACCTGGCCTTGAACACTGCCAGGGATGGAGCATTCACAACCTCCCTGGGCAACCCATTCCAGTGCCTCACCACCCTCACAGGAAAGAATTTCCTCCTTATATCCAATCTAAACTTCCCCTGTTTAAGTTTGAACCCGTTACCCCTTGTCCTGTCACTACAGTTCCCCAGTGAAGAGTCCCTCCCCAGCATCCTTATAGCCCCCTTCAGATACTGGAAGGCTGCTCTGAGGTCTCCACGCAGCTTCTCTTCTCCAGGCTCAACAGCCCCAACTTTCTCAGCCTGTTTCCACACAGGAGGTGCTGCAGCCCCTGATCATCCTCGTGGCCTCCTCTGGACTTGTTCCAACAGTTCCATGTCCTTTTTATGTTGAGGACACCAGAACTGCACACAATGCTCCAGGTGAGGTCTCACAAGAGCAGAGCAGAGGGGCAGGATCACCTCCTTCGACCTGCTGGTCACGCTCCTTTGGATGCAGCCCAGGATACGGTTGCTTTCTGGGCTGTGAGCGCACACTGAAGCCGGCTCATGTTCATTTTCTCATCAACCAACACCCCAAGTCCTTCTCCTTGGGCTGCTCTGAATCTCTTCTCTGCCCAGCCTGTAGCTGTGCCTGGGATTGCTCCCACCCAGGTGTAGGACCTTGCCCTTGGCATGGTTAAACTCCATGAGGTTGTCATCAGCCCACCGCACAACCGTGTCGAGGTCCCTCTGGATGGCATTCCTTCCCTCCAGGGTATCAACCGAACCACACAGCTCGGTGTCATCGGCAAACTCGCTGAGGGCGCGCTCAATCCCACTGCCCATGGCAGCGATGAAGATGTTGAACAAGACCGGTCCCAACCCCGATCCCTGAGGGACCCCACTCGTTACTGGTCTGCAGCGGACATTGAGCCATTCACCGCAGCTCCGTGCGCCGCCAGCCGGCCACGCAGGGGCGGGGCCGCGCTCACCCAATGGGGTGACAAAGACGGGGCGGGCTCCCAGCGGAAGCTCGGCGTGATTGGCGGAGCTCGGCAGCCAATGGGAGAGTTGCGCGGCGGGTTTGAATCCGCACGGCCGGTAGAGGGGCTGGAACATGGAGGCGGCCGTGAGGTGAGCGCGGCCGGCACGGGGGCACCGGGGGCTGCGGACCCCGTGTTAGTGCAGCGGGGAGCCCCCGGCCTTTGTCCCGGGCGCGGTTTGCCGGCCGGAGCTGTGTGTGTGTGTGTGTGTGTGTGTGTGTCTGTGTGTGTGTGTGTGTGTCTGTGTGTGTCTGTGTGTGTGTGTGTGTCTGTGTGTGTCTGTGTGTGTCTGTGTGTGTCTGTGTGTGTCTGTGTGTGTCTGTGTGTGTCTGTGTGTGTCTGTGTGTGTCTGTGTGTGTCTGTGTGTGTCTGTGTGTGTGTGTGTGTCTGTGTGTGTGTGTCTGTGTGTGTGTGTCTGTGTGTGTGTGTCTGTGTGTGTGTGTCTGTGTGTGTGTGTCTGTGTGTGTGTGTCTGTGTCTGTGTGTGTGTGTCTGTCTGTCTGTGTCTGTGTGTGTGTGTCTGTCTGTCTGTGTCTGTCTGTCTGTCTGTCGAGGGGGGCCTGCGCTGAGCCCGGCCTGACCCCTCCTTTGTCTTGCAGGAGCTTCGAGGCTCAGATACGGGAGTACCGAGGGACCGACCCGCTGGAGCTATGGGACAGGTCAGCCCCTTCCACTAGAGCAGCTTGCTCCAAGCCCCTGTGTCCAACCTGGCCTTGAACACTGCCAGGGATGGGGCAGCCACAGCTTCTCTGGGCACCCTGTGCCAGCGCCTCAGCACCCTCACAGGGAAGAGCTTCTGCCTTATCTCCAACCTGAGCTTCCCCTGTTTCAGTTTGAAAGCAGGACTGTGTTTGAGCAGCTGTTCTGATTGCTTGGCTGTGTTTCAGGTACGCACAGTGGGTAGAAGGATGTCTTCCCCCGCAAGAGAAGCAGAACCGCTTGCCCAGCCTCCTCGAGCAGCTTGTAAGGATGTTCTTGAGTGAGAAGAGGTACCACGAAGATCCGAGATTTGTTAACTACTGCATTAAGCTGGTAGGTGTATGCTTTTGGGAAGAATTAAGCTATCCTAATAAAGCAAAGCTGTCCTGCCGTTCTGTAGCTCTGACTGCAGAGAGCTGTGGGAGGAAAAGGAGCCTTCAGGGAGGTGGTGTGGAACTTAGATGTATTGCTGCTCTCTGTAGGAGCTCTGAGGACTTCTCCATCCTGCTGAAGGACAGCATGTATCTCTATTACTCTGTTATTCAGCTGCTTGGCTTGTTAGGTATCACATCAGGCTTTGCTTTAGAAAACAATGCTTCCCTATGGTGGTAACTAATAAATGGTTACTGGGTTTATTTGCTTCTTCCTTGGATGTATTTGAAAGCATTTATGCACCTTTATGTCACACAGGCAGGGTTCATCTCTTCTCCTTGCCAGTATTTTGACTACCTGCACGGGCAAGGAGTTGGTGCAAACGCATCGAGCTTCTACGTTGCTTGGGCTCAGCAGCTCATCAGCGAGGGCAATGTGCAGCATGCGGGAGCTGTCCTTCAGAGAGGGCTTCACAACCAGGCCCAGCCACGAGAGAACCTGCAACAGCTCTACTGGTAACCCGGACACATCCTTCACTTGTGGGGCTGTTCGGAGGGTTGATTTGAGGTTCTTTTCTTGTGTGTGCATGCTATAGCTGAGGCAATGATTGGTTTTGTTAGATGTAGGTATAAGTTTAAGAATGCTTCTTCGCCTTTCAGTATCTGTTGGGTGTCTTGGAGGGGGCGTATATAAAACCTGTACCAGCCTTCAGCAGAGCAGGGCCCAGAAAAAAGATCAGTTTATTGACTGGTTTCCTGTCTAGTGTCTGTGAAGTAGAATTAAACTATAAAGATGGGTAGCCTGGCCTGCTTCAGGCAGTCTACTTGGGAAACATGGGTGTGAGCTTCACTGCTTGGAAGCTCAAGCTTCAAGGATATTTCAGTTGATACCCTGGAGGGAAGGAATGCCATCCAGAGGGACCTCGACACGCTTCTGAGGTGGGCTGATGCCAACCTCATGGAGTTTAACCATGCCAAGCGCAAGGTCCTACACCTGGGTGGGAGCAATCCCAGGCACAGCTACAGGCTGGGCAGAGAAGAGATTCAGAGCAGCCCAAGGAGAAGGACTTGGGGGTGTTGGTTGATGAGAAAATGAACATGAGCTGGCTTCAGTGTGCGCTCGCAGCCCAGAAAGCAACCGTATCCTGGGCTGCATCCAAAGGAGCGTGACCAGCAGGTCGAAGGAGGTGATCCTGCCCCTCTGCTCTGCTCTTGTGAGACCTCACCTGGAGCATTGTGTGCAGTTCTGGTGTCCTCAACATAAAAAGCACATGGAACTGTTGGAACAAGTCCAGAGGAGGCCACGAGGATGCTCAGGGGCTGGAGCACCTCCTGTATGGAGCCAGGCTGAGAACACTGGGGCTGTTCAGCCTGGAGAAGAGAAGCTGCGTGGAGACCTCAGAGCAGCCTTCCAGTATCTGAAGGGGGCCTATAGGGATGCTGGGGAGGGACTCTTCATTAGGGACTGTAGTGACAGGACAAGGGGTAACGGGTTCAAACTGAAACAGGGGAAGTTTAGATTGGATCTAAGGAGGAAATTCTTTCCTGTGAGGGTGGTGAGGCACTGGAATGGGTTGCCCAGGGAGGTTGTGAATGCTCCATCCCTGGCAGTGTTCAAGGCCAGGTTGGACAGAGCCTTGGTTGCCCTGGTTTAGTGTGAGGTGTCCCTGCCCATGGCAGGGGGGTTGGAACTGGATGATCTTAAGGTCCTTTCCAGCCCTAACTATTCTATGATATGTCCATGTGCAGTAATCAGTGTCCTGTAACTGCGTTGGGTTCTCAGTGTTGCAATTCATGGTATGATGACTGTACCAGAGAATCAAAGGCTCCTGGGGGTGGGGAGGTGTGAGGTACAGGTATATATAATGACAATAACTGTCTTTTCTTGCAATTTAGCTGGCTGCAGAACTCTGATCCCCGGAATCCTCCTTTGCAAGGTGAGCCTCAAGGTACCTGCTTGTGAGCTGTAGCTCCATTAGATGAATCTTAACCAGTGAGTTCTGTCACTGAAGAAATCAAGTTTCCCATAGCAGCTGAGTCTTTTTTTCCCCTATTTTCCTGGCTACCCTTACACTTCTGAAGGGAAGTGTCTTCCAAATGAGTTCCTAATTTTCCAATGCTTAAAGTGAATCGAAATGCATAAATGAGAAAATGATTCCTACTCATTAATGCAAACCCATGTTACCTGTCCCAGGCGCTGCTGTCGTCAAACCCCTTCAGACTTCACATGCTGCAAATCTAATGGCTCCTCAGAAGAGTGTTTCAAATAATAATGAGACCACATATGCCTGCAAAAATCAGGTAAGTGACTACTCATAAGTGACGTTGTGGAGCCCTCACAAAGGTTGGATTGAAGAGCTTGCCTGAGTAAGGATGATAAGCATATTAACTGTGTCTGGCGTGGCTCAGGAACGTTCCTGATGGGTTTATGCTGCCACATCTTCATAGAAATATCTCAGCTGGGAAGTGCTGGGATACCCTTTTAGTTCCACTTGGCATATTTCCAGAAGCATAAGCAGAGACTGCTCCATCCAGCTGGTTGGATCCTTCACAGGAGGAATGTTATCAATAGATCCTGTGCCAGCTGTGCTCCCTGGAGACTGCCTCCACTGAATTTTGGTGAAATTCGAGTTGCTTCTAAAATATCCTCTTTAAGAATGAATAAAGATAATGCCAGGGGACGAGGAGAAGTGTCTGGGCTTGTTCTCAGTGGGATGATGGTTTCTTATAGGAGCCAGTCTAAACTGGGAAATGAGTAGGAGGTGACTTTAGCACAGTTCTTGAGCCCCTCTGCAGCTTGCCAGCTCAGTCTAACAAGTTCCAGCTCAGGTGTTCTGCTCATACGTCGTGAGCTATCTGGAGTTAGCTTTACAATGGGAATCCTGTCACCCTGTAGCTGTCTTCCTTCACCTCCTTCCCCCCAATAAAACAGCAAAACAAAGAAACCATACTTGTAACTCAGCAGCACCCGTCCTTCTGAGGTTTGCCATAGCTGGTTACAGTTCTGCACAGCGAGAAGGTGAACAGGGAGTGAAACTACAGCCTGAAAGACTGTGTAAGGAACAGACGAAGCCTTTTCCAGCTTGGTCCTGTTTTCTAAAGCGCTCCTGACGCTTAGTTTGGTATTGCCTACAGATTGTGGAAGGTGTCGTGGGTGATGGATGGAGTTAAAGTTTCCTGTGTCTGCTCCCTGTTCCTTAGCCCTGAGGTGGGACAAAGAAAGAAATTGAGTGGGGCATCAGGTCTGTTCTTAACAAACTCAAGTGATCTGCAACTTACACTCCTGGTTTTTGGAATAGAAGCTCCCTGTTCACCTAGTTCCAGTATCCAGATATCCTTTCTGGATAGTTCCAGTACCCAGCTTCCAAAAGCTCTCTGAGATGACAGCAGCCTGTTACATGGCTAATTGTTCAGGCTCTGATGACCAGTAGAGCTCTTTCTGATCTGCTCTTGTCATGCTCATGGTCTGAATTGTCATCCCTTCTATCAGGATTAAATACTGGGGGCTTTATGGTTGCTGGTCCTGTCAAAATGGGTGGTTAACTGTAAAACTAGAACTCCTGTTTCTAGTTTAGTGTTTTATTTCCCCTTCCCTCCTTTAGGGTCCTGATTCTGCTGGTGCTCAGTCCTGCTCTTCTGGTGGAAGAGAAGAAGTGTAAGTGTTTGGGGTTTTATAAAGTCGCAGTGGGAGAACATGAACACATCCCTGGCATCAACCCAACAAACTTGAATAGAGCTCGTCCGTGTTTTTCCCCACAGAAAGTATGTTACATACATCTCCAAATCTGAAGTCCGTCCCAAGTCATCCTCTGCTGGTGCTGAGTGTGAGCAGGTTGCGATGTATGAGAAGAACCTGCTCATCTGTGAAGGCTCCGAACTTTCCTTTGAGGAGCTGAGAGCCAAGCGATACTTCAAGAAGTACGAGCGCCTCAGGAGGCAGCAGGAATGGGGTATTCCTCCCTTTCCATCTAGCTATTCCAGAAAGGTTCTCATATCCTTGGAGAACTAATGCTGGGCTGCATTCATTTCTCTTTCAACCTCTCTACTGAAGCCTGGAAGCCTTCTCAAAGCCCAAGTTAGCATCCCTGTATGGAAATGGGGTGGGATGAGCTTGGAAGCATCAGGTAGCATGCCAAACAATCGACACCAATCTTTACTGTTTAAGCTCATCCCTTAGGTTTGTCCTTTCAAACATGGGTTTTCACAGTGGTGTCTCATGAGCAGTCCTGCTTACCCTGATGTGAGCTCAAGCTGTGGCTCTCTGCCACCTGGAATTCAGGATGGAGAGCACCTTGGTTCCCATCAGTAGGCTGTAATCAAAGACAGCCCAGAGGACAATTTAAGCTGTTATATGGTTCCTTATGATGCCATGCTTTGTCCTTGGCCCAAGTTAGTCACAGGCTGCCCAGAGAGGTTGTGAATGCACCATCTATGATGCTATGTGGGAAATAACTGCTTCTCCCAGCCTTGTGCCCCTGGAGCCGAGCTCTGTCTATTGTACAGACTATATAGCTAAATTTTAAACCCAAGCAGCTTGTAATGGCTGTTGAGAAATTAATTTGGATGCTGATTAACTGTTTCACTTACTATGGTTGTTTAATCCTTAGAGAAAGAAGAGAGAGACTCCCTAAGGAAAAAGGAATCAGCTGTCCTTGAACTGCAAGCCCTGCAGCAGAAGCTGGAGCAGCTCACCCAGCTCACCAAAAGCTTGGAGGAGACCCGACTGGAACCAGCAGCTACAACATCAGCTGGGCCAAATGGGACAGTGGTGAGTACGTACCCTGTGATTGACAGGAGCTGTCTTCATGAGCTTATCTCACAACCTACCCATGCTTTAGACAGTCACCAGAGCAGATTGCTAACCAAACCTGCCAGTTCAGGCTGCAGTATTGACTAGTGTAGATAGCTGCCATAACTTTAAGTACTCAGTGATATGTATTTTGGTTGTTAAACCCAAAGGTTCCCTTTTGCTTCTCCATGATTTAGTTTGAATTGCATATGGAAGTTAGGCATGAAAAACTGTTCTGGTTCTGCAGAAATAGAAAGAAAATGGCAATGGCTCTACCTGTGGGGGTATTTGAGTGTAAAAGAGCATTTCTCATCCCTAAAGGTGCATTCGCATGTGACACGCAGTGCAGCTCTGCAGCAGAACTGGAGGGCATCTTGTCAACCTTCGCATCTACACAACACCCAAGGGCTGGTACCAGACCAGCCTCAGGCAAGTGCTTTATCAGCCACTGCTCCTGCACTGCAGCCAGGGAAAGCCACTGGCCACCAGAAGACATCAACCTCCCTGTGGGAAGAAACGTGTAAGAAGGATGCAGTCAGAACTCAGCCAGAGCTTGGACAACTCCAGAAGAGTTTGTTACACCATCCCTTCAGTAAGGCTTCAGCTCAGGAACAGGCACATCCTGACTCTGCTCTTAACTGGAGCACTGGAGAAAAGTATGTATAAACAGGCTAATTCTTGCTCTTATGCTATACTTCAACTGAGAATTACCTAAAAAAGTCTTTCTTCCTGTTCTGAAAACAAAATAATCTGAAATAGCAAAGTGAAACAAATATTTAAATCTAGATCAAACTTCCCTAACATAGAATCCTCCTTTCAGTTGTTAATTCCTTTGTAATAACAAAGAGGAAACAGAGTGTGTAACTGCAGTAAGCATTCAGCATTGCTGGCCCTGGCATGCCTGAAATAAACAGGATATGCTCAGTTCCTGCAGGTCCCATACACTACATCTTGGCCACAGAGATCTCCAGAGAAGAAAAAAGTGCTTGTATTTATCTTCTGTACATCTTGCTTGCCTGACTTGGCTTAATACAGGAAACGAAGCTGGGGGCAGAGGGAGAAACCTAGCTTGGCAAAGCAAGCCTGCCTGGGTGGGCTTGGCCAACCAGTTGTCATTCACTTATTTTATGGAGTTATTTGGAGGTAAAGTGTGCCCAAGAAGAGTATGTAATGCCTGCGTTTCAACCTTTCTAAAGGACTCTGCTGCCTTTCAAGTTTTATACCTATTGACAGTGTATGAGAAGCTTTCTTAGGGGCAGCCTCTAACAACATTCTAAAGGATCTCTCACTTGCTTCGTTTGTGAGACTTTAAAGTCATTCATGGGGGATAAAAATAGGATCACAAGTTGTGTTTGGGATGTGTCCTTTGTTCCAGACTGGGAAAGGCCTCCTTTCTGTCTAGAATGAAGCTGGAATTTAAATAATGGCTTTTATTTCAAGTTAATGTTGTTAATCTTTCCTTTGAAGGCACTCCAACCAGAGAGCTGCTACACTGACATCTGCTGTGGATGTGAAGGAAGGTAATAAGCCCAACTTTGATAAAGACCGATGCTATCGTGACTGGCTGGTGATCAACAGCACGTGGCTGCTAGTTCCAACCCCAGCTAAACTTTCTGACTTTCTTAACTCCCCCCCCTGCATGCTTGGGCAGTGTCTCTATATCCCTTCCTATCACTTTTCCACCTTGTGGGCAATTCCTTTTCGTTTGAGCTTGGTCAGGAGTTCCCTGTTTGTCCTTGCTGACTCCCTGCCTCCTTTGCTTTCTGTGTCAGAATGGATCATTCCTGTGAATTGAAGATGGGCACCAATGGCACCCAGCTGTCCAAGGTCCCATTTGCCCTTCAGGGCACTCTCCCTTGGGAATCTGCCAAGCAGATCTGGGCACAAGATAAAATCTCTCCCAAAAGTCTGGGTTGTCGTTCTGCTCCTCAAACTCATTCACTTCTCTCATGACAGTTTGCTTTCTACTGAAATGTTAATGAACAATCCCAGGCTACTTCAGAAATTCCCTTGTTCTCTTTCCTAGCATCTAGAGCAGGGAATTCTTCCTTCGCTTCTGGAAATGCTTCTCAAGCCACCCCAAACACCTCGCTGGGAGGAGCAACACAGGCCACACCATTCAAAGTGCAGCCTTCACCTACAGTCCATACGAAGGAAGCACTGGGTAAGCACCTGGAATACCATGCTAGTTCCACTGGAGGTAATGGGATCTTGCCTGTAACTTAGGTGGAGCCACCTCTACAAGGACATTGTCTAGAGATGGGCATGTACACCATTCAGTCAAAGAGGAAAATGAGATTAAACTGGTATTCTTCTTTTGCTGTTGTCTGCTTGACCTAAAATGTTTGACCAGTAATAGATGCTTTAATAACATCCCAGCAGCCCCATGGATACATCCAGACACTCCTGGATAAGTTATTGGTGCTACACCTGCAGGCTTCTTCCTTGGCTTCTGAGCTGCTCTTGTCAATACTGCCAGGGGCTCCTCTTTTTGAGCTGGAGATCCACAAGAAACTAATGTGGAAGAACCTTACGTAGTTAGTAGGTCAGCTCTGGGTGATGCTGAGCTTCCCCCAAAGCTGCAGCAAGGGTGACTTATGCAAAAGGTCTTTGATTATTTAACAGACATTGTCAATTCTAAACATTGTATTAGTTTTCCAAATATCTAAGGAGATAAAGCAGAGATAAAACTTGCTCCTGTGGCAGAATTGAAATCTCATGGCACCAACAAGTATGTGCTGGCCAAGCTGGATCTCCCTGGGTGTGTGTTCAGTTGTCTGGAGGGTTTAAATGCACTAGGAAGGAATGGTTACTGGCATTTGATAAATCATAGGAATATTATAATGAGCTGGCATTGGGTTTCACTACACAATGGAAGAACCTCTGAAACCCACTTCTACCGGGTGTGATATTCCTGTGGGTTTGGGGGTATTAATTTGATTCATTTATTTAGGATTTCTCATGGATATGTTTCAAACACCCATCCTGCCTGAACCATCTCCTCTGGACGAAAGCGAGGAGCAATTTGAAGCCTTCTGCAGAAAAAGTGGTAGGTGCTATTTGTGTTCTTCACTCCATGATATTTCCTGCCTTTATTTCCCATTTCCCCTCCCACCAGTCCTGATAGCTCTGAGATAAGTAACAGTTTGAGGAGGTGAGAAGAAACAGCTCCTTTCCTGGTAATTTAATTTACTAACAAGATCTAAACCTTGATGCATGGTCAGAGAAGAGCAGAAGCTCTTCACTGTTAGTAAAGCTATTGATGCTTCTCTGCAGAGAATTCCCTGGTGTTTAAAACCTAACTTTGCAGAGAGCACAGCTTCATGTGAGTAAAGCTTTTTACTAAAGCATTTTGGAGACTGGGTTTTAGTACCTGAATCAGCAGCTTGTTGTAACAGTTGAAAACCAGGCAGTAGCAGTGGCTGACAAGAGTGAGCAGTGAGGTGTTTCACAGCTGATCCGATGCAGCCAAGAAAGCTTCTGTATTCCTGGGCCAGCCTTGGGTTTGGGGTGGAAAACTCTTCCTCGTTTCCAAGAGCTTATAGGAAAGACAATTTGAGGGAATCCTGAGGATGCTTCAGGATGCAGCCATGAGCATCAGTTGCCTGGTTAGGGGTGACAATGTGACTGTTTATATACTCTTCCTGGGGTGAAGGTAACATTGGTTGTCTTTCATTTTTAAGACCCTGATGGAAGTCTGAAACCCGCTGTGGTGATCCCTGTCGTGCCTGCGTTTTCTATCTTCGAGGATGAGAATGAGAAAGAGAACAATGGGTAAGGAGCAGAAAAGTAACACCCGAGTTCAGTTCGTTAAGAATTCCATGTAGGATTGACTCTGTCCTATAGAACTGCTGTGACTGTATTTGCAGTACCAGGACTGGCTTGAATACAGTCACTAGCAGCTGTGTGGAAGGGGCTTGAGAAAGCTGCAGTTGCTTCTCTGTGGAATTGCACAACTTCTTTGTTTGGACAGTGCTTGAGGTGCTTAATTTTCTGGATAAGTGTGGATAGTTTGTTCCTTTGAGCTACTGCAGCTTCCCTAAGTGTCTGCAAATGGGGTTGGCTAAAAGAATAAAAGTTCAAACCAAGAAGCCTTTGTTATGATCAGTGTGTCTGGAAGAGCCTGAACCCTCAGATTCCAAACTACCTCTTTTGTCAGGATCCCACAGCATAAAACCAAGTCAGAAGAGCCCAGAACCGTTGAAGAACGTCCCTTGACTGACTGTACAGCAAACACAGAAGTGAGTGTTTGATGTTATTGCAAGAACTAGCCTTAAAAATGGGTTATGTAGTTAGAGGGGATAGCAGAGATGGCTGCATTTACCTCTGGTCTGTCCCAGTCCTGCAAAAGTCTAATGAACTCAGCTGAAATCTAGATACTCTCCCATTCCCTGCCAATGGGATGCATCTTTCCCGTTAATTTTCATAAAGCTTCTAGGAATTTCCTTTTGGAGAACTCTATCCCTAGAACAAATCTGACTGCACTAAATGCATGGCTTTAGCAAGGAGGAATGGCTTTAACCTAACAGAGGGGAGATTTAGATTAGCTATAAGGATGAAATTCTTCCCTAGACAGGGTGCCCAGAAAAGCTGTGGCTGCCCCATCCCTGGCAGTGTTCAAGGGCAGGTTGGACACAGGGGCTTGGAGCAAGCTGCCCTAGTGGAAGGGGTCCCTGCCTGTGGCAGGGGTTGGAGCTGGAGGAGCTTTAAGCTCCCTTCAACCCAAACCATTCCATGATTCTCTTTGGGAGAGGAAGGAGAGGGAGCAAGAAAAACTTAATAACCACTTGACAGTTTTCACAGCCAAGGAGCTGGATAAAGCTTCAGTCTGCTTGGATACGAGTCATGGCTGAGTAAGGAGATGGACTTTTTCATTCTCATCTGACATTTTTTGCCTAGTGTATTGCTGGTTATTCCCAACATCCAGATCTGACACAGAACTCTGTAAGCCTGCCATTTAGGTCATATTGCCATTCCTTAATTTTTCTAATGCTGTAATTTGACACGTGCAGGCTCAGCATTACTGAACTGACTGCAGAGGCTGCTGTAGGGTTACACTGTAGGATGGCTTTGATGGCTTAGTTTTAAATCTTTATGTCTCCTTTTCCTTGTCTAGGAAGAAACAGGGACAGCAGAGTTCCTGAGGGATGATTTTACAGTGTGGAATCTCCCCAGCAGTAATAAGACATTAGCTCCCAGTCCAGACAACACGAGAGACTTTGCACGAGCTGCCCAGCTCGTATCGACCCCATTTAATTACCTTTCAGCACACCCACAACAGGCTTTGGAGGACAGAGGTAAAGTAAGGAATACTCCAGGTTGGAGCATGTAACTCAGTGCTGCATCACTCCATTTCTGTGCCCTGGTTACCTCACAGCCTTTGCCACATACCACACAGGTATGGCTCTAGCTGCTGCCACTTCAGAGTACACAGCCCTTGCAGGACAGCATCTGGGAGCACAGCCTGGTCCAGCACATGAGCTTTCCAAGGGCTTTTAATAGGGGAATAAGAGAAGGTGGTAAGGGAAAAGAGAGGCTTTCCTGGTGCTGTCAAACTGCTGCTCTGAACTGTTCCAAGGGGTTGTAAACAGTCATAAAATTGCCTGGAATCCCAGCACCACCTTCTTCTGGGGGCAGCTTTATGCTTGTCTGCCTCTCTTTAGTCCTGGAATACACTCCCGAAAGAACTACTTTTACTCATCTATTTTAACATGGGCTTTTGTTCAGCTCTAGTTTTTGTGATACCCTGGCAGCTTTCACAACTTCACCTGCTTGTCTTGGCAAGAAGACTAAATGTTCTTGCCCTTGGGGATATTAAACATTTGCTGTTGTTCCTCCTCCCTTTGTTCAGCCCGTGGGGATGACTTGCCACAAATGGATTTGGAGTTTTCTGAAGAACTACACAAGCAGCCAAAAGCAAAGAAGCTGAGGTAAGTCATGACTTGGGGAGCTTCTCAAGACTTGAGAGTGCCAGAGCAGGCAGGTCCGGTAAGCTGCTCTTGACAGGAGTTTTCCACCTAATCTAGAGCTGACGTGTTCATGTCAGACTGACTGTGCTCACTGTAAATCTCAGCTCTTTGTGGAGGTAAATGAACCTAAAAATGCTCCTATGATTTGCATTCCCTGACACGTTTGCATTAAAAGTTAACTGTCCAAAACATTTTAATGGCTGTGTATCATAGAATAACAGAGTGGTCTGAGTTGGAAAGGACCTCAAAGCTCCTCCAGCTCCAACCCCTGCCACGGGCAGGGACCCCTTCCACTAGAGCAGCTTGCTCCAAGCCCTGTGTCCAACCTGGCCTTGAACACTGCCAGGGATGGGGCAGCCACAGCTTCTCTGGGCACCCTGTGCCAGCGCCTCAGCACCCTCACAGGGAAGAGCTTCTGCCTAAGAGCTCAGCTCAGTCTCCCCTCTGGCAAGTTCAAGCCATTCCCCTTGGCCTGTCCCTACAGGCCCTTGTCCCAAGCCCCTCTCCAGCTTTCCTGCAGCCCCTTCAGGCACTGGAAGACTGTTGTAAGGTCTCTCCCTGAGCCTTCCCTTCAGAGTATGTAAAATCACTGCTTTCTTTTCAATATTGGCTAAATTTGCTGGCTGATGAACTTGAAAGCTACTAGACTATGGGTAGCATGAAGTGATCAACTCTTATTTTCTTCGGAAACGTTCACTTTATTCATCTCAATGTTGGTTATGGCCAAGGTCGCCAGGGTGGACTTTTGACACATTTTTCCTTCCTGAAGATGTATGAACCCCATGGCAGTACTGTCAAGTACTAATGCTTTGTTTTAAACACACAGCCCTGCTCTTCAACACATTGCAGAACAAGAAGAGCATCAAGGAAATGTCTTCAAACAAGGCAATGGAATTCCAGGACCTGCTACAGCTGCTTCTCAAAGGTTACATGAGCAGACTGTCACCAGCAGAGCCGAGTATTCCTCATCTGCTGGGCTGGACAGAATTCCCCATGAAAAGCTGCCTGGAGCTGGGCAGGATAGGACAGCCCGGAGTGCTAGAGCTGCAGGTACAGAGCATTGCCTGCAGTTTCCTTCCATCACATCTGACAATGGAGTGGTGCTGCGCTCTTGCAGCAGTTTGTTCCGACGTGAAAGGGCTCACTGCAGTGAGCAAATTGTCTCATGGCTCCTGCAAGGAGATTGCTTAGGGACAGATGATGTGAGGAAGGACAAGAGTCTTGTACCTGTATTACCTGATGCCAAAGGTACTCTGAAGTACAGGAGTACTCAGGAGTATTTAAGGATTCATTGCTAGTTAAGGCTCAAATCTATTGGAAACATCTGCCTGGGCAACTTTAAGAGGAAGTCCTAGGTATAAAAGCTGGATTGTCAAAATTGAGGAGCATTTCACTTATCTCTCTTTGGGGGTTTTGATGTTTATTCTGGTTTTTCTTTTAAATCAGTGATACTCTTTCAAGTACAAGCCTGTGTTACCTCTATGGAGAGACACTTTGCTTATAGCACTTTTTCTTCTTTCCATGAAGTCCTTGTTGAGAACCCCTGGGACAAGGAATTGATTTGCCAGCTCTTATCAGAGCTTCCTAAACCACTCCACACCTACGGCAACTACTTTGAGTGGAAATCTGCAGTTCCACCCATCAGGCTGAAGGCTGACCTCTCACTGGGTAAGAGCCACCTCAAGCATCTCACTTGTTAAGCACTTCTTGATGGTTTTCTGGAAACCTCTGTTTTCTACTTCACCTGTGTGTATATCCAGAGAGCTTCCAGATTATCTAAACCTCAGCTCTGAAATCAGAGCTGGTTTTTGGTTTGTCTTCTCTAGCATCAGCATTTTTGAACAGACCTTCTGAGTAGGGAATTTTCCTGGTTTTCCTCATAACACAACTCTCAAACCGTGTCCAGAGCAGCACCAGTCCTGCGTCAACAGAGTCTGTACGACAGCAATTGCAACATACTTGTATGACTTAAACCATTGGTGTTTACTTTTGAAGAAATGCACTTTGGAATCTGATTGCTTCCAGGGAGTCAGCCTAAAATAGAAACACTGATTATTTTGTTTAGCATGTGGCACATCACACACTACTTGTTCTCATCTGTGGAGAACAGGCTTGTAGAGAAAGGCTGGCTCGAGGGTTAAAGCAATAACTTGCATAGGGACTGTAGTGACAGGACAAGGGGTAACGGGTTCAAACTGAAACAGGGGAAGTTTAGATTGGATATAGGGAGGAAATTCTTTACTGTTAGGGTGGTGAGGCACTGGAATGGGTTGCCCAGGGAGGTTGTGAATGCTCCATCCCTGGTGGTGTTCAAGGCCAGGTTGGACAGAGCCTTGGGTGCCATGATTTAGTGTGAGGTGTCCCTGCCCATGGCAGGGGGGTTGGAACTGGATGATCTTAAGGTCCTTTCCAACCCTAACTATTCTATGATTCTATGAGCAGTGGCCTCTCTTCCATGAGGTTTGCAAGCAAGGCTTAATGTTGTTAATCTCTTAAAGGTTCCAGTACATTCCACGTGGACTGCTTGGTTGGAGAGGGAGCTTTTGCCCAAGTCTATCAAGCTTCCATTCTGGATGCAAGTAACCCTAGAAACAACCAGAAAGCAATATTCAAGGTAAGTATTGTTGATTTGGAGCAACTGCTGGAACATTCTGGAGTCCTGTAGTAAATGACACCTATCCAGGGTGGAGGCTCCTTATTTATATAAATACGAAGGAAAACATTGGTCTGTCCTCAGAGCTTTGTTCAGGTTGAGTGCTGCGGTGTTGGATTCGTTCTACATGGGAAGTTATTTATCCTCTTGGCTCGGTTTGCCTCTTCATCTTTCCTTTGCAAAGCAGTCACGAGTATCTAAGGAGTAAGACTGAAGCCAGCCTATCTTTCTCAGCTGAACAAAGGCAGCTACTTGTGCGAATGCTCTCAGTCCCCAGAAAAAGGAGATCTGTGTGGACTGATGATAAAATTGGAGCCATTCTTTGTTTCACATGCATAGCCACTAGCTTTCCCTGTGTGCAGCCAGCTCTCTGGTGGCAGCTGGCTGTGGGGCAGGCTTTGGGTGATGCCTCCCTGGTGCAGTTATTAATAAACACGCTTGTGTTGTAGATGGAGCAGCTCGCTCTGCTCTGCCCCGTCTCCTCGCAGGCTGCTCGGTGCAGGAATGAGCAACAGATGATAACGTGTTTACATCAGAGCTGCTGCCAAGAGGAAAGTCTGTGCAACTGCGAGGTCAGCTCAGCCCATGAGGGTTACACTAGGTCACACCAAGCCACATCTGCTGCTGGCTGAGAGGGCACGTGTACAGTTACTACAGTGTGGTTGTGTGGTTGCGTTGACACGCACACGCGCTCCCCCCCTTTAGCATTTCCACCTTAGATCTTAGATCTGGAACCGTTGTGTGGATCTCTGCAACATTTACTCTTTCACCTCTTAACAGTTTGAACTGAGAGCTTTCAAGTAGTTAAAGGTGACTTAAGGCTGGTGTTCTATTTTGAGCAGCAGGTATTCAGTGTAGCAGGGGAAGGAATCGGAAGGGTTTTCCTGTTTCAGCTTCAGAAGCCTTCTCTTTTGTACAAAATGTCTGTTGCCAGCAGAAACATCAATGCTGCAGAAACACTGACATTTTAAACAGCACAAAAGGGTGTTTAAGCCAGCATGGAACTGTGGTGTGTAACTGAAGCCTTGATTCAAGAGGTTTAATCACCGCGTGTATCAGCCTGAGGTTGATTACTGTAGACAGCAATGTTTTATTTGGTCTAGAGGGAAAATACCCACTGTGCCACTAGAAAACCACCAAAAACCCCGACCCAAGAAGAACTTTAGCTTTTAATGCTCCTAGTTTGAGTATATTAAATCATAGATTTAATAAATTGCCAATATACTTAGATTGAGTATATACTCAATTAATATACAGATAGATTGAGTATATTAAGCTAAAGTCAGTCAACTCTCTGGTTACAGGTCCAGAAGCCTGCCAACCCTTGGGAGTTCTACATAGCAACACAGCTGGTGGAAAGGCTGGATCCAAGCATACGCCATCTCTACATCCACTTCTACTCTGCTCACTTCTTCCAGAATGGGAGCATTTTGGTTGGTGAGCTCTACAACTATGGAACATTGCTAGTAAGTGTAATTGGCTTTTGCTCTGCAACACCTCGGTTCTCTTTGGAGTGCTGTTATATGGCAGTATTGATATGCCTCTTCTACTCTCCACTTTATGGACTTTCTTTATGGACTGTTGTGTGTTTATCAGCATGGATCTGTAATCCATATCAAGCTATTTCTGTGTAGCTGATGGTTCTTCACCATCTTTCTGACTGCAGAATGCCATAAACATTTACAAGAAGCTTCCTGAGAAGGTGATGCCACAAGCACTTGTCATCTACTTTGCTGTAAAGATTCTTCATATGGTGGAAGAGCTCCACAGCTGCAAAATCATCCACGGTGACATCAAACCTGACAACTTCATACTTGGGGAAAGGCAAGTATTCCCTTTTGCTGCCTGAGATGCCATCACATCATGATGCCATAGCCTTGACGCTTACATGATTGCTGCTCCTTGTTGTGGTTGAAGGTTCCTGGACAATGACACATGTGACATAGATGGTCTCTCTCACGGCTTGACACTCATTGACTTGGGCCAGAGTATAGACATGAAACTCTTTCCTGAGGGAACAGCATTCACTGCGAGGTGTGAAACATCTGGATTTCAGTGTATTGAAATGCTGACACAGAGACCGTGGAACTACCAGGTATGAGACTGCACAGACAGCTTGAACATTTGGAGCTGATGCGTGTGTCTGGGGTCAATAAATGGGATATAGAAAGGTTAGACTCTTGCACTGGAGTTGTAGTTTCAGCTTGTTGCTTTAAAAACACCACCCTGAAGCCTCCTCTTACAGAGCTTGCCTTGTTGGCTCCACAGAGTGTTTTTCAGCTGGTTTTTAGTGGTCTCAATACCTTTCTAACAGGAAACTTGTTTATGCTTTGTTTAGACAGACTACTTTGGTATTGCAGCAACAGTCTACTGCATGCTCTTTGGTACCTACATGCAAGTGAAGAATGAAAACGGTGTCTGGAAGCCTGAGGGAGCCTTCAGAAGGTTGGTGTCCAAAGTCATCTATCTGACATGCATCAGCAGGAGCAGGTTTGAGGTTTAGTTTCTGCCACAGCTTTCAGTGCTGCTTGTGTGCACTTCTTGATGCCTTAAAACCTGGGTTCAGTGTATGGGAAGTGCCTCATAAAATCACTGACTCAAGCACAGGAAGCGTTTCAGCGGTGAATTGCAGTGTCCTCACCTACTTGCTGCTTGGATGGAGGAAACAAGGAGGAAAAATCCCTTAGGTTCACTAAGCAGCATGTCCCAGCTGTATTGCAGCCACATCTGCAGTAGCTCCAGCCCATAACTGGAGAGGGAGCTGGGTAAATACAGGAAACAGTCTTGTAAGAGCTTGACTTCAGCGTTTCCTTGATGCATGTTTGTCCCTTTGCAGGCTTGCCAATGCTGACCTGTGGAAAGAGTTCTTTGAGAGCATGCTCAACATTCCCAACTGCCAGAGCCTGCCTTCTCTGGGAGCCCTGCGCAGGAGGCTCAGGGACTTATTCTGCAGGTCCTATGCAAAGGAAATCAAGTTCCTTCGGAACAGGCTCGTTGTGTTGCTCATAGAACACAAGCGGTCACGGAAGTAAGCGCTTGGTTTGCACAGTCACTGGCATCTGGTTTCATTGATGTGAAAGGTTTTCTGATGACTTGGTTTAGAAATAAATGTTCTTAGGCTTAACTTCAGGAGTAAGAACTTGCATCTCTCTATGCTTTTGTGGGGGAAAAATGACACTACAATTGTTTGTTCCTTTAACTTGACCCGTGGGCATGTGGCAGACTGTAGCTGCCATAATATTGGGTGTTTCTAAAGGGGAAAAGAGCTGATGAACAGCATTGTGCAGGTGAAGTAACAGCTTTCAACCTCCCCTGGGATTTTGGAGCAGGGAAAGGGAAGAGCATCGAATCCTTCATAGTGAAGGGACCTTGGGAAGAGTGCTCTGAGTGGGAAGCAAGGACAGGGCCAAGTTTAGACCAGCTCTTGTATGCAGCTAACAGTGATAAATGCAGTCCAGGCTCATCTTTGACACGGCAAGTGTACGTGAGGTCTCGAGGATGCGTTTTCCCACCATGAAAAATGGTGACTGGAGCCTTTGGGGAGGAGTGAGCTGTTGGAAATGGGAATATAATTCCCAGCTGTGCCTCTATCGTCATGGAAGACTCAGAGCATCAATTGTGAGAGAAGCGAGGGCAGCAATGGGAAGTGAAATAACGCATATGCGATGGGCTACCAGAGCGTGAGCTCATGAGGCTTTCTACGACTGATCAGAGAATACCCCATGGCCTCTAGGTGGAAGGAGAGGTCTTCTGTTAGGTGTCTTCTCCCCAAAACGCCACTGCAGGTAACTGATGAATACAAGGAAGTGCTGGTTTGAGTTGTGATGAGCAATGATGCTCAGTGCTGCTGCTGGTCTTTGAGGTTTGGGCTCCTTCCTTCACAGCCCTCCTGCTCTACCCTTTCTCTCAGGGATTTGTAGGTTGAAAGAAATCACGGTCCTCCCGTGATAGGACTGAAGCCACACTTGCCACTTGTGTTGCAGTGCTTCTGGCCACCCACAGCACAATTAGCAGAGATGAGGGGAAAAAGCCCTGAGGCAAGTGTCTCTCCTTCCTGGAACTGAACTGGCTGTTTTCTGGTTGTTAGGAGGCTTTGTTTTCTTTTACTGGGGCAGAAGATGGGGGAAATGCCAGGAAAGCATTCCTTTAAAGTGCCCAAACCACATAAGAGCCATGTGCAGACTTTTGATCTATTGAGAAGCTGGAGAGCACTTCCGCGGTGACGTGCATCGAGGGGCTCCAGAGGATTTAGCAGCCTGTGGGATGCGGTTATCCTGATGCTGCTCGCAGTCACCTTCATGAAGGGCCTGCTCTATAACCCTGCGAAACGGATAGAAAAGGGGATGTTTTAT
Organism: Pezoporus wallicus; assembly: GCF_028554395.1. Taxonomy (NCBI): domain Eukaryota; kingdom Metazoa; phylum Chordata; class Aves; order Psittaciformes; family Psittacidae; genus Pezoporus; species Pezoporus wallicus. The sequence goes on from NW_026637486.1 coordinate 3,156,092, forward strand.
CAGCGGAGCCCCGGGGTGGGGTGAGGGCCTTCCCTTTAGTTGTGCATCCATCCACAGGAGGGAGACAAACAACAGATTTTCCTCCATCTCCCTCCTCTTGCTGTACTTCAGGGGTGGTTTTCAGTTTGCCAACTTTGAAACCATCCTGTGATTGGGCAGCAGAGCTGAGCCCCGAGCAGCCGCCACTGCCTGGGACAAGGGGAAGGTCAGGGATGCTGGGTTCATCCCAAGCAGGGATGCACTGCGTAGGATGATCCCCTGTTACCCTGTTTATCTGCTCTTCCTGGTCTCACCTCTCTGTGCTTCCTGCAGCAAATATGCTCTGGACTGATGCTTTCCCATAGAATTCACTGCTGCATCCCAAGGCTCTGCAGCTGCCTATGCACCTGCCTGCAGTTTCAGGACACCCATGGCACTGCTCCTTCCTCACCTTGGGAAAACCTTTTCCATCTCACACAGCAACATGGGACATCTCCTTCCATCAACAGGGACCATCCCCCTCCATCTGCAGCTCCTCTCCCTGCCTTTACAGCAAGTAAATATCTTCTTACCCTCTAACCCATTCTGTTTTGCCTCTTATTAGGCTTTCTATAACACATGGAAAAGCTTTTTGGGGTCTGACATGATGCAGCTGGAGCAAGCTGCACCTTGAGGCAGATCAGCTGCAGAAACCTCCTTGTAGCTGGTGCTAATAGAAACGGGCAGTGCTGGGTTTGCTTTATGTCCTTTTATTCCTTCATTTCATGGTCTTGGGAGCTGAGCTGCAGCCAGCTCTTCTCTGCCCAAGCAAAGATCTCTGTTAGGCTCAAGTTTATATATATCTATAGTAAATATAGCTATATATTTAGTTCTTCATCTCATAATGCAGCTTCAGAAAGTGATGGACCAGGTAGGAGCCTCTACACCTTAAATGTCAGCCCCTGTGCAAGAGGAGAAGGAGCTTGTGTGGGTGTAGGAGTTTCACATTGGTCTAGATGCAGGTGGCAGACAGAAGTTGTTGTGCATCCCTCCTGCCTGCCCTTAGCACTGCTCTGGCTCAGTGGCAAAGAGCAGGGACCTGGGGCAACCTTCCAGTGCCTGAAGGGGCTGCAGGAAAGCTGGAGAGGGGCTTGGGACAAGGGATGGAGGGACAGGCCAAGGGGAATGGCTTGAACCTGCCCGAGGGGAGACTGAGCTGAGCTCTTAGGCAGAAGCTCTTCCCTGTGAGGGTGCTGAGGCGCTGGCACAGGGTGCCCAGAGAAGCTGTGGCTGCCCCATCCCTGGCAGTGTTCAAGGGCAGGTTGGACACAGGGGCTTGGAGCAAGCTGCTCTAGTGGAAGGGGTCCCTGCCTGTGGCAGGGGTTGGAGCTGGAGGAGCCTTAAGCTCCCTTCCAACACAAACCAGACTGAGGTTCTATGATAAGGCACCAAGCTTGCTCATTATATCTGTGCTCCAACAAGGAGCAGAGGCCTGAGATGGGGTAGCTGATGGCGATGGATGAATCATAGAATGGTTTGGGTTGGAAAGCACCTTAAGATCCTCCACTTCCAACCCCCTGCTATCATGTCACCCAAGGCTCTGCCCAACCTGGCCCTGCCTGCCCACACCAGCCCAGGGTCAGGTTCAGGCTGCCCATACCCTGTTATCCTCTATCAAACACCCTTAAAGAACTCCCTTATGCTGGGCACCTCTTCCTGCCGTCCCCTCGCATGAGCATCCCATGGCGAAGGAGGAGGGATAACGCATGACAGCCATGGGACCAGCTCCACGCACAGTTGCCCTGGGTGGGGTGGAGGCTCCTGTTTTCTACCTGAGCTGAAAATAAGCTGCTAAAATAAGAGCTGTGACAACACCCCTGGCCCCAGGAGCCCAAACCCCCACTGGGGATGCTGAGCTCTCTTCCCCGGCTCACTGATGAAGATCTCCAGGTATCCCCAGTGTTGCCCTTTAGAGATAACTCATCTCGGGGCCTCCACCACCCACACGGGAGCAGAGGTTTCCTGCCGTGGGTGGCCTTTTCTTCTGCAGAAAACCCAAGTTCAGGCACTTTTCATCCTCTGCCACCATGTTGGGCCTCGGTGGCAACCCAGGGCCCCCAGCTGGGGTCTGGGGCTTGCTCTGGCCCTGGTTCTCCCTTGCTTGTTGGTAGCAACCCATTGCCGAGTACCTCCTGGGGGGCCAACATCACCCTAAAATCAGGCAAAATTCCTCAATTTCAATTTTTAAGGTGTTAATAACCCCAAATTATATTTATTAACAGTTGTAGGTACCTCCCTCATTCATCAGATGCACCCTAAGGAAGCAGCGGTCCTGGTTCCCTACAGGTGAGGCACTAACGTCACCCATGGCGTCGTAGGAGCAACGACTACCTTCATCCAGTCTGAAGTGCCCATTATCCATGTAACAAACTCACTTAGGCCATCAGTGATCACAGTGATGCTGCCCTGGGCATGTCCCAGCCCAGGGACCACTCAGGTCATGACAGGGCTGTTCTCAGCCCCCCCTGCCTCCAGAAGAGGTTCATGCTGCTGAGGGGCTGTCCCTTGGTCCGTCCCCACTGTGGGTGGGTGAATGCAGGCCAGAGGGAAGGGATGGGATCCAGAGGGACCTGGAGAGGTGGGACAGTGCAAGCCTCATGGAACTCGGCAAGGTCCTGGGTTGGAGCCATCCCCAGCACAAACACAGGCTGATGGAGGCTGGATGGAGCAGTCCTGAGGGAAAGGACTTGGGGTGTTGGGGGAAGAGAAGTTCCCCATGACCCTGCTTCAGTGAGTGCTTGAGCCCAGAACCCCCCCTGTGTGCTGGGCTGCACCCCCAGAGCGTGAGCAGCAGCTCAGGGAGGGGATCCTGCCCCTCTGCTGGGCTCTGGGGAGACCCCCCCTGCAGCCCTGATCCAGCTCTGGGGCAGCAGCACAAGAGGGACGTGGAGCTGTTGGAGCGAGGCCAGAGGAGGCCATGGAGATGCTGCGAGGGCTGGAGCAGCTCTGCTCTGGAGCCAGGCTGAGAGAGCTGGGCTGGGGCAGCCTGGACAAGAGAAGGCTCCTGAAGGGGAGACCTGAGAGCAGCTCCAGTGCCTGAAGGGGCTGCAGGAAACCTGGAGAGGGGCTTGGGACAAGGGATGGAGGGACAGGCCAAGGGGAATGGCTTGAACCTGCCTGAGGGGAGACTGAGATGAGCTCTTAGGCAGAAGCTCTTCCCTGTGAGGGTGCTGAGGCTCTGGCTCACCCCTGTGTGGGAGAGTGGGTTGGGGCACAGGGTTTGGTGTCTCTCAGTGCTGGTGGTGTCAGCCGCAGGTGCTGAGCCCGGTGCAGGTCAATGCCATCCCACGGCTGCTCTCCCCACATCTGTGCCCCACATGTGCCGCTGCTTGTCCTGCTCCACCGAGCCCTGCAGCGCTTCCTCCATCCCAGCCAGGAAATCCTCCTCTTCTTCCTTTCTCTCCTTCCCGGCCACCCCTCTTGGGTGCTGTGGCTGCTCCCGTGTTCCCAGGGCTGGATGCTTGCAGCGCTCAGAACGCACCACAGTAAAGGTCAGGCTCCAAAGCCAGCTTAGATAAAGCTTTGTCTTGTGGGCACGCAGCTTAAACTTGATCTTATCTGCAGCGCTGAGCGAACAACGTTCATCACAACGCGCTGGAGAAGTCATTGCTTTGCATTGGTGTAGTTAAAGCTGGGTTTGATGAGCGACTGCTCCTCGGGGGGTTGATTTTGGGATAGTTTTTCCCCATGGGGGTTTTCAGCTCACTGGGGCTGTGATGGGCAAGTGCTTCCCCTTCAAGCAGGCATCATCCCCTTTCCTCCATCCCTCATCCCTGCACGCTTCCCGATGTGGGATAGCGCAGAGGGGACCAGGATGCTGCAGTGGTACGGGATCCTCCCCCTCCTCATCATTCACCCCTCTGCACCTCCCCTCTAAGTGCTCCCTCCTCATTTCCATCTGGAGGCAGGCAAGCGCCCTACGGCTGCTGCCACCTCAGTGACACGGGTGCCAGCAGGTCCAGGGGGAGCTTTGCTTAATTGGCCATTAGCGCGGCAGGATGAGGGCTGGGATGTGGCGCCTCCATCGCGGCGTCCCCGAGGGGCTTGGGGTGCGGATGCTCCAGGGATGCAGGCGGCGGCGAGAGGAGGAGCTGCACGCTCCATCTCCGTCCATCCGAGCGTGGCACCAGGAAGGAGCTGACCTTTGGGACGCGGCTGGGGCGCAGATGCCTCCGCGCTGGGGCACGGCAACAGGGACGAGGCCAAAGTCGAAACAGATTTGTTCCAGGAGGCTGGGCTGTGACTCACGGGGGAGCAACGCACCGGGAGCACCAGGGCTGAGCCCCGGGAGGTCACAGCCACGGCCGGGCCCGCGCAGGGCTGCGGCTGCCGCTCACGGGAGGGGTCTGCAGGGCAGGGTGCTCCAAAGAGCTTCCCCAGCACCTTCCTGCTCCTGGGAGCCCCTGCACAGGGACCAGGAGGAGCCGGGAAGGGAAAACAGAGGCAGCGCCAGCCTGCGCAGCGGGGACAGCGCTGCGAGCAGGAGGGACCCTGCAGCCGTTCCCTGCTGCAGTCACGGCCCTCACATTCTTCCCCAGTGAGTTTTCCTAATGAATTTCCCAATTATTTTTCCCCTCACAGACACCCCTAGGCCCTTATTGCTGGCGCGGGGCCAGAGAAGGGCAGCGGAGCTGGTGCAGGGCCTGGAGCACAGGGGTGATGGGGAAGGGCTGAGGGACCTGGGGGGTTCAGTGTGGAGAAGGCCCAGGGGGGACCTGATGGCTCCTTACAAGTGCCTGAGAGGAGGATGGAGCCAGGAGGGCCTGGGCTCTGCTCCCAAGGAACAAGGGATGGGACAAGAGGAAACGGCCTCAAGCTGCACCAGGGCAGGTTTAGATGGAGCTGAGGAACAATTCCTGCCCCAGAGGGTGCTCAGGCATTGGAACAGGCTGCCCAGGGCAGGGCTGCAGTCACCGTCCCTGCAAGGGTTCACACCCCGTGGAGACGAGGCCTCAGTGCCATGGGGCAGTGGTGGCCTTGGCAGGGCTGGGGACCGGTTGGACTGGATGAGCTTGAAGGGCTTTTCCAGCCTGGCTGATTCTGTGACTTTCCTTCCCATCCCATTGGAATGCTGTGATGGGATGGGGGCAGAGCCACTGGAGCTGGGGCAGCTGCTTAGTGTAATCAGTGCATTAGACCAGCCTGGGACCTTACACGTCACCCACGGGTGGGGCTGGTTTGGGGGCTGACCACGGGATTTCACCCTTGCCACCTCCTAAGGCCAGGGGAATGGAGATGTTTGCCCCATGGTTTGCAGCAGGACCAGCCCTGCAGCCCATCTGCGGCCCGCGGCGGGGCTGATAAAGGCACACCCTGACCGTGGCAGCTGGGGGACAAGATGTCCCCAGCACCGCCGCTGCTCGCCCGGATCTCTGCCAGCACAGCTTGGCACGAGCCAGGCTCCGGCGGGGCTCCTTGGGGTGTCACCAGCGCTTGTTTTCATGTCTGGAATCATGGAGGGGTTGAAGGGACCTTAAAGCCCCTCGAGCTCCAACCCCTGCCACGGGCAGGGACCCCTTCCCCTGGCGCAGGTTGCTCACTGACCCTCCTGTTGGCATCGCGCGGTGAATCAGAAGTATCTTGGCAGAGCAGGATGCAGATTTACACGCAGGACAAGTGCACAGACAGCACAAGCGGTAGCCCCAGGTCTGGTTTCAAGGTGACAAAGGTTCTGCTTTGTTGCTAAACAGGCCACGGACATGGACATCGGCTACGGACAATCCCCTCCCTCCCAGGGGAGGAAGAGTGAGCGGCACCGGAGTTAGCAAGTGTTGGACAGCAGGGGTACTGGCTGGCTCCCACTGGGGTGGGTGTTGAAGACACCAGCATCACCCTCAGGCTTCACACGTGCACCTCCATGGGCGCAGTGGCTGGGGAGCGGCGCTGATGGGTGAGGTGCTGCCTAGGGAGCAGAGTCCTGTGGCTCTGCGGATGGTGAAGCGCTGGGTACCACTGCCTGCGGCTGGGGAGAAGGGGTGCTGGTGGGATGGAGGGGTCCCCGCGCCCCAGCTCCAGAGCTACCAGTGGAATCGGTGGCTGAAAGCTGCTCACGAACAGGAGCTGGGGGTGCTGAGTGATGGAGCTGAACATGAGCAGCTCGTGCCCAGGCAGCCAGGAAGCCCCCAGCATCCTGGCCTGGATCAGCACCAGTGCGGCAGCAGGGCCAGGGCAGGGATTGTGCCCCTGTGCTGGGCACTGGTGAGGCTGCACCTCGAATCCTGTGTTCAGTTCTGGAGCCCTCACTGCGAGAGAGACATTGAGGGGCTGGAGCAGGGACAGAGAAGGGCAGTGGAGCTGGTGCAGGGCCTGGAGCACGGGGGTGAGCACCGGGGCGCGGTGCAGGGCTGCGGGTGCTGTAGCACAGGGCAGGGCTCTGTGCACAGCCGGGGGAGGGTGCGGGGGCCCGGCGCAGCGCGGCCGAGCGGGGTCCGGGGGTGGCGCCCGTCGGTGCCC
>NW_026637487.1:0-3136 GCF_028554395.1 Pezoporus wallicus
GCTATGGGACAGGGTTGGGTGGGTGGGGGTTTTGGGGTGCTGTGGGGGGTGCTGTGGGACAGGGTTTGGGGGGTGGGGGTTTTGGGGTGCTATGGGCCAGGGTTGGGGGGGTGGGGGTTTTGGGGTGCTATGGGACAGGGGTTGTGGGGGTTTTGGGGTGCTATGGAACAGGGTTGGGGGGGTTTTGGGGTGCTATGGGACAGGGTTTGGGAGGTGGGGGTTTTGGGGTGCTATGGGACAGGGTTGGGGGGGTTTTGGGGTGCTATGGGACAGGGTTGGGTGGGTGGGGGTTTTGGGGTGCTGTGGGACAGGGTTTGGGGGGGTGGGGGTTTTGGGGTGCTGTGGGACTGGGTTTGGGGAGTGGGGGTTTTGGGGTGCTATGGGACAGGGTTTGGGGGGGGGGGGGGTTTTGGGGTGCTGTGGGACTGGGTTTGGGGAGTGGGGGTTTTGGGGTGCTATGGGACAGGGTTTGGGGGGGTGGGGGTTTTGGGGTGCTATGGGACAGGGGTTGTGGGGGTTTTCGGGTGCTATGGGACAGGGTTGTGGGGGTTTTGGGGTGCTATGTGTCAGGGTTTGGGGGGTGGGGGTTTTAGGGTGTAATGGGCCAGGGTTGGGGGGTGGGGGTTTTGGGGTGCTGTGGGGGGGGTTGGGGGAGTGGGGGTTGGGGGACAGGGTTGTGGGGGTTTTGGGGTGCTATGGAACAGGGTTTGGGGGGTGGGGGTTTTGGGGTGCTGTGGGACCGGGTTGGGGGGGTGGGGGTTTTGGGGTGCTGTGGGACAGGGTTTGGGGGGGTGGGGGTTTTGGGGTGCTATGGGACAGGGTTTGGGGGGGTGGGGGTTTTGGGGTGCTATGGGACAGGGTTTGGGGGGGTGGGGGTTTTGGGGTGCTAGGGGCCAGGGTGTGGGGGGTGGGGGTGGGGGTTTTGGGGTGCTGTGGGGCTGGGTTGGGAGAGAGTGGGGGTTTTGGGGTGCTGTGGGACAGGGTTGTGGGGGTTTTGGGGTGCTATGGAACAGGGTTTGGGGGGTGGGGGTTTTGGGGTGCTGTGGGACCGGGTTGGGGGGGTGGGGGTTTTGGGGTGCTGTGGGACAGGTTTGGGGGGGTGGGGGTTTTGGGGTGCTGTGGGACTGGGTTTGGGGAGTGGGGGTTTTGGGGTGCTATGTGACAGGGTTTGGGGGGGTGGGGGTTTTGGGGTGCTGTGGGGCTGGGTTGGGGGAGTGGGGGTTTTGGGGTGCTGTGGGACAGCCTTGTGGGGGTTATGGGGTACTATGGAACAGGGATTGGGGGGTGGGGGTTTTGGGGTGCTATGGGCCAGGGTTGGGGGGGGTGGGGGTTTTGGGGTGCTATGGGGCAGGGGTGGGGGGGGTGAAATTTCATGACCTCTGACCCCCTTCGCCCCCCCCCCACAGCTGACCCCGATGCCCTGGGAACTGATCGAGGGGATCCAGAAGGGCGACAACAGCACCGAGGTGGGCGGGGCTTGATGGGCGGTGGGCGGGGCTTGTTCTAAAGGAGCCACGTGCGTTCAATGAGGGGGGCGGAGCTTCTCGAGGGGGGGGGGGGGGGGGGGGGGTGGAGCTTGTCTTAAAGGGGCCGTGATCCCCGTGTAACGCTGCCTCCCCGCAGGCCCAGCTGCTGGAGCTCTGCCGCCGCCTGGGTGCGCTGCGGGTCCAGGAGCGGTCGCTGTCCCTTGGGGATGCCGAGGCCGTTCCCGCTGGATCCGCGGCCGCTTTCCTGCGGAGCTGGGACAAGAACAAACGCTTCCTGGTGGTGCTGAACCCCGGGGACCAGCCCCTGCCTGCGTTGGCCCTGCAGGACCCCCGCCTGCCCCCCCAGGCCACCCTGCAGCTCAGCACCCACCACCCGCCGCCCGCAGAGCCTCACGTCGAGCTGGGGGCTCTCAAGCTGCGGCCCTACGAGGGGTTGTTGCTCAGCTTCCCGTATACCCCATAGTGCCAGTGCTGCCCCACAGCATCTGTGGGGCAGGAGCAGTCGCTTCCCCCCGCCCCGCCACCCACCTCGCTCCCAACGCGCAACACCCCAGCACCCACAAGTGGACCGATCCCATCCTACCCATAGCACCCATCAGAGCCTGGGGGGGGGGCACACAACACCTATATGTGGCCTTATGTCCCCTAGCCCCAGCACCCCTGTTTCACCCCCCTTCATGTCTCATTTTGGGGGGCTCCCCCCTTCTTCTGGGGCTTTTGTGGGGTCCCTTTCTCCCCCCCGCACACTCCTTTTTGGTGGGGACCCTTGGCAGTGTTGGGGTCCCAGGGTGGGGGGGACCCCCTCTTGTCCATAAAGAGGTGTTTGGGGTGCTCCCTGTGCCCCACATTGTTGATTAAACGAGCTGCATTTGTGCCTCTGTCTCCATCTATGGCCATGGGGGATGTGGCAGAGGGTTTGGGGGTACCCAGCAATGGGGGGGTTTGGGGGTGCAGGAGCTGGTTTGGGGGGGTTTGGGGGTGCAGGAGCTGGTTTGGGGGGTTGGGGGTGCAGGAGCTGGTTTGGGGGGTTGGGGGTGCAGGAGCTGGTTTGGGGGTGCAGGAGCTGGTTTGGGGGGGTTGGGGGTGCAGGAGCTGGTTTGGGGGTGCAGGAGCTGGTTTGGGGGGTTTGGGGTGCAGGAGCTGGATTGGGGGGCTTGGGGGTGCAGGAGCTGGGTTGGGGGGTTGGGGGTGCAGGAGCTGGTTTGGGGGTGCAGGAGCTGGTTTTGGGGGGTTGGGGGTGCAGGAGCTGGTTTGGGGGGGTTGGGGGTGCAGGAGCGGTTTTGGGGGTGCAGGAGCTGGTTTTGGGGGGGTTTGGGGGTGCAGGAGCTGGTTTTGGGGGGTTGGGGGTGCAGGAGCTGGTTTGGGGGGGTTGGGGGTGCAGGAGCGGTTTTGGGGGTGCAGGAGCTGGTTTTGGGGGGGTTTGGGGGTGCAGGAGCTGGTTTGGGGGGGCTCAGAGGGTGATTTGGGGGTGCAGGGGTATGGGGGGGACAGAGGCACATTGGGGGTGCAGGGGGGCACAGCTGAGTTTGTGGGTGCGGGGGGCCCCCCTTTCCCTAGGGATGGGGGGGCACCTCCAAAGCCACCCCTTTAGGCCACGCCCCCGGTGTTCTACGTCATCACGTTCACAAGCCACGCCCCCACCCCATGGA
>NW_026637488.1:0-309 GCF_028554395.1 Pezoporus wallicus
GCTGACCGATAATTTGCCCCCCAAGCCCGACCAAGCTCCGACCGATACCTCCTCCAACCCTGCAGTCTCCCAGCCCTTCCGGCTAACTCCCAGTTACATCCTGGGCATGACGTGCTGTGGTATGGAATAGCTCTTTGGTCAGTTTTGGGTCAGGTGTCCTGTCTCTGCTTCCTCCCGGCTTCCCCTCCTCCCTGGCAGAGCATGAGGCTCACAAAGTCCTTGGCCAAACCGAAACATCTCTATTCAAAACACAGCACTGCACCAGCTACCAAGGAGGAGAAACATGACTGCTACTGCTGAACCCAGGAC
>NW_026637489.1:0-3087 GCF_028554395.1 Pezoporus wallicus
TAGGGCATCCCATAGGGCATCCCATAGAGCATCCCATAGTGCTTCCCATTGTGCATCCCATAGCGGATCCCATAGAGCATCCCATAGAGCATCCCATAGAGCATCCCATAGAGCATCCCATAGGGCATCCCATAGAGCATCCCATAGGGCATCCCATAGGGCATCCCATAGAGCATCCCATAGGGCATCCCATAGAGCATCCCATAGAGCATCCCATAGAGCATCCCATAGGGCATCCCATAGGGCATCCCATAGGGCATCCCATAGGGCATCCCATAGAGCATCCCATAGGGCATCCCATATCCCATCCCTGCTTGCATCCCATATCCCATCCCTCCTCAGCATCCCATATCCCATCCCTGCTTGCATCCCATATCCCATCCCTGCTCAGCATCCCATCCAGCATCCTTGCTCCAGCATCCCGCTCCTAAAGTGGGAATTCCATAGGGAAAGGAGGTGGGAATGGCATGGGGAAAGGAGATGGGAATTCCATAGGGAAAGGAGCTGGGAATGGCATAGGGAAAGGAGGTGGGAATTCCATAGGGAAAGGAGGTGGGAATGGCATAGGGAAAGGAGGTGGGAATTCCATAGGGAAAGGAGATGGGAATTCCATAGGGAAAGGAGGTGGGAATTCCATAGGGAAAGGAGGTGGGAATGGCAGAGGGAAAGGAGGTGGGAATTCCATAGGGAAAGGAGATGGGAATTCCATAGGGAAAGGAGGTGGGAATTCCATAGGGAAAGGAGCTGGGAATGGCATCCCCTTCTCCTTGGGGCAGGCGTGGGCTGAGGCCCGGAAAACCACGGAATTCCATTGGAAAAGCCCCGGGAGGCGTGATTCCCGTCGGATTCCCGTGAGGAAGGCAGGGATCGGGAAGCGCTGTAGCGGGGCCCACTGGCCATTGGGAAGCTCGCTCCGGAATTCCAGCTGTTGGGATGCCCCATTGGCGTGCCATGCTTCCAGCAGGGAAAGCCTACGGAAGGGACCCCCAGGCTCCTGCCATTCCAGAGGTGAGGAATTCGGGATTCCCGGAGCCATTCCCAAGAGAGGGAGGGAATTCCGGGAGCCAAGTGGCATGAGGAATGCTTCGGAATGCGCCTCCGGAGCTGTCGCCATTCCCATGGCGTATCCCTATGGATGCGGCTCAATGGCTCCATAACCCCCCCCCCCCCCCAAATTCCATTGTCCCGGAAGGACGTCATTCCCAAAGCCTTCCCGTTGGGAGCAACTCATCCACGCACTGTGGATCCCGGGATCGCCGTTTTTCCATGGCATTCCATGGCATTCCATAGCATTCCATGGCATTCCATAGCATTCCATGGCATTCCATGGCTTTCCATGGCATTCCATGGCATTCCATGGCATTCCAGCCGTCCTCTATCCATCGCATCCGGGATAAGGCCGAGGATGCTCCGCCATCCCTACGGATGCTCCAATGGGTTCGATGAGGGGCCGGGAATGCCGTCCCGCTGCCAAGGAACCGGATCGGGAAGCGATTCCCAAGATCCCATCCCAAGCTTTTCCTCTCTCTTTTCCAGAGGCGGAAAACCTGAGGAGGAGACGAGAGGGAAAACCGGGAAGCGCATCCAGGCCTGAGGAATTCCATGGGTGAGTTCGCCGGTATCCCTTTGTCCCGGGCATCCCGTTATCCCGTTCTGAGCTGTCGGGATTCCTGATGGATTTTAGCCCCGCTGCGTCTTGCCGGCGGCGTTCCGAGCGGCCGGAAAACCGGGAATGGAGGGGGGAAAAGCTGGGAATGGCATCGCCGGGAGTTGGGATCGGGATGGCTTCGGAGGGGAGCGATGGAAGCAGGAATCCCATATATCCCGTATCCCATATATCCCAAATCCCATATCCCCATATATCCCATATCCCATATATCCTATATCCCATATTCCCATATATCTCATATCCCATATTCCCATATATCACATATATCCCATATCCCGTATATCCCATATATCCCATATTCCCATCTATCCCATCTATCCCATATTTCCATATATCCCATATATCCCATCTATCCCATCTATCCCATATCCCATCTATCCCATATCCCATCTATCCCACATCCCATCTACCCCATATATCCCATATATCCCATCTATCCCATATCCCATCTATCCCATCTATCCCATCTATCCCACATCCCATCTATCCCATATCCCATCTACCCCATATATCCCATATATCCCATCTATCCCATCTATCCCATCTATCCCATATCCCATCTATCCCATATCCCATCTATCCCATATGTCCCATCTATCCCATACATCCCATATCCCCACATTGGGAATGTCGCCTGCATCCCGCTCGGATTAGCTTGGGAATAGGCCTTTAAGGGTTGCTCCTTGCAGCATTCCCAACTTCCTGGGACAACGGGCTCCTTCCCGTAGGAAATTCCATGGCTCCGGCCTCACTCCCACCCCTTTGTCCCGGCTGGATCCAGGGCAATCCATGGCTCCAAAGTCGCTTTTCCCATTTGAGGACCAAGCCCTTGGGAATTCCCAACAGGAATCCCGTTGCCTTCCTTACCCCGCAGCCAGCCCTGGGACCCCGCTTCCCTCTATCCCTATGAGATCCCGTCCTGATCCCCACCATTCCCATCCATTCCCATTCCCATCCCCATCCTTCTCATTACGACCCCCACCATTCCCATCCTGACTCCCACCATTCCCATCCCCATCCTTCCCATCCTGATCCCCACCATTCCCATCCTGTTCCCCATCCTCATTCCCATCCTTCCCATTCCCATTCTTCCCATTCCCACCTTCCCATCCTGACCCCCATCCTTCCCATTCCCATTCTTCCCATTCCCATTCCCATCCTGACCCCCACCATTCTCATCCTGATCCCCATCCTTCCCATTCCCATTCCCATCCTGACCCCCATCCTTCCCATTCCCATTCCCACCTTCCCATTCCCATTCTGACCCCCACCATTCCCACCCTGACCCCCATCTTTCCCATTCCCATTCTTCCCATCCTTCCCATTCCCGTTCTTCCCATTCCCACTTTCCCATTCCCATCCTGACCCTCATCCTTCCCATTCCCATCCTTCCTATTTCCATTCTTCCCATTGTCATC
>NW_026637490.1:0-311 GCF_028554395.1 Pezoporus wallicus
GAGGCACCAATGTAGAGGTGATTGTGTGCTGAACAGTTCCAGCACCAGCTTTCAATCCTGGCTCTTCTGCTGTGGGAGCAGAGGCCAAACGTTCGTGCTGTACTCACTGTGCCGCTGGGCAGCTGAGAGAGACCACCTGAGAATTTGGATTCAAATGGACTTTTAGGTATGAAACCGAGGAGAGACTGCAATGATGGTGACACCGTTGCAAAGCTGCTTGTGTGCTGAAGAGGCCCAGCACTACCTTTCCCTGCTGGTCCTTCTGCGTGTGAGCAGATGCCACTGTTCATTCTGTGCCGACTGTGTTGCTG
>NW_026637491.1:0-3104 GCF_028554395.1 Pezoporus wallicus
GTCCATCTGAACCACTTCAATCTTAGCCGCTTTATCCACTTGTTGGTTGTTCTGGTGTTCCTCAGTGGCCTGACTCTTGGGTACATGGGCATCTACATGACGTACCATCGCTATCAGGTCTGTTCCCAGGCCAAAAGTCAAAACACTGCACTGCACCAGCTACCAAGAAGGAGAAACATGGCTGCTACTGCTGAACCCAGGACAACCTGAGGTAAGCACATTCCCGCTGAAGTTACTGTTCCTATGGGAGCGTTTATTTTTATCCAACTTTTACTATTTTACAAAAACCAACACTTTACTTTTAGCCTCAACTTCCTTTTTAATATTTGAGGTGCCAGCATTTGCTATAGATTGTATACACCAAATCCAGTGTGTTTTGTTTCAAATATACTAGTGATGCCAGAAAACAGCTGAATAGCCAGGTAGCAAAATCTGTAACTCAATTAGAGCCCAAAGCCCAGAACCAGCCATGCCACCCAGCCCAGGCTGGAGGGGCATCAGACACCACAGCAAAGCACAGGAGGGGTGGAAAGACCTTTAGGCAGCAAGAAAGCAAAATCCCTGAGGTTACAAGAAATGAGAGTGTAAGGCAAGAGTAAGACAGAGGGATTTAAAAGCAACAAACAGCAGAAAGTAGGAAATTGGGTGCTCCTGCCACAACCAAAGCGACACTTGCCTACACTGCAGCTCTCGCTCATGTTGGGAAATGCAGTGCTGCCAGCCATCCCAAAGCCAAGAGATTACACAGGCTCACAACTGTTGCAGAACGACTCTAAGAGCAGGACCATAGAGCCCTGGAGGACTGTGCAAGCAAGGCAGGGGGTCGCCCCCACAGGTGGCCGGAGACCGGACCTGGGAGGAGAATGTGGAAGAAGCTGTGGGGGCTAACCAATACTGTTACGCCAAGAAGGAGTGGCTGAATACCACTCCTATATATGTGTGAACTGCGTCACAAATAAAGTAGAAGTTGCTTATCACCCATATTGGGTTGGCCTGTCTGCTTCTCCTCGCCGCTTACAAATGGCGCCCGAACAGGGACACGGAATACAGGGCCCCGGTCGACGGGGACCCGGATTACAGGGCCCCGACTAGCAGGGACCCGGGATACAGGGCCCCGACTAGCGGGGACCCGGGATACAGGGCCCCGACTAGCGGGGACCCGGGATACAGGGCCCCGGTAGACGGGGACCCGGAACGGCGAGTGAGCGGCGCCGGCGGCAGCGGCCGGGAAGCGCGGGCAATGCTGTTGCGGTGGCGTGATGGACCCGGGTGCTTGGACTAACCGAAAGAATCCGCCGCTGGGGCGAACCAGACACTGCTGCATCAGGAGGCCGATCTGGAGACCGAGGTTACAGGACGACCCAGAAGAAAACGATCCGGAAAAGCCTGGCCATGAAAATGGACCGAGAGGTAGCCCTGGACTTATTACAGTGCTTCTTATAAAAGCGGGGAACTGAGCCCTGAACTTTTTACAGTGCTTTTTATAAAAGCGGGGAATTGAGCCTGAGACTCTAAAGCAGCTAGCAGGTCTACTGGCTGTAGGGAAGGCTAAGAGATTTTTTTTGCAGATCCTAATACAATATTTGAGGAGAGTGAGTGGCGAAAGTTTGGTGATGAACTACTTGACTCAGTGCTTAAAGATTATAAAAAGGCAAAGAAACTCGGTAAACCACGGAGGGAAGTAATGAACTGTATAAAAAGATACAAGGCAGAAAAGAAAACTGCCGCAGTAGCAACGGAGAAACTAGGAACAGACGTCCCCGGTCGGTTGAAACCGGGGGAAGATTACAACTCGTCCCCCCCCCCCAACTCGCGGGAGCACAGGGTTTCCCACCCCCCCTTTCCTTTTCTCCCCCTCCATCAGAAGGTGCCGCGGAGGAGGTGTAACCCCCTGCTCCCCCACCACCCCAGTTCCGAAAGTAGGGACTTTGAAAAGGACAGAGAAAGTATATTGGAAGGGATACGTATGATAAAAGTCGAGGAATCCGAAAGAAAGAGGGCGGTGCCTCGGCACCGGATCGATTGCGGCGCCACTTTGAAGCACGCTGTAGAAAATAGGGATCATGCGCTAGCGGGAGATTTAAAGGAACCGCGAGCCTTTCCAACCCACTATGCCTTAGAGTGAAAAAATTTTTAACTCAGTCACGGAGGAGCCAGGTCTGCAGATGGCTACATACCGAACGAGAGACATCTGATAAGAAAGACACAGCTGCGAGCAACGGAGACCCCGAGTTCGGCGCAGGATCAGCCCCCGAATCCCCTGAATCCGAGCCAGATTTGTATCCTCTGCTTCCAGACCCTGACTCTTTGTCTCCCGGGTCGGTCTCCTCAGACTTACTGGCCCTGGAGACGCTCAGTTGTAACAATGGGTAACCAAATATGTGATCATTATTGGGGAATTTTCTGCAATGGACATCTTTGCATATCCTGTGTTTACTACACAGCAGGGGGCTAAAGAGTGGGAAGCTCTTGATCTCAAAATAGTTAAGGAGGCCTGACAAACAGTGACCACGTATGGGTTAAAATCCTCTTATACTCAAGCTGTATATGTTATGATTTTTTCTTGCAGTTGACAGGGGAGCCCATACAGTTTCTCTGTGATACTCATGTACTAGAAGTTGGTAAATATAAGTATGTCCAGGTTTCTATCAACCCTTGGAGACCTCTGTAGATACTGCTGGCCACTTCTTCCAGCACAGGCTGGCCACCTGTGTCGGAATGAGTGTGCATTTTGGTCAGTATAAAAGCCCAAGCCTCATACGATGTGGGGGAGGCAGAGCCTCTGCGGGGATGCCCGCTAAGGTTGAGCCCGCCACCTCGCACTGCAGTGATGCTTCTCGGAGCTGGTTTGCTGTTAGTCTCCACAGGGTCCTTGTGCCACGGTCTGTACATGGGACTGTAGTGGGAGTAATGATGGCTTTTGCATGGACTAAAAAAAAAAAAAAAAAAATAGGGGGGAGAGAGAGAGTAATGATGTTACATTTAACTTTAACCTGTCTACTTCTGAAGAACTGATAACCTGGGGGAGGGGGTATATTTGTGCCCTCCTGCCTACAGGTCCATGGCGACTGTCTGCAAAGTTTGTGAAGCCCTGTGTCCTGGGT
>NW_026637492.1:0-310 GCF_028554395.1 Pezoporus wallicus
AGGGGGAATTGGGGGGTGCTGGGGGGTTGTTGGGATCCCAATGGAATTTTGGGGGGGTCCTAACAGGCAAAGGGGTTTGGGGGGGTCCTGAGGGGTTTTGGAGGCTTCCCAATGAACTTGGGTGTCCCCCCCCCCCCTTTGGGGTGCAGCAGATACCACAGCAGGTTCCCTTTGATCTTCTTCACATTCCTACAGGAACACACACACACCCCCGCCATGTATTTTAGGGACCGATCCGAGGTTTGGGATCCCTCCAGATGTTGGGGTGCCCCCCTCACCGCGGGTGCCGCACGTGGCCCATGATGTACTC
>NW_026637493.1:0-30794 GCF_028554395.1 Pezoporus wallicus
TTGCGGTGAGATATTAGAAGTGCTTCCCTGTGATCCTTAAGGTCCCTTCCAACACAAACTATACCACGATTCTGTGATTTGAGAATCTCCGTCACTCTCCACTTCTCCTCCTTCCAGATCTCTGCAGATGCTTGGAGAAACCGATCCTGAAAGTCATCTGCTGATGATGCTGTCAGTGGGCAGCAGATGAAACGCTGGAGAGAACAAATGTGGATCTTTTGTCTTGGGACGTGCCTGTCAGTCCTGCCTCACATCAACCAGGCGAGGCTTGTAGATGGAGGAGTGTGACTGGGACGTGAGAACCAGTGGTGTCCAGGTGGGGCAGGATTAACAAACTCTAGAGTAGAAGAGGCAGCTCAGCTGTCCACGAAGTAAGTTCAATGTAGAACAAACCTGAGTTCCTAAACAGTGGCTTGTTTTTCCAGGCTGCTTTTGCTAGATACATATCACTATCACCAAGGTGTTAAAGCATATTTCCCATTTCACTACTGTGAAGTCTTTTAGAGGGACACGTAGTTACTGGCAGACACTTGCTTCCTCAGGCTGCAGTTGCTCTTTGCTTAGGAATTCGTCCAGTGTTCACATAAAAGTAAACAAAGGAGCTGAATGTTGCTGTTGGGCTCCTACTGAGCTGCAGACTTGCGTGTCCAAACACCGGCCTCTTGCAACGCTGTGTGAGAACATTTGCAAAGCACTTCCCCTTCAGTGAGGGGTTATGTTCTAGAGAAGCGTGTGTTGTCAGCCTATGGATCCCTTGGGAATGGGATGCTGCCTTTCAAGCAGAGAACTGGGGAGACCTGCAGTGCATCAAGGCTGTCTCAGGACGCTGCGATCCAGCTGTGTTGTGAGTCCAGCCTGGTGCTGGAGAAACCGCAGTCCTGGATGCTGTCCATACGTGTAGTACTGACCTGCAAAGGGGAGGCAAGGCAAAGGTGAAATGGTTTTGAGTGTAAAGGGGGAAGCAAGGTGAACGTGATGACTATAATCGTGAGAGATGTCCAAAGATCCCTGGTCTGTGGTAAGGATCTTGTTCTGTTGTTTGCTGGTAGAGCAGAGATGTGAATTTAAAGAGCAGCTGGAAAATCAGCCTGTTGATGCTACTAGAGTTACCTCAAGGCCTTTAAGAAAGTTTAGTCTTCCCGTTCCCTTCCCTGTGACTATTGTAACATGCTTTCTGTTTCTCCTTTACTTTAGCAAATGCCTCCATCAACAGGAGGTGAGGATTCTCTGGCCTAATGGATGTAGGAGATCACACAAGATGAGCTGAACAGTCTCCTCTGGCCTTGAAAGCCTGTGGCTCCCCCATTTGTTTTCTCCTCTCTCAAGACAAGGATCACTGTAACCCCAAAGCTTACGTGGCTGTTGATGGGATGACCAGAGGCGCA
Source organism: Pezoporus wallicus (assembly GCF_028554395.1). Lineage (NCBI taxonomy): Eukaryota > Metazoa > Chordata > Aves > Psittaciformes > Psittacidae > Pezoporus > Pezoporus wallicus. The sequence continues at coordinate 1,386 of NW_026637493.1, forward strand.
GTCCTTGTGGCACAAGTGCAAGGGAGCTGTCAGGAAAAGTCTTGCTGCTGATGGTGCTCTGCTGTGACCCTCTCTGCCCCCTCCCCAGTCCTGTGTGTGTGAAAACAGACAACAAAGCCGAAGTCTGTAAGTCTGGCCGCTGGGCAAGGTCTTGTTGACAAATCGTGGTGCTGAGAACTTCCTTGTGGGGCATCAATCACTGCCCAGGATGGTGTGGCTGGGAAGGGATGAGCATTCCCTCTTGTTCCTGATGTGGGCAGAGAGGACAGGCACCAGAGCAGTCTAGAGTACAAGTGGCCTGTTGTCCAGCAGGCCGAGTATTCATAGAACCCTGGAGTGGTTTTGGTTTGGAAGGGACCTTCAAGATCACCCTGTTGCAAGTCCCCCGGTTCTGCACTGCTCTGCCAGTCTCGACTGTATTTGCAACACTGGTAGCCAGTCACAGTCTGTCTGTGATGGACAGCCAGCCACTGGCCTCTGGCTGGCAGAGGGAGAAGTGAGGCTTCTGGCACCATCCCAGGGGCTTCTTCCTGGTGGCAGGAACAGCATTTCCTCCAGCCTGCTATAGGATGGAGTACCTGATAGGCAGTGAATGATGCTGGCCTTGCATCCTCCGTGGCTCACACCAGAACTGCTGCCCACTCATGTTTCTCTGTGTTTCCAGGTCACAAATTATGACAGGTCTGCCACCGATCGAGCTGTGGAACTCAGTGGGTGAGGAGGTGCGTGTGTTGACATATGTGCTTTTCATCACTGTTAGAGTTCACGATTATACAGGCTTTTTATTGTTTAGGAACTTGCTGATGTTTCTTGCTAGTGGTTTGTTCACCTTTGCTCTTTCTGTGTTCTGTCACCTTCCTTTAGGTGGTGTCCATCAACAGAACTCTGGTGGCACGAGGGCTTGCATAAAGAGCATAAAGGGCATGAGGGGCTTGCTAGCTGGCTTTACTACTAGCGGAGTAGGTGTCAACCCTTGATAACACTTTCTGCAGAGAAACAAGAAGGAAGAAACTGTTTTCTGCACTGTTACAATTATTTTGGCGAGATCTTGCCAGAAGCCCCCTTTACACCCGAGTGCGAAGTCTTGTGGTCCATTGAAACATGCCAACTGTTACCATTTCACTTGAAACACATCCGTCACCTCATCTTGGTGAAAGGCGCGGTGTTAAAATCCATCAGGACAGGTACCGTGGCTTTAAAGCAAAAAATCCTCCCTGGCCTCTCCTCCAAAGCTGAATGGAAAGACCTTCAAAACCTTAGGGTTCACTTGAACCTACAAAATGCCTCTGAAACTGTGGTTGCATTTTGTTCAGGGTCTGTAGTTCCCCATGAACTTAGCATCTGCTTTTCCTAGAGGTTACATTGCTTGCCCTTGTTTAATGGGCTCTGCTTATGAAATTAGTCATAGAATCACAGAATCAACAAGGTTGGAAATGACTTTTAAGATCAACTCCAACCATTACCCCGTGTCCTCGGTTCAGATGTGACATTATTTTTCTCCTTCTTACTAGCTGTGCAGTGCTGTGATTTCAGCTTTAGTCTGAGAACAGCGCTGGTAACATACCAATGTTTTAGGTGCTGCTAAGTAATGCAGCAGCTTTTCAGTCTCTCGTGCTCTGCCAGTGAGGAGGAGCACAAGAAGCCGGGAGGGAGCAGAGACAGCACACGTGACCTAAACTAGGCGAATGGGTATTCCATGCCACAGCACGTCATGCCCAGTACATAGACTGGGGGAGTTACCCAGAAGGGACCCGATCACTGCTCAGGTAGGGCTGGGTGTCAGCCGGCGAGTGGTGACCAATTGTACTGTGCATCACTTGTGTTTATTTTTTATCCCTTCCCTTTTTAGATTTATATTCTCTCCCCTTGTTATTTCCCTGATCATTATGATGAGGAGGAGGAGTAGTAGTAGGCTTGTATTATGCTTTGGTTATTGGACTGTTCTTTTCTCAACCCTTGTGGTTTAAATTCTTTCGATTCTCCTCCATGTCACTGGCTTTTGTTTGGCCACCGTTGCACTTTGAGCTGATGATTCCAGAGAATCGTTGAGCATGGATGTTTTCTACTACTACTGTCTTCCTAACTGTGCTGGGACTCCACCCCATGTATCAGAATAGGAAGCAGGTGCTACGCAAGGGCAAATGGGGTACCAAAAGAAAGGTCACAAATTCCCATTTTGGCAGTCAGTTGTGTCAGTTGTGGCTTTTTGATGCAGTAAAGAGTTACAGCTCGGGGGCTGATCATTACAACTCTGGCATCTGAGGGGACGATGTGCTTGCCTGCAAGGTACTTAAGTAAGGAGCCTTGCCCTGCAGCCCACCAGTCCCCAGGCACCGGGAGTTGCCTGCAGAGAGGAAAGGGAATGATTTACTTTACCCTAAGAGTTTGTTACTGCCTTCAGTAATGTCAGGCTACCCTAACAGGGTGAGTTATTGTACTAGGTATGAAACATTTCCATTTCAGTTCCAGAGATCAGGCTGAGGAGGTTAAAAAGCCGTGAAAGCAGACCGTTTCCAAATAAAGCTCATGAAAATGTGAAATAACAAACAGATAACAAAGAGATTTTTTAATAGAAAACATTTAATAATACATTGTTAGGAGTAATGACACTCTCACAAGCAAATTCTGTGTATACAGGGTGGAGGTTTTTCCCTTTAGCAGAGTAAGGAGCTAGTTTAGCATACAACCAAGTCCTTGTACAGAGGAATGAGTCTGTGAATAGTTCTTAATAAATTAATAGTAGGAATGGAGAATCCAGCAGAAATTAAATAAATTATCATTATTTTCTCTCTTGTATCAAACCTACACAATAAATACATTTATAAATACCATGGAAATCACAATAAATAAATCTTACAGATTCCATAGGACAGATACTCCAAGTGAGAAACCCCAGCTCTCAGCACAAGGCTGGCTGTGGTTCAGGAACCTGCTGTTGACACAACATACTGGCGCGCTCCAGGGGAGCAGGAGGAAATATCAGTTTGCTGGTGTTTTAGCAAAACGGCGTAAACGGGCCGTGCTGCGAGTGCCCTGCACTTCCCCAGGTGCGTTCGGCTGAAGTGGTTGCCAAGGATCCTTCACTTCCTTTATCAAACCACTTTTCCTATTCAAGCATCTTCAGTGTCAATGAGCAGGCGACACTGCCCATTCCAAAAGGCTTTCTTAAATAGATGCAGTGAAATCAATCAATAACCAAATCCGCAGGAAACAGAGCAACGCTGATGGAGGAGGTGGCAGATGCACCCTGTTCGAAAGATGCTTTTCCCAAATGCTTCTCTCAAGGGAGGAGAGGGGGCAGGTCCCAGATTTGTTTGTCCTGATGTTTCTCAGAGTGGCGAGTCAGAGTTGAGTTGAGCCCTAGGAAGAGGTGAGGGAAGCGAATCATTTAAAGGGAGGTTCAAGGATAGTTACCACCGCTTAGCATTACCAAACAGTTGAGTGGTCTGTTTGCCACTCTATGGGCTGTCCTGAGGCAAAAGCAATTACTGAAATCCTAGTGTGTGCATATCCGGTGCCCAGCTAGGAAACTGCTGCTGCAGGAGTTTCTGCATTTTCTTGCATCAGGAAACTCATTGTTTCAGAAATAGGATTTGTTAACATACGGGACTGTAAGAAAGGAAAGATGCGTTTTTTTAAGCCTTATTTTTCAAAGGGAGCCAAACATTTCCGAGTTCCTTTCCTTCCAGACCAAACTGCAGGTACTCAAAGGTTTAGTACTGACGCATCCGCTTGAACAAGGACCTTGCGGCAGTCAGACTCTAGACCAATTCTGAGACTAATTCTGTAATTAATCAGCAAGTTTCCTTGGGTTTTTATATCTGATGAAGAGAAAATGGGAAGTACCACTAAGAACTGGCCTTTTGGGGAGGTTTAGCCCTCAGCTGCCCAAATGAAAGGGAATGGGACTTACTTGGCCAAAATTGCCTTTATGATTATCTGCACCCAGGGAGCAGTGGGCTCCAAGCACACCTCTCTGCCATCCTTCAGAGTAGCTCTGCAAAACAAAGATTAAAGAGAAGTCAGGAAACCACTGCATGGTCGGTTTTACTCACAGAGTGTAATACTGCATTTGTAGGTGAGTGTAAATTCCCCCAGCTGCTCTAGGTTAGGCTTGGCCGATTTGGTTTATGTGTTCCACAGCAGAGGAAACTAAAAGCAGCCAGGAGCTGTGTGACTCTGTGCCTGCTCTCAAAGCAGCCACGCATTCCCCACATCTTCTTCAATATATATGGGTACTTGAATTGGTTTACTTAAGTGACTGAAACCTCCAGCGCTGAGGATGCCTCAGCAGGACAAGATTTCAACCTTTCAGTCCCTCCTCTGTGCTATTTAAGACCAAATTAATTTCATTTCTTTCCCTGTGTCTGCTTGTGGGAACTTACTTTTTCCCTCTGAGACTGACCCAAACTGTTTCCCAGGAGTATTTTTGCTTAATAAATAAAGGTAGCATTTAAAGGGCACTGTTGTCTCGTGTATCAAGAACTGCCCGGTCCTTGAAATTAATGTTTTACCCCCAGAAATATTTAATATGTCCAATGACAGATAAGTAATGATCAGTTTGGGAATACCTAAGGTCATAGAGACGATGAAGAACATGGTGTATTACTTAAAAACCGCCTCTCTCAAAAGAATAACCAAATCTGACCCCATCATGTCATGGTTATGAAGTGTGAAAGCCCCAGAAGCAGGAGGAAGGTGAAGAAGAAGAAGGTTCTTGCAGAGCTACTTACATGACTTCAACATTCTTGCAGTGGGGGCCGCTCTGTGTGAGCTTCACATCTTGAATGGACTTAGGAGGGATGAACTTGGAATGAGTGGCTATGCACTGGCAACGTAGCTCGGTTCCCATCCTGGCCAGGGTCCTACCTGTGAGCAGGAAAGGAAGGACATGGTTGGAGAGGTGCTCCTACCCATCGCTGGGTCAGACATAAAGCTCAACTTCTCTGGTTTATCCACATTCTCAGTTAAAATACAGTATTTGTCCAAGCTGCCTAAATCAGTCCTTATGGAATAAAGATGAGTTGCTTGTTTCAAAAGGGATGATGCCCAAGTACATTGAAAACTAAATGAACACATCCTTTTAAAGTAAACTGCATGGCTTGTGTTTACTTGTACTGGCCACACTGTACGGTTATGGCACCATTTCAACATGTGGATTGACAAACTGGCAACTACACAGAAGACAGAGCCCCTGAGTTTTTCATTACTGGAGGCTTGTCCATGGTTGTGTGTTCATATCTGTTCTCTGTTCCCAGCTGTATATTACTTGCTTGAGGCAGTATGATCATTAAGTAACAAACATGAGGTCATAAGCTGTTCATTCTTCATATGTGGGAAGGAAGTGAAACATTCAGACACTTAAGAAGGAGATCCTGTCTCTCTCTGCTAACGCTTGGAGTGAAAAATAGAAGCAAGGCAAATTCAAGCTGCATCCTTAAGGTTTTTCCCACAAGATGTCAGTAACTCATCTGCACAAGGGCTATGTGAAGCAAACCTTCGGACTGCAGAGGAGTTGCTGCAAATCTCCTGAAAGAAACTTCCCCAAACCAATGCAAAGCTACCTCAGTGCAAGGAGAAGCATCTCGGAGATGCCTACACAGCGCTATGGTCCTCGGGAGGGATTCACTCACCCTGAGAGACAGCCACGGATATCAGGCAGAAAGCCAGGACAGCCACGAGTTTGCCGTTCATCGTTGGGCAAGGAGCCGCTGCTGGATGGGTTCTGTGGAGCTGTGAGCTCTTCTGTCCCGAAGGGTTGCTGATGCCTCTCAGGGCGATCCATGTGGCTTATATAGGGCTTTGCGCCCCTCGCCTCTGCTGGGCTAGCATGGGGATTGCGTGAGAGGAATTTCCCAGATGCAGTACAAATGAGTCACATGACTGTTGTGAAACGGCTTCCTAGATGACGAGGAATTATTCTGCCGAGAATGATAGAATGTGTTAATTTATCAAAATATGTAAATAATAGCCATGCATTCCTATGCCTGGTGTTGGCTCTTGGAAATGCCGTGCTTTTCCTAATGCATACCCTGATTGAGTAACACAGCTCTGTGATGGCCTCAGTTACATCCGTGTTATAACTTTTTATCACAAGGGAATAACTCTTCCCTGTAGAGGTGCCAGCTCTGTATTTGAGACAGTGAATTTCTCATCTCCATTTCTGCTGATAGCTTCCACTTACCTCATCTTAAGCCACTGGAGTGGAAGCGGGGCAGTGCTGAAATCACTGACAAGATTTTTCACTGGGCTCAGGATTTACCTTGGCGTTATTTTGATATCAATGACTTTAATTCCTTGCGCTTTTTTTGATGTTCAAGGCGCATTTTACAAAGACAATTTATCTGTGCTACTGCCAGCTCAGGACAGGACCTGAGGCTGCAGTCTTCAAAGCTTCCTGGGGAAAGCAGATGGTAAATTCTGAGCAGTTTTGAGAATCCTCCTGCATTTGTCATGTCACACGTATTAATGAATGATGAACAGAGGAAGCTTTGCATGCAGGCTAAATAGCATGACCTGCGGAACTGCTATTGCTTTTGGTCCTTTGTAAGTCTAGATATTTTTAATGAGTCTTTTCTGCCTTCTTTTTCAGTGACCATAACCATAGGTCTTAGCAAAAGGAAATAACAAAGCATTACAGCACTGCTGGAGATATTTCTGCTCAAGAGCCTTGTTGCATGAACACCAGCTCTTTACTTGCTGGGGCTGGTAGAGATACTTCCTTCTGAGGGTGACAATTTCAGGGGAAGACTTGAAATTAAATCATAGAATCCCAGACCGGTTTGGATTGGAAGGGACCTTAAAGCTCATCCGGTTCCAACCCCCTTTTGCTGCTTATCTCCAACCTCAAAGCTTCATGTTTTGTGATCTGTGGATTTATGTAAGTGCTTCTCCCCAACTCTGGGGAGCTCATAAAGGCTCAATTATCATTAGCATGTACAGCATTATAAGTTATTTATAGTAATACTGTAAGAGCTTGCCCGTGATTTACTATGGTTTACTGTGTACCATTTGTCATAAACTTACTTGAAAAAGGACCTCTGTGATGAAAATCCATCTGTTTCCCAGCACTGTCTCAGCCGGCCCAAGGGAAGATACCACCAAGTTTGTCTTTCCTGCCTAGTGATTCCAATTCTGACTTCTGAGCTGTGCGCCTCAGAGAGCTTTACGTGTATTCTCTGAAGGCGTGCCAAGGAGAGGATTTTACCAGGTACTGAAGGTTGTGTTTTATTGTTCATGTCGTCATGCTAAATTCACAGGACGGTTTCACTGGAAGCAGGCTGTAAATGTTGGAGCTTTAACGAGTTTACCTGGAACAAGGTTCTGCTGATTCTTTTCCTGTGGGCTCTCTGTTTCTCTGTGTCTCTGCAGATGCATGCACACCCGCAGGGCAATTAAAGTTGTATTAGGGATCCCACTTTTCTCTGCTACTGTTTGCAGCTTTGTTATCTAATCTTGCAGTGTGACACAATGTCATTAATGTCCGAGGCAAAAAGAAAGAGAATTCCCCCTCAAATCCCCAGTGAAAACCAAGGATCGCTTGTCCTCCTGACCACTGGGCTCAGCAGTTTCCTGAGCGTGGCAGTAACGGATCTGCAGAAATCCCCAGGCCAGAGGGAAGCCCGGAGCCTGTTCTACCTCTGTGATTAACCCTGCCCCTAAGCGAAGAGATCTCTTCAGAACAGGATGTTTCTAATGACAAAACCCACCATGTTTGCTGAGAGCTGAGGCATTTTCTCTCCCTCCACTTCTTCTCTGATGGGATACAGCTCCATTGGGATTATGCGAAGGGGGTGTAATAGAGACGATAGAGGCATTAAAAGGTGAGACATGAGAGCGGGCCCAAAGACCAGGTACTCCTAACCTGGATTCCTTGGGGTGCCCGAGTCCTCCCTCCATCCTGTCTACTCTTTGCCCGGGATCTCACCCCAGCCCCAGCCTATGGGAACCCCAACTCCATTATCTCATTTTGGCAGTGTGAGTTTTCCCACCAAACAGCAGAGATGACTTGTGCAAATGGAATTGCTGCTCCTTTTGCAGGGTAAGTCACTGAGTGAGCTGATACCGCCGCAAGCAGATACCTTCCATGACTAAACCCGTTAAAAGCATGTCGGTAACCAACAAAACAACAGTTAGGCAATAGTTCAATAACTGAAAGACAGCTGAAAAGGGAAGTAAATACTTCCCTTGGCTGTCGTTTGAAGGCAGGGTATAGGATGTGTTCTCATGATGCAGGAGGGAAACTAGTGGGTTTTCTTTTTCCTGATTCGTAGCCCTGTCTAATGAACACAGAAGTCAATCTTTTGTGATCTTGTAAAGGATCATTTAGAGCCTTTGTATGTAGCGAAGGACACCCAAACACAGCGGGATCGGTGGGGGGGATTCATGTGTGCTCTTGTGACCAGGATAATCAGAGAGATGAGGGAAGAGCTGGGCTTCAGCCCCTTCCTTGTTCCAGCCACCCGGTTCCAGAGGACTGCTCCAGCCCGTGGGCTGCTTCAGTTTCTCTCAGTAAGAAAAGTCAGAAAGCCCCTGCCTCGGTTTAGACAAATGGAAGCCTCTCACCTGAGCAGCTGTGCGCACAAGACCCCGGCAGCCTGGGACACAAAGCTTTTGCTCGGGCGAGGGTTCAGCCTGTGCAAGGCGACCTCTGCCAACCCCTGTCTCCTGGGCGTCCTCTCTGCAGCCACTCTTGTTCCCCAGGGAAAATAAAACCCTCTCTGCCTGCTGAAACCACCTCCTGTTCCCCGCAGAGGGCTTGGCATTCGCCTGCCGTTCCTCTCCATCTGCCAAGAGCCAAAGGGTAAATATCGGGCTGGGAAATAATCCCTTGCACTGCTCAGGAACTGGGCACAGTGCTGTGCAAACACTTGCGAGGCACGGCAAGGGGAGCAGAAGGGCTCCTAAACATCTGCCTTTGGCTTGCTCTATGAGGAAGTGAGAGCGTAGAAAGGAGAAAAAGCCTAGGTCAACCTGTGATTTTCCGTCCAATGGAGTGTGTAAATACAGATGGTGACGTGCCCTCAGTCAGATCCTGGCAAGTTCTGAGCCCCTCTGCACTCACAGAGCAGCAGTACAGCTTTGTAGGTGATTTGGCTTTTAACTGACGTGTTTATAAATACAAGAGTATATATTTATGTGGCTTCATATTTATTTGTGATATGTATTTCATTTCATATTCACGTGTTCTCTGCATGAAAACTGTCTATTCTCTATTGTAGCTTCCAGTTTAAAAGCTGTTGTGGGTTAAATGAAATGTTGCATTCGATCCAATTCAGTATCAGAAGGCACTGATGATATTAATGTAACGTATAGAGCAATAGCAGAAAATGATACGTTAATATTCACTATAATATTGACATAAAATATTACCAAATATTACCAAATCTTAAAAATAAACTGGATCGACTTGGTTTTAGCAGAGAAGACACTAAGTCCAACCCGTGAGTTGTTATGGATGGGCAGCTGGAGTTCTTGCTCATTGCTTTAGCTGCGTTTCTCTGTCCTGAGCTTGGCAGGAAGCATTTTCTGGCTGCGGCAGTAAGATATGGAAGTGACGGGATGAAACTAATGGGAAGTTTTGAGAAGTTTATACCAGGAACTTCTGAGTCAATGAGAAGTGGTCAGCAGACATCATGCACATCATGCATTCATGTCCACCTCTTAAAGGGTCACTTGCTGTAACCCTTACTGCTTACTTAAACTCTGTGAGTCCATCATGGTCTTTTTCCCTTCAGTCCACCGTCGCCATGACCAGTCACCTCTGAGCTGATAATTGCTGCTAGAATCCCCATTTAAACTTCTTACCCTCAGAAACTAGATTATATTGCCAGGCATAAACCACAGGTAGCAAACCACGATGGGAAAACATCTTTAACAACCTTTTTGACTATTGAAAGAAATTAATAATGAGTGCAATGGGAATTAATGCATTAAACTGATGTTTAATGGCAAATGCTTCATTCCTGTCAGTGTCCAAGGCCAGGCTGGACAGAGCCTTGGGCAACATGGTCTAGTATGAGGTGTCACTGCCCATGGCAGGGGGTTGGAACTGGATGACCTTAAGGTTTTTTCCAACCCTAACCATTCTATTACTCTCTGATTTACCATAACAAATATATACGCTGCAAAATCCTTTTGCAAAGCAGAAAATGTGTCCTATTAGAGTATCAGGTAGAACTAATATGAAAGAAATAATATTGCCAACCATTTCCCATTTTGTTAAAATAATGTCTTCTCTTCAGACCTATGACTTCTGAACTTCTTTTTGTATATATATATATACATGTGTACCTCTACCTCCATCTTCCTATCTCTAAGTGAAAATACAGCACAACAGATACCACTTCAGAAACAACACAAGGAATTTAGTGTCTCCAATTTTAGATGCTCCCTTCTTAGAACAATTGATGAGACATAGTGAAGCACCTCGCAGGTGGTAATTTAGGTGTCAGGCCACGCTTGCTTGCAGCTGTGCTGCAGGTACCTCCAGTCAAAGACTGCTTGGCTAAAGTAACTGATAAAGACACTCCATTTCCTTCACTCAGTCACATTTTAATCAGCATTCCCCATGCCAGTAAGTGGCACATCTCATAGATCATTTTACAAATATGTTGCCACAAAAAGTTCTTTTCTGGGTATAGAAAATGAAACTTTGGTCTCTGTAGAACTCATTGCTGCAGATGCCAGGAGCAGCTGGTGCAGGATCTGTGCCACTTCCTCAATGCTGGTTCTTTCATGGAGAAGTGGATGTGAATTCACTTCTCTTCTGGCCACCTAGAGGCATCACACTTTTGAAAGAAAGAGATCCAGTTTGCTTCATCGCCTCCTGTATGGAGCATCTGTTCATCTTTGTGGCATTACCTTCAACCTGTCCCAAATCTAACGTGTCTTCTTGAAGATAAGGAGCCAGGGGCTGCACAGTGGGTGAATCTTGAAGTTACTCAGTGGCATAACAGAACCTGGTAGCTCTTATTCAAGCCCTAGTAACTCCTACCAGCATGTTTGCATAGGTCGGGTTTCTGGGTAGTTTTTGGTTGGATTTGAAGCTTTTTCACTGCTAAGCCCTGACGTGATGTTCCTATTGTGCAAGTAGGCATAATCCCAAACGCTCTCTCCCATGCGCTCATGGTCAGCCTAGAATGCCTTGTTTTCAAATGGGCTTTGTAATTTGTTCCTATGTCAATCACTTTGGCTACTTTGTGAAGTGAATTTCACCTGGACTTTCTTGCCTAACCAATGTGTCTCCTACAGTCCTTCAGCAGTTCTGCATAGTTGAGCCTAGTTTTGCCTGCTATCATCAGAATACTTCAGCTCATAGTGAATGACCTTCCTAAGCCAAACAGGACCCCACCAAGGTGGTGTGGGAATCCATGTGTGATGTCTCTTTATCAGAAAAAGCTGCCTTTTTCATTCTGCCCCTCATTTCTGTGGATTCACCTCTTAGCTATCCAAGTGTTCCTCCTCAGCCTCCTTATTTCTAATGTTTGGTGAGGCTTGTGAAGGGATTTCAGCATGACAAATTGACTGCGGGGGACCTGCGGCACCCGTAGGCTTGTTGTCACCTTCAAAGAAGTACGTGGAAGCGTACTTCAAACAAGTACATGGAAGCCTTCCTTCCAAGCTATGCAGACTCTTCCTTACTATGTGTTTGTTTAAGTGTTTACTAACTGTATCCTTTCTATTTCTACTTTAGGTAAGGCCGTTGAAGGGTAACTAATTTGAATAAATTAATAAATTGTCCTTACAGCACTAAAACACGTTCATTGAGCTTGAACTCCTTGATCCATTGCAGATAGCATTTTAGAGATAGATAACAGCAAAGGAAGTAAGTAGAATCAGGGGAAAAAAAAACACCAAGCAACTAATCAAGTGTAGTACAGTAGCAGAAGGGGGGGTCTGTTCCTTGACATTCTCATCATCAATGGCTTCTTCTCGTTTCATATCCTTGAAAAACTCCGAGGTGTATTTTTCCTTGACTTTTCTTTGAGGGGTGATTCAGTATTGCCTCTGGCCCTGTAAGCAGATAAAGTACAAAGGGAATTCAGAAATCTAATAATGAAATAATTTTCATTAATATAAGCTACAAGGAGAGCTCACAAGTTGTTAATGACCTATTTTTACTGTATCGACCCAATACGTACGTGCAAAGACAGCAAAATCCTGTGTTTACGCAAGTGCTGCTCCAACAGAAAGGAACTCCATAGGCCTGCGTCCAAAGCGCGCTCAGTAGGAATGTGATTGTCCCCATTTACAGCAGTAAAGGCTGATAAGCGTAGAAATGCCAGCTCTACAGAAAGAGGAGATGAGTCTTCTAGAACTTGGTTTTTGTAAGGGTCAAACGTGCACCCAGATTGTGCCACCTCTCACAAGGTTTTTAGGTGCATCATTTAACTCTGGCCTTTTAGGTGGCTTAACACACAGGGCAGGTGTTAAAGTGAGGAACCGGTTTTAATCCTCAGGCATTTAGGAATACAGATTTAGAGAGAACCGTTGACAAGAATTCCTAGTGCCTGAAGAGGGAGAACAGTTTCATGACAAGAAATTCAAATATGCCTTCTAAAACTGCGTTTCAGCTGAAGCAGATCCAGTAAAGAAAACATCTCACCTGGCCAAGATAGCCCTCACAGCGAGCCGGACCCAGGAAGCAGAGGGTTCCAGGCACACTGGCCTGCCGGATCTCAGCGTAGCTCTGCCAAGGCAGAACAGAGAAGTTCAGGCTAGGGGGGTCCTCGTGGGTCTGAAATCGATCTAGTGATCAAGGAGACTGGTGGCATGTCTGAGAGAACTAGGGAGAATTATTTTCCCACAGTGTTTTCATATGCGGGCATTTGGGTTTTTCATGAATGATGTTACTAAAGGCACTTGTGATGCAATCTTTTTAATGAGCCTGATGATCTTTTTATTAGGTTTCCTGTTCTCTGTCTCATCATAGTTTAGCAGATATTTCAGGAACTTAATTATCTTGGAAAGCTATTTCCTTTTTTTTTAACTCAAACCTGGCTGAAATTCCCAGTTAGTGGTGAGGTGGAACTGGATGACGTGCAATGCTGCACAGAGGGTGTGATTGTACCGGGATTATTTGTGTATGAAACCATAGTGAAAGCACAAGAACCTGAAAGCTCCCCTCTGCTTACAGGAATGCATTGATTCAATTCATGTGAATAGCTCCTGATGTACTTGTAAATTTAGCTGACCATGTCTTTTACTTTGTACTCAGTTGGATTTTCCAGTTCCCACTTCTCACACAGGAAAATGCTCGGTATACAATTCTGACATAGGGAATAGCTTGTGGCATTTCGAACTTTGCCACATGCAGACCAAATTAGTGGAAACTGCTTGAATTCATGTCAATAGGATCAAGATTGTATCTTCAATTGATTCTTCATTGTCCAAATTGGTAATCATGCCCTGAATGTGCTATGGGATCTAATTCCTTCCTCTGAAGATGGGTGTAATTAAGATATAAACACAGAAAGAATTCCACAGTACTGTCTGGAAGTGACTTATTTGCAGGGAATTATCTCATTCCCTTGGTAGGTCTAATACCTTATACTTGGTGTCCCGTGATGCCTTTGCAAGGGGTACATTATTCCACCCAAAGTAAATAAGTACCCAGGTTGGGAAGCACCAAGTGGCTTCCTCCAGTTGAGAGCAAGACTGTGTTTTGCAAGAGTGCTCACATGATTTCCACGTTTTGGCAGCGAGGTCCTCTTTGGTTTAATCTCACATTCCGGATAGCCTTGAGGGGGATGAACTTGGAATGAGTGCTGTCACACAGGCACTGGAAGCTTTTCCCCTCTGTCATTGCCAGGGCCTTACCTGTAGAAAAAAAGCAAGTTATGGGAGGAAAATGAACATCATCTCTTGCTCCTGTGAAGTAAAGAGTATTTGTTCCCTTCTGTCAGCGTTATTCTTGTTACTCAGCTCCTATGATGTGCTGAGAACTTCGAGATAAAATTAAGTTACATTTTCGCTGTTGGCGTGCAAAAGCATGTGAAATTAAACTTATTCCTAAGTGAGAATACTCAGATGTTTTCACAGTGCATTTGTGGCTGGCCAAATTTTACACCTAAACTGCATCCCTTGACTAAAATAGCCTAACATCACATGTCCACGTATTGTTGACAAGTTTCTGCCATGATCGTCTGCTCATAGTCTTTATTCTTTTCTGCAAATTCCATGGCCCTTCCTTTGAGGAAGTGCTATCATCAACCGGCTTACCAGGAGTAGAAGTACAATGAGGAGAAAGTTGTCATTTGGAAAAGAGGAGTTGTATGAACACGTTGAGAAAAAAGGTCCTCTTTGAATTCAAACGTTCCTTAAAATCTAGGCTGAGACATCTATTACGGCATAGGACTAAAGTAATTTTCTGATGGAAACATATTTTACCCTTGGAAGCAGCCACGGCATCCTAACAGATGCAAATACGAATGATACTTGTAACTTCTGAATGACAGGATATTGAAGATGCCCATCTCTGGCAAAAAGTCACCATTAACACAGCACAAGCCCTCTTGGGTATATGTATCCGTTGGCTATGTGAGTGCTAAGTAATCATTTTCTTACCTCCTGACCCCACCATGAAGACCAAGTAGAGAACCAAAGCAGCAGCAGCAGATCTGCCATCCGTTGCTGTACGGAAGTCTGGTTGACCAGCGTCCGGCTCTGCTTGCTTTCACAGTAGGTTTTATCTGGGAAGTGTCTGACAACAGGAGTTGCAATAGCACCTGGTTAAAATAAGCACTTGGGAACTTACTGTTTTCTAATCATATGCGTTCAGAGTAATCACAGGTGTTTGTGACAGAAGATAAACACATGTCCTAAGTGAAATCATTTGTATTGTTCACTCATTGGGATACTGGATAGTCTGATTTTTGTGAGGTGGAAAAAGGTGATCTCAAGGAAAGAAACTGGCCCAGATTGTGAGCTGCTAAAGTATGTTGCCCATATGAATTTCAGTACTAAAATTAAGAAAGCAATTGGGTTTTGAAAAGAAGGAGCCTGCCAAAGGAGAGCCTTGGTATTGTATGGAGAGGAGATGGTGGCCATAAACAGTGTCTGGCTTTTGCTCGGCAGGGAGTGGGACAATGTTTTGGGTACGTTGGCACACAGAATTAACTAGATCTGCTTTCATTGTTCAGTGTAAAAATAGTTTTCCAGAAGAACTGGGAATTTCATGGAGTCTGACTTCAGCTTCGAAGGGAGAGTATCAGCAAAGCAGAAACAGCATGGAAGATCAGGTAGTCATCGTCCAAAGAGCTGCAGTGCTTCTCTCAGCAGTCTCTGAGAGCACCAAAGCAGGGCTTGGGAGCATGAGGGTTCTTGTGTTCCTAAGAAAGGCATGCTGTGAGGGCACACAGGACCAAAACGCGATACTTCATCGTTTCTAGCCAGCCTCTGAATCATGTCTCACCTATGGGAGAAGAGCCCTCCTGTAGCCATGATTCAGCTCCCACCTCTTCACTGAGATTTTGCTGGTGATAAAGGCAATACGCTTACCGTGCCTGTACAGCAGTAAAGTAGGTGCCAGTCCCTTAGGATGCACATATACTTTTATTGACACACATCTTCCCACCTCTCCCCATTCCTGGCTGATATTTCTGACATGCTTGCCTCCAAACTAAGTTTCTGAAAGACGCCAGCTTGTAAAAATCACTTGGAAAATAGGAAGGCTTAGGCAGGTAAGGCAAGTCTGGACAAACCCTCTCCCCCTGAGAACCTTTCTCTCCTTTCCATGCTGAGGATGAGGTCTATCAGGCTGTAGAGCAGTTCTGTGGGACAGTGGCAGCGATAGGGACAGGGGTCAAAGTGGGGTTTGAAGAGTTATCAGTTACCATCCTGCACAAGGTCTTGCTCAAACAAAAACCAGAGCCTCCCTTTTTACCTTGCACTGTTAGCAAACATGAGCTGTTTGTGCAGAACATGGAGTGGATCCTTAGTGGAAAAGGCTGAAGCAAAACAACTATCAAAACATTTGCTCAACTTTCCCATTTTCTCAAGTGTTCACTGCTTCTGCTCCAGTCTGTCCCTTGGAAGTCTCTGTGTCACAGGCAAATGTGTGTCCATACAATCAGGCTTCCTCCTGATGCAGTCCTCCCTCCTCACTGCAATTCAGGAGGATGCTCAGTGACCTCCATCATGTTATCAGATTTCCCTGCTTATTCAGGTGAAGGAAAAACCTTGTTCAGTGCCAGGTTCTCAGCTGATGAGCTGTCGGAGCACCTCCACCTCTATGGCCTTGGAGTTTCTGTGACTAACCATTAGTCATTCATTACTTTCTATCTGTGAATTTGACCACCCGGAGCCCTGAAAACACCAAGTCTGACAAGAAAAGAGGAAGAAAGTAGATAATTTTTATAATTCCTCCTACTGGAAACCATCTGAATACACCAGAGGCCGTAATTTACTGTTGCAATAAACCACCCCTTGCCCTTTGGTGAACCCATCCCATGGTGGATGAAAGAAAATACATCCTTTTTTTCCGTTCTGTATTTTAATACAGAAACTAGTAACACACAATACTGAAGTGAAAACATCTCCACAAACATTTATTGGGCGCATATCAAATATGTTCTGCATGAATAAATAATGACATCCTTATGCAAAAGTAAAAATAAATATATAAATAAATAAATAATGTGCCTCCTTCTAACCAAAAGATGGCATTAAAATGTATCTTTAGACCTTCACAACAGTAATTCACAATAAACAGTATCTTGACTATGGTGACACAAGCCCCAGTGTCTCAGAATTTTGATGTCCTAACTCTGCAGGCTCCCCTTTTCGGTCACTAGTCTGCTCTGAGCAAAAAGGCTGAGTAGCAGTGACCTAAACTTGACGCTCCCCTATCGATGCTTTCCTGGAGAGAAGGAGTTAGGTGCTGTTCTTTTCCTAAACAGCAGAAAGGGAAGGTGTCATTTAGCGAAAGCTCTGCGCTGATCCAGCTGTATTTACCAAAACTTATTCCAGGATCTCTCCATATCCTTTCACAAGCCATTTCTTCTGCCTGCTTTTTCCGGTGTCAGTGATTCCTCTCCTACATAATGTGACCTCTGTAATATACTTAAAGTACTGCTGTGAACTAACTGCGAAACCTGGCCTAGTTCAAGAGGTCCCTGCTTATTGCAGAGGGGTTGGAACTAGACGACCTTTGAAGGTCCCTTCCAACCCAAACCATTCTGTGATTTTGTGATTCTAAATTCAGGGAATCCAAACGCTCTTGGTGCTGTCAGAAGTGTGAATACAGGAAGGCAGCAGGAGGAGGTGAGCTGCCAGAAGCTGGATGGGCATCTCCATCTCTTGTTTGCCTTGCTGCAGGAGTGAGTTAGGACGTTTTGTCTTCTTTGTCTTAGGACACTGTCTCAGGTTTGGCGTTTGCCCTAGAAGAAAGAAAATGGAAAAGGAGACAATTAGAACTTGCCTGTGGAACAGGTATCACCCCCTGGAGTAAGATGAGATCCACCACTAAGGGTTTGTGCTTCTGTGTCCAAGCCCCTTAAAAGCTGTAACTGAACCTAACGGCTGCTGGTACGTTGTGATCTTTCCACAAGTCCTCAGTGACTGGGGGCTTCCACGGCTTCTCTCGGGACCTTGTGGGCCCACCTTCCCCCACTCATCTAAACGCTGTTCCTTGCTTTCTACCATAGCAAGCAAGAGAAAACCCCTCAGTTAATGCCTGGTTTTCCTGAGCACTCAAGCTGCAGATTTTCAACGCGCTTGCGCCTTACAAGAGGTGTAGCTACCATTCACATGGGGGTGGTATAAGGGATCCAACCTCCTGCTGATGATTAAAGAGCGAAACAATCCGAGTTTATCCCATTAGCGAACAGAAACATCAGTAGCTGCCTGAGGAGACTGAGTCTGTGAGAACTTTACACTGCACGTTCGCTGGCTCAACTAAAACTCAGCTTTTGGATAAGCCACGCTCACTGAGAACAGGCAACTCACTTGTCTAGGATTGCCTTGACGATGAGCTTCACCCAGGGAGCGGTGGGCTCCAGGCAGACTTCCCGGCCATCCGTCAGGGTAGCTCTGCAACAGAGAAAGGAGGAAGGGAAAAGGTCAGGTCTGTTTAGGGAAGTCCAAGGCAATTTCCCTTTTCCCTCCCGACATCATTCTAGGTGTACACTGACATTTTCTTTACTTCAAGCTGCATCAGCTGAGGCTGTAGCCTAACATAAAGGTTTTGGGGTTTTTTTTTAAAGGTTTCATATCTTCTCGTACCTCTTTGAATGCATTAAACCATTTCAGGACTCTCATGCTTTCCAAAACCGATTCTTTCCCCCTGTCCCCTTTCTCCGGCTTGTGATGGTACTAAACTACAAGGGTGAAATCTTTCCATCCTCATTCACAAACTGCACTGCCCAGTCCACAGGAATTTTGCTACAACACAATTTCTGGAATTGTGACTGGATAATATGATCTGTGTGCTAAGGGAGTTTTTTCACTGACGAGTAGAACTGTGATCACTTGATTTGAGCTGGCCATCACATTCATGTTTTGATCAGTCAGCACGGCTCATGCATGAAATTAATTTCTCATCTGCTGGTGGAATTCAGAGTTTTAGAAGGTTCTTTGCTGTCTGATATGAGCTTGGGTTGCAATGTTTGCATGGGGTGCTTGAAAAGTGGAGCAGTCAAGACAAGACAGGCTTTCTATCACATAGCGTGCTGTCTGTCACAGCAACAGCGTTGCTGGTCTGCATTCTGAGCAGCTGCCGCAGGCTCACTCCATCTGTCAGTGAACTCTTACATCACCCTGAGTGCAAAATCGGTTTCCTTCTTGTTAAGTAACTGGGAGGATATTGCAAAAGCACTTACATGACTTCGACGTTCTTGCAGTGAGGTCCGCTGGGGATGAGGTTCACGTTGTGAATGAACTTGGGATGGATGAACTTGGAATGAGTGCCTATGCACTGGCACCGGAGCTCCATTGCTGAGCGTGGCAGGGCCTTACCTGCAAAACAAGAAGGAAAAATAAGGTGCACTCTTTTCCTCTTTCCACAGCAGAGAAACCTGGAATCACAGAATGGTTTGGGTTGGAAGGGACCTTAAGATCACCCAGTTCCAACCCCCGCCATGGGCAGGGACACCTCACATTAGACCATGTCACCCAAGGCTCTGTCCAACCTGGCCTTGAACACTGCCAGGGAACGTTCACCACTTCTTTGGGCAGCCTCTGTCAGGGCGTGTTCTTTTGCTTGCAGTATTCGAGGAGTTTCTTGCTGCACAGCACAGTACCTCTGCCATCAGCATTTGTGCTTGCAATGAGAGCTTTAGAAAGGATTTCTGTACCTTCTGTTCCCACTGCTGACATGAAGAGAAGGATCAGGACCACAGCCACAGCCTTGCCTGTCATGATGCAAGAGTGTTTCTCCCTCGTGTTCCACAGGCCTGGTGCTGTGATGAGGTGAGCCCCAAAGGTGGCCAGTGCTGGTGTCTTGGGACCTGCTGGGTTTTATACTGCCTCGGCCTCCCTGGCACACATGGGTCGTGCCAATGGAAACTCCAAACCTGTAACATGCTGCTGTGCCATGAGTCACGGGTGAGTGGGCAAGCCCCTTGCCCCAGATGACCATGAAACTGCTTTTCGTTAACGGAAAACACTTCCTTAATCAATGAAATAAATAGAAAAACACAGACTCTGTACACAGTTGCCCTGGACTTAGCTCTCTGGAATCTATAGGGGGGTCTGTAATACCCTTATTTCTCGTCATTATTTTCTTCTGTATCTTTGTCCTTTTGATGTTATTATTACCTTATTCCTTGTGACCTTCCACTTCTAGTAGAAGGCATTCATTCTGTGACTTTCCATCTGTGTCCTTGGGCTTTGATTTCATTTTAAGACACGACAGAAGTAGGAGCTAGCACTTTGTGGAAATGATAGGTACTAGAACTGGATTTTAATGGCCTCTCCTTGTCCTTATATGCAATTACATTCAAAAAAAAAAACACAACCCTTTCTTATATGCTAAGATAACTTCTGCAGAAACAGTATTTTTGGATACATTAAACCTAGCATCACTGAAACAAGCCACAGAATCCAGACTGACACATATTGAGAACTATTATTATGGTATGATAAATTGCTTTGCCTAATCAGATGGAGGTTTTTTGAGGATGACTGCTTCTTCTGAAGCCAAAGCTTCTTGGCTGTTTGCTGCTTTCAATTTGGGCAGAGGGAAATTGTAAAAGCTGCTGGAGGATTCTGCTTCTGCAATAAATTGGGGCACGTCTGCAAATTGAAATTTGATCCTCTAAAGAGATTTCTTCTGATTTTGATCAAATTAAAGGCAAAGTGAAGATGGGATCATGAAGAAGGTTTATTCGCATCAAGTCAGAGATGTACAGCCATTTTTATTAACAACAGAAAATGAAACTAAAACACAAGGCAATCCATTACTGTCATTCCACCCGGTAATGGAGACAGCCAAAGGAACAAAAAAAATGGATGTAGGTTTATCATGAAGGGCACAGGGGGCTCTGTGTGCCAGGCTGAATCCCCCACAACGTTACCGTACAGATGAGTGTCTGGAGTTTTACACAATTAGGTTTATAAATAGTCTTGGAGGACTTGTGGTAAACACAGCTGGAGCAGCAAATGTGAGCAGATAAGCCCTTAATTACAGCCCTCCTGTGTCAAGGCAGAGGTCTGACCACTGAGTATCTTCTCTTCAGTCATGACCACCAGCAGATGTATGGGGAAAGATCAAGTGTCTTTGAGACTTACCCATAGTGTCCCACTCAAGCCTGGTTTCATTTGATGCCTCCTGATTCTTTTACAGGTAATCAAGAAGCAGATATCGATCCTCATCGCTGAGTTCCACCTCCTTCAGAATTCTGTAGACCTTCATCGCATCTCCAGGCTGATATCTCTTTACAGAATGTCATGTTGCCTGATCGTAGCCAGGTTGTTCATTCCTGACTCTGGACTTTTCTTTCCCCTTGGCACACTATTTCCATGTACAGCCAACTGTTCACAGAAATGCAAACTAGCCTATCAATGGAAATGCCTTCTGGCCTGTGAACAAGGACAATAGGGAAGTATGCACTGCTATGCCTGAGGAGAGTTTCCAAATGAACACAAGAAACTGGTATTTGTCTTTGCTTTCATTAATGATGAAATTATTGGAGCTAAAATTCCTGCTTAGGTGTCGTACATCTCTCATAGATGACACTACGATTACACTATAACGAATCTTGATATGGAGTAGTGGGAACAACTGAGCAGAGCTGGGGAAGCCATGTTTTGATGTGTAATTTGAGAGGTAGTGAGTGGAAAATCTGGCCCATCAACAAAGGTAACATTCCTTCTGTGGTTAGAGGGAAGTCAGAAAGGATGAACTTTAAACGAGAAGTTCACATGTTCTGTAGTAAACCTTGTGACCTGGGTGAAAGAGAGGAGCTCCCATTTTGATTTAGTCGCAAGGAGCTAGTTTTGGAGATGTGAAGTGGGTGAATGAAAAGCTGCTGAGTTTCTAATGCATTCAGTCTCTGAATGCACAATTCCTAAGCCTTAAATAGAAGTACGGTAACAACGTCTGGAAGCCTCCAGCAGAACAAACACCTTTTTTCTCACACGGATCATACATACAGGTATCTTCCTAAGGCACTCAGTTAAGAGTTTTGCAGATCGTCTGCTGTATGCTTCTCCCCAGCTTTCCTGACCTGTGAGTGACCTGGAATTTACATTTCCATATGCTCCCATAAGCCGTGGGGAATTTCCTTCCCCTGGAGAATCCTTTGCACTGCTCTGTCCTCATCTCCTCAACGATTGCTCACCGGTGTCTTTAGAAACGCTGCCTCATGCCTAGATTTTTCAATCCAAACATGGAAAAGGTCATTTAGGAGTAGCCGAGCAGCTGAGTCGGTGAACGTGACAACTCATGTTGGGGTTTTTTTGAAGGATTATTAGGTTCAGCAGGAAAGGGTAGTCCTGCCTGAGCTTTAAATCGCCTTCAGGCAAATTCTTCCTCTTATTTTCCTACACTTCTGTGACCCTGTATGCCAAATCTATGCATAGTCTTAATCTGCAAAGGGGAAATGGGTCAACTTCTTTGTGTCTTTTTTGGGCAGTCTAGGTCTTCAGTGTCATCTGTATTTTGGTGGTGAGAATGTTTCTATACTGAACCTTCCCTGAGACAACCTGACTGACTTGAGAGGGCTGAACAGAGAACTTACAAATACCACAGACAGATGCCTTTTCCTCCAATTTCTTAATTAGGTGGCCACAACCCTTCCCAAGATTTGAAGTTTGCATAGCAAACTGAGCGACTTCTATGTGAAAGAGATGGGCTGAACGGCTGTAAACAGAAATGCAGCCGTGAAGTGCAGGTTAAGTACCTATCTGAGCTTCAGCAGTGCCTGGGTCAGCCCCCTACAGAAACAGTCTTTCTCTTTTGTTCAGTTAATATACAGTTCTGAAAGCTTAACTCATTGGGATGAGCCCTTCCTCTTGGGAAAGGCTCACTAAATTTGTGTGGTTGCCTCTGCCCCTCCTCCTGAAGGACACACTGGGTATTTACTGCCACTAACAGGAATGGAAATTGCATCCATTCATTTCTAGACTGAGTGCTGAGCATGGAGTGAAGCGTGTTTTCTGGACCAGTCCTGCACTGAGCAGGTGTTACAAAGGTCACTGTGAGAGTGCTTCAACAAAGGAGTGTTAATTAGTCACACCATTGCACAAAACCTTCTGAGAACAAGGATGAGAACCTGAGCTCTGCTGTACCACAGAGCTACTTCCTCACAGTGCAGGAGATGATGATCCCTATTCCTGTGTTGTCCATGCGGCCCATGGTTCTTGCTGTAGTTGCAACACCTATGCTGGTGAACACTTTTTTCCACTTCCACTGCTGATGAAATCTCTGGTTTAGACGCAGAAGAAGCACCTCCGAGCTGTGTTGCACGCACCCCCGGCACGTGGGTCTCCTTGCAGCACAACTGAGCATCCAGCAATACACAGATCTATAGCACATCTAAGCCATCACTCTCACTTCCTTCTCCCTCCGCTGAGTTTTCTGTTAGCCAGCTTAACTTCCCTCCTTTCCCTTAGCTGTTCTGGGTCCTAGTGCTATGCATTTAACACTCCCCCTTTAGCTGGACCTCCAAAAGTCATTAATGGTGGTGCTGAGCATTGCTTCAGCAAAACCCTGGAGCTTTTGGGGGGGTTAAGCATTAAGGAATCCCATTCCTGTTGTTCTGCCAGGTAAAGGATACAGTCATAGGAACAAAGCAGAACATCTAAGGTTGACTCAGAACTTTATTCAGAGTTTTCAGCAGTCAGAAGGAATCCAAGATTGCAGTCCTTCCTTTCTGAGCCCTTTGGCCCATTCACAATACAATCGAAAGCCGTCTACTGGTTGGGTTTGTTGGAAAATATCTGCCTTTGTATATTCCTGGGGTTTCCCCGTGGATGTAGTAACTGCATAGGAAATGAAGTCATCTCCAGAAAGGGAAGCAGTATTAGGAAAAAAAACAAAAAGAAGAAAAGAAAGAAAATGGACAGGATGCTGCCTGAAGCATGACCAGATGTTCACACTACCAACAGGCAGCAACTTTTCCAAATAAAAAGTGACCGCTGTGGTTTAATTGCATTAGCTTCATTTTTAAGGCAAAAAGATAATCGCAGCAGTAGGATTAATCAGGGGCTTTCCAGTATTTCAGCTGATATCACCACATGTTGTCTTTCATATCAAACACATACCTTTTTTCATTAACCATCTGAAGAAACTGAAAACCAGTTACAACAGAGGAACCAAATGGCTCTAAAATATTTTCTTTGAAGTATCTAGGCCAGGACTTAAAGGACTGAGCAGAAACAGGAGCTGAAAATGAGGACAGGACTAAAGAAGCTACTCGAGGAGTAGCACTTGCTCACACTCCCTGCCCTCTCTTTTGCGGTTTCTATCCCCTCAGCTGTGCCTGAACTACAAGTCTGTTTGCTAGGCAGCGTTTATCTCCCTGAGGGAGGGGGATAAAATAATGTCCAGTTTTCCAAAGCCGTTGTATTTTGCCAACCAGAATTAACAACCCTGTGGTACATGGACAGTACAAAGAAAATCAGTGGAGTCACACTTTGGCATTGGGTCTACAACTGCAGAGAACAAGGTCCCGAGCTCAGAGGCAGGGAGATGATGTGAAGCTCAACAACTAGTAGGAGACAGAAGAGTTTGCATTGGGCTCAAATGCCCATGTGCAAATCATCAAGACGTTTATTGCTGAAGTTTCAGCTGTATGGAGGGAAAATCAGTCCAGACTCCAGAGAGGCGTCTCCTACGCGGGCATTTATTTCCACTGGTGAAGTATCTGCCCTGCTGAGTAAATGGTATCAATTTTTGCAGTTTAATTGTGTTTGTTCTGCTCTGTGGCATGTCGGGTTTGAGTATTTGCCATGGAAGAGATTGGTTTTTCCCTGCTAATAGGTACAAATGAGGATTTGCATTGCAGCTGCACCCAGGTATTCTGCTTCCTGCTGCTGCTGGTACAGACACTGGACAGATGTTAGGAAGAATGGCTGGGATAGGAGCAGACCCCAGGTCCTGTCTTTTCCCACTCAGTCTTGCTCCTCAAGGAAAAGGAGTAGAAGCAGCACCTTTGGTGAACGCTTCTGTGACTGGTAACACAGCGCTGAAAGGTAATGCTTTTCAGGAGACAGGCTTTCCCTCTTTTTTCCTTCTTTTCATGTATATCAAACTGAAAACCCCAGGGAATACTTTACGCCTGACTTCTTGGCATCTTCTGCTATGGAGAACTTCCTTTAATTCAAAAGATCAGAAGTTACCTGCAGGTCAGACAAAGGCTTTAAGTATGTCCTGTTCTGCCTGCTCACACTCCTCATAGATACGTAGCAGCAAACCAGAACACCTGTGTGGCAGGGAGAGTTTGGGAACTTGGGCTTTTTTTGCTCCAAGCACTCACAGGTAGCTCTGGATTTTTTAAGGCCCAGTAGTACACAGTTCATATTCTTTAAGCCTCCATGGACTGTCTGCAGTATTACAGCACTTTTTGAAAGCAACCTATTTGTGTGCAAAGTTGCCCAGATTTTGTGAAATTGAAACGAACAATACCATTGTTTAGCTGTGTAAATCTGTGTCTGACCATCTTGGTAGTTACACACTGAATCATCTCTCCTCACATGCTGAATTCCTAGGGCATTTGCAGCTCACCCTGGTGCTGTGGGGAAAGCGATGAAGCTAATTCTTTAACTCTCCAAAAGGAAATTACTTGACAGTCAGAGCAGCCATTTCTAATCTGACCTAAACACTTCCTACCCAGAGCCGTCTTCTTAATCTAAGGTACATCCTATCTCGGTAAGACTGAGCTGTGTACACACTGGGACTGTGGGTCTGATGTTTACCAAACCACCATCAACCCAGACTTGAGCTTGCTGGAATTGCCACAGTTAGAACTGCAAGTGGTTTTATACCTTTAGCAGTTCCTAAGGTGTGCCCTGAACTTCTGAGAGCCCTAATCTCCCTCTGTCATGCCCACCCTACCCTCTCTTCAGTATCATGCTTCAGTGCTTGTCCTTTTGGCCTTAGATTCTCCTTGAATAAAAGGCATCTTCTCCTATTTGTTGCAGAAGAAGTATTTGTCATTGGGATTCAAGTAAAGATATTACCCTTAGGTATCACTGTTTCTCTTACTTCCACCCCAGAGCTAATTTGCTCTTATAAAAAGTAACGTAATACAGGAATTTACCAACTTCAAATTTAGCATAAACAGCTGTGTTGAAACACACCGTGAGTAGTCAATGCCCAACCCAAATGTCTGAATCTTTACTGTAGATCAAGGATATAAATCTACAGCAAGGAGCCTGATTTTCCCCAGCCCTTTCTTCCAGAAGGTCTTCTGATACCTATTGATAAATCCAGTTCCAGAAGAGTTAACCAGGAAGCCATTCATTATGAGAGTAAGGAATGCTCTGGGAGTAGTCGCTGAGCCAAACATTCAATCACCCACACAAAACAATATCCCTTCCCCATTCTTCTTCAATGTAATAACCACCAAGGAGCTTGGGAACTGGTAAGAGCCATTCTAAGCTGTCCAGTATATCTGTCATCATTTTTATTTCTGAAGCAGCCTGCATGACTGCACACTGACTGTCTTTCTTATGGTTCATCCTGTCAATCACGCATATTCTTCAGCAAAGATTCATACTGCTTCTGCAAAGTCTCCATGATTTCTGCAGTTTTGGGGGACAAAAACTCCTTGGGTACTAAGATGTCCCCCAGGAATGTTTCTCAAAGACGGTCAGAGAGTAAATGAGACCTAGGACCCTTTCTTCTTGGTTAGACTTTATGTTTGCACCTACTTTTTGGCTTTGATGAGGTATAAAAGGTTCTCTCCTGAAAAGATGGTCATCATTTTCTAGTTTTACTGATCTGCCTGAAGCATTTGTCCAAGTTCTGTTCCACCAAATCCACTGAGGATTTGCCAGTGGAGATACTTAAGATACTATGAGACATATTTTTTCTTCTTCATGCTTACTGCATCCTTCCTAGAAATCTTTGAGATGGTTCAAAAGAAACTCTGCGTTGGAAGTACTGATGTCCAATGGCACCGCAGGTGTCATCTAACCAGACATCATTACCCTTTCCTGAGCCAGACGGAGAATCAGTTTCACAGAAGTCATGAGAGAATAAGGTTGGAAGAGCCCTTTGCAGAACGCCCTGCCCACGCTCATACGAATACATACACACACACGCATCCTGCCTATTTGAAGCAAGGTCAACTACAGCAGGTTGCTCAGGACTGTGTCAATGAGTATCTCTAAGGATGGAGACTTCACAACCTTTCTATGCCTTCTTTTTGTGTTAGAGTTTTGTCAGGAGCTCCGTGTTGGCTGATTGCTGGTGAGCACGGTGAGCTCCAACGGTAATTAGTGGCAATTACTAAGTGCCATATTCAAGGCATTTGACTGTCCAGCCTGAGTATGTACGTACTTAGGTACAATTGTGTTAACTTGGAGCCATCTTTGGAGAAAGCTTTAGGTTACACATGTGAAACTGCAGCGGTCCTGTGACAACGCTGCACCTCTTGGTTGTTTCTGGAATTTTTAGATGCTTTTCTGTGTGAGATGAAAGTCACTCAGGTGCTGGAGAGGCACTCTTCATCAGGGAATATAGTGATGGGTCAAGGGGTGATGGATTTAAACTGAAACAGGGGAGGTTCAGGTTAGATCTAAGGAAGAAGTGTGATGTGGTGAGGCACTAGCACAGGCTGCCCAAAGAACTGATGAATGCTCCATCCCTGGCAGTGTTCAAGGCCAGGTTGGACAGAGCCTTGGGCGACATGGTCTAGCGTAAGGCATCTCTGCCCACGGCAGGGGGTTGGAACTGGATGATCTTAAGGTCCTTTCCAATCCAAACCATTCTGTGATTCTATGATTCTATGACTTTGGAAAGAAGTATGGAGACAATAAAACTGTCTAATTGCGTGTACCGTGAGCAGTGACAGCGACTCAAGTGCTTTGTCTCATTCTGTACAAGCAGTGGTCAGTTGTCAAACACTGGACGATTATTAGTTCCTAAGGATTTGTTTTGTGCTTTAGCACAACAGTGTTTTTGATTAGGAATGATTACTAAACAAAAGTTTGAAAACAATTTCCTCCTAGCAAACATTGCAAAATGAGCAGGATGTGCACTTGTTGATTTGAACGTCACTGTTCACCTTTCACACCAGTTTTTGAAGGATGCCACAGAAGTGTGGGAAATAGCAACAGATTACACCGGACTCATAGCCTTTGTTATTATAATCTTTACGTAATAAAGCTCGAGTTTCAAGGTACATAACTGGACAGATAGGGGAAAAAAGTAAGAGTTCTGGAGTATATTTTGCAGCATCAATAAATTTTTAGTCTTTTATGCCCAGTTTCAAGATAAAACTCAATTTATCATCAACCTTTGAAGCATTGTCTACTGAACAACAGATTCAGAATGAAAAAGATGGCATTTTCTTTGTTGCTCTGCCATAAACCCACCTGCCATTGTAGACGTGAAGTTCCCATCCCAAGCTTTCTATCACAGTAGTACTTTCCTCATGTAGTTTTTCACTGGTGTTTGTGATAATTCTGTATGAAGTTTGTCATGAAAAACTGTGTGTCATGTCTTAAACTCACCGTAGTGCACTCTGAAAGGAATGCTTGTCATTCCATATAAGCCAGTGCACGTCCTACTCTTTTCACAACCCGGTCTGAAAGGAAATGCCAAATCTTATGGTAATCACCCAAAAGAAATTTCAGATGAAAAGCATGTGTCTATAGCAGAAGGCGTAAGAGCATAGAAGTCTGGTTTTCACACACACTGTTTGAGTACTCCTGTGGTTTGCTGACAGTAAGAAGGATAAGCCAGGTGGCACAAGTTCAGCAACGAATGAATCGCAGCCTTCTGAAGATACTAAAAATTACATTTTAATGTTTAGGCAGAACATTAAGGCAAGTCCTGTTGCACCATGGTGAGTTCCTCAGAGTTCTCCTGTATTGGCCTCTCTTATTTCTTCTCTGAATCAAAGATATTTTCCAATAATCAACAGTTATTGTGCTCTTTTGCCATGTTTGGGGCAGATTAATGCAGAAAAGAATAGTATTTCTCATTAGCATGCTTTCACATCAGAGTTTCAATGGAGGACTTTTGGGACTTACTTTGGGATCTGTGAATAGGGATGGGCTGAGGGTTTGGAGGCTTTTATTTCACTGCAATGGTGGTAATTTCATTTTTAGGCTGACTTTTCTTAGTTTTTTTTGCAAAGGTCCCATTTTACTCTCTGGTTCTGTGACAGTGGTAGGGAAATAACTAAGGAGATGGAGCAAAAGCTTCACTACAGAGGTGGGAGCAAAAGGCCAGGGTTGAGGAAGACACAAGAACTTTTTGCTGGCTTCCCCAAAGCTGTATGTCCCAAACTACATCCTCAGTTGTAACAACAGAGCCTAGACAAGGATTTACTGTAAGCCATTGTATGAAGCATCAGTCACTGCTGTATTGGCTGGCTGATGATGTCTGAAGGATCATCAGTGAGTGATCTGAAGCCTTACAGAGCTAAGGTCCTGTCAAATTAAGATACATGACACAATGGAATTACAAGACCTCATGACATTTTTACCACTGAACAAAAGCTGTCTCTGCTAAGCCTCATTATCCATGGCTCACTTCATCTTATGGCAAGTTCAGTTGTTGGCTCTTCCTGCAAGCAGCTATGGGTGTGAATTAACGAAGTGTTGGGTATCTTTAATCATCTGCTGAATCCCTCAACCTCCACAGCAGGCGAGGCTACCAGGTACTCAGTGGTGCCCAGGAGCAGTCAGACTATGCTGTTACCATTTCTAGTTGTGTGTCTGCTATCACAACCACAGCATTACAGCTAGATTCTTGTGTTGCACGTGACTGCTATGGTATAAACGGAAGACAAG
>NW_026637494.1:0-3103 GCF_028554395.1 Pezoporus wallicus
ACAAGCACGGCCTGGAGCTGACACCCTCTCCGCCGCTTTAAACCCACTCAGGAATAGGCGCGAACACGAGACAAAGGGCTGACGAACCCCCCCCCCCCCGGCGTGTACCAGCCCCGCAGGCTCCTCCCCTCTGCTCTAAGGTCACTGGATAAACGAGAACCGGGAGGCGGCGGAAGCAGCCCGAACGAGGACCTGAGGAGCCTCACCCGGAGCCGATCCCCGCCTTCCCCCCGCACCTCGGGCCTGCTCTTGGTGTGGGCCTTGCGGGGCCCCCTCACAGCCTCCGCCATGGCCATGCTCTGCCCCACCACCAAGACGTGGCAACGGCGGCTGCGGACGGAAGTAGGGGTATCATGACACCGCCCCACCCGCTCCCTTCCCATCAGCAGATCGAAGGTTATGTGAAAAACGGAAGAACGCAACGCAGAACGCAGAGCCGGTAGGCGGGGCCTGGCCGCCAGGCCTGGCCTGGGTGAGGCAGGTCTGCTGTCAGGAGGGGAGCAGGCTTGGGGTAGGCTCAGATATATGCTCCTATGGGAAGGCTAGGTGATGGGCGGATTGACTCCACAACTCGTTAAAGTTGTAAAGTAGGTATGCTTTTTATTCAGTGCTGAGACGCACGGGGATAATTCCTCAAAGTCATGCATACCTCAGTGTTGTTTCCCTCTACATTTATTCTCTAAAGTTCATTTAAAGTTCATTTATTCTCTAAAGTTCATATATTCATAAGGTTGCACAACACGCCTATACATATTCATGTCCTATCCCTGCTTCATATTATAACGAGCCAGAAGGTCCTCTGCACCTGCACAGTGCCCCCTCTGGTCATGGGTAGGGGTCTCAAGATGAAGTAACTGAGTCTTCTTCCTGTGGGTAGGGGTCTTCAAGATTAAGTAAATGGGTCTTCCTCTTCTTGCACTTTTCACTTTTCAGTCTTCACATATGGCCTTAGGGTTTGGTCGGTATCCCAGCCATAAACCATCTGCTTCTCCCCCTTATCAGTTCCTTATCAATAGCTGCTTATCAATAGCATCAAGTGTCTGCATTTCCTTATCAATAGCTGCTTATCAGTACGACCAAGTGTCTGCTTTTCCTTATCAATAGGATCAGGTGCCTTTGTTCTGCTTAGCAGGCATTTACAACAGACAATAGTTTTGTTTAAGCAAGCAAATTCCTCTAACCCCCTTGTACAAACCCCCTGTACATTGGTCAACTCTCTGCATCATAGGCTCCTTAGTAAGGGCCTGGGGGAGGTTGGACTACTTCATAGGAGCCTGTGGGGAGGCCAGGCCCCTCTGTATGTGTTTGAGATGAGGATCGGCCCTCCCACAAGGGCCTGTGGGGGAACAGTATCCTTTATAAAGTGCTGTGTGGAGGCCAAGCTTCTCTATAGGAGCCTGGAAGGGAGCTGGGTTCACCTGCTGAGCATGGGATTTGAGGCCAGGATCATCTCTAGGAACCAGGGAAGAATCCAAACTTCTCTATAAGGGAGTGGCAAGGCTTCCCCTAAAAGGACTGGCAGGGAGGCAAGGCTCATCTATGGAAGCCTAGGAGGAGGGCAGGTTCCCCTCTATGGACCTGTGAAGGAGCCACGCTCTGCTATAACGCTCCAGGGGAGGGAGCAGGGTGCGGGTTAGGGAGGGAGGGTACTATATAGGACTCTGGGAGAAGGCCTGGTGTCTCTATAAGGGTCTGTGGGGAGGTCAAGCAGCCGCTATAGGGAATGTGAGGTAAGAAACCAAGCCCCCACATAGATGAGACCCTACAGAGCTCAGTCCCTCCTTGCAGAAGACATTGTAGTCAAAGACCTAATGATCTTGAACAGGTAATGTCCACTCTCTTAGGCCTTGTACTTGGCCTTGAGAAGACCCTTTGTTATCAACATCATGTTTCATTTATAATACCTGTGGGAAAGGGAAATTGTGTGTGGGACGAAGCAGAGATGATCCTGACCAGGAGCCCATTGCACATTATGGAGCTAGTGACACCCTGCAGCTGTGGGATGAGCTTGCCCATCTCATGGTAACGGGGTTTATGGGCAGCTCCTGCCTGATACTGACACACCAGCTGCCAGGGCCTGCCTGTATCTGGAAATGCAGCAAGTTCCCACGTGAACTTCCTTCATGACTAATGCTGTTTTCTTGTGATGCTTTATGTATTAGCTCATAGGACCAAAAAGGAAAAGCTCCAACTCTATCTGAAGGCAGGGTGCCCAGCATCTGAAGGGACATAAGATTTATATGCCACCTGTATCCCTCTTCTCAGTCTGTCTTATTAAAGCAGCAGTGGCCTCTCTGTCCCTAGGGGGGAAGGCAGGAGCTGTGCAGCTGGTTATCAGGGTCTCTTGTTAGGCCCTTCCCTTCTATGGGTATCTGGGAGGAAGACAGACCCCTCTAGAGAGGCCTGTGAGGAAACTCAGCCTGACTCTAGGGGAGCAGGGGGAGGCTAAAGTCTTGGTGTGTTCTGTCCCAGAGCTGTTGTGGTATTGAGTAAGCAGGAAATAAAGGCTGAGCAAGGATATGCTCGTGTAGGCTTCCTCCCAGGAGAAGGAACCTGAACATCCTAGGGTGCTTTGAAGGTGTACCAGCCCTAGCCTAGATAAAAAAAAAGTGAATATGACATCTTTCAGAAGAAAGATAGCCACCACGCAAGTCTCAAAACTTAATCATAGAAGATGTATGTGAAAAGACTACAGCAGGGTCCTTCAGCAGAATATTTCTACACTTGGTCTTTCAGAAATAAAAATGGACAGCCGATTCCTTCGCATGTGCACTTTGCACAGTCCGTTGTAGTGCATCAGGAGAGATGTTTAAGCTCACTGCCATCTTCTCCGCAGAAGGAAATACAGTAAAAGCTCCGGGAACTGTTTGGCTTAGACATGCACTGAAGTCACGCAGATTCAACTTGAAGAACGCATAAATCAGCAACTCCCGTTGCTCTAAAGTTAGTCACCTGGCACCAGGTTTAAATAGCTGAACTGTGTGCTGGTCCCCTTATCCTCCATCCCTGTGCCGTAAGGCACTGAGGAGCTTCTCTAAGCAATGCTGCACATGAGGATATGAGAGAGACCAGCAGCCCTGCAGCACATGAGTTTCTGAATCAA
>NW_026637495.1:0-3083 GCF_028554395.1 Pezoporus wallicus
ATATTTAATACACACCAGCTCAGTATAATGCAATCCACCCCAGTTTAACCCAGCCCAGCCCCGTTTCATCCAGCCCAGCCCAGTTCAGCTCACTCTAGCACAGTTTAACCCTGTCCAGCCTAGTTTAATCCACTCCAGATCAGTTCAATCCATCCCAGCCCAGTTTAACCCACTCCAGCCCAGTTTAACCCACTCCAGCCACATTTAATACACTCCAGCCCAGTTTAACCCAGTGCAGCCCAGTTTAACCCAGGCCAACCCACTTTGATACAGCCCAGCTCAGTTTGATCCTCCCCAGCCCAGTTCAGTTTACTCCAGCACAGTTTAACCCAGTCCAGCTCACTTTGATCCAGCCCAGCCCACTTCAGTTCACTCTAGCACAGTTTAAGCCAGTCCAGCCCAGTTTAACACAGTCCAGCTCAGTTTAAACACAGTCCAGCTCAGTTTGATCGAGCCCAGCCCAGTTTATCCCAGTCTAGCTCACTTTCATCCTGCCCAGCCCACTTCAGTTCACTCTAGCACAGTTTAACCCTGTCCAGCCCAATTTAATTCAGTCCAGCTCAGTTCAATCCATCCCAGCCCAGCCCAGTTTAACCTGAGCCAGCCCAGTTTGATACAGCCCAGCCCAGTTTAACCCAGTCCAGCCAGTTTAACCCAGTCCAGCCCAGTTTGATCCACTCCAGTCCAGTTTAACCCAGTCCAGCCATATTTAATACACTCCAGCCCTCAGTCCAGTCCAGCCCAGCCCAGCCAGCCCAGTTTAACCCAGTCCAGCCCAGTTTACCCAGTCCAGCCCAGCCCAGCCCAGCTCAGTATAATTCCAGCCCAGTTTAACCCTGTCCAGCCCAGTTTGATACAGCCCAGCCCAGTTTAACCCAGTCCAGCCCAGTTTGATACAGCCCAGCCCACTTTAACCAAGTCCACCCAAGTTTAACCCAGTCCAGCCCAGTCTAATACAGCCCAGCCCAGTTTAACCCAGTCCAGCCATATTTAATAAAGCTCCAGCCCAGTATAATCCACTCCAGCCCAGTTTAACCCAGTCCAGCCCAGTTTTACCCCAGGCCAGCCCAGTTTAACCCAGGCCAGCCCAGTTTAACCCAGTCCAGCTCACTTTCATCCTGCCCAGCCCACTTCAGTTCACTCTAGCACTGTTTAACCCAGTCAAGCCCACTTTAACCCAGTCCACCTCAGTTCAATCCAGCCCAGCCCAGTTTAAGTTTAACCAGTTCAGTCCAGCCCAGTCCAGCTCAATTTAACCCAGCGCAGCCAAGTTTAACCCAGTCCAGTTCAGTTTAATCCAGGCCAGCCCACTTTAGTCCAGGCCAGCCCAGTTTAATACACTCCATCTCAGTTTAATCCAGTCCAGCCCAGCTTCACCCAGTCCAGCTCAGTTTAATCCAGCCCAACTCAGTTTGACACACTCCAGCCCAGTTTAATCCAGACAAGCCCAGTTTAACCCAGTCCAGCTCAGTTTAACCCAGTCCAGCCCAGTTTAATCCACTCCAGCTAAATTTAATCAAACCCAGCGCAGTTTAACACAGTCCAGCCCACTTTAGTTCACAGCAGCAGAGTTTAACCCAGCCCAGTCATGTTTAACCCAGTCCAGCTGTGTTTAATCCAGGCCAGCTCAGTTTGATCCAGTCCAGCTCAATTCAATCCAGCTCAACCCAGTTTGATCCAGTCCAGCTCAGTTCAATCCAGCCCAGCCCAGTTTAACCCAGTCCAGTTCACTTTCATAATGCCCAGCCCACTTCAGTTCACTCTAGCACTGTTTAACCCAGTCAAGCCCACTTTAACCCAGTCCACCTCAGTTCAATCCAGCCCAGCCCAGTTTAACCCAGTCCAGCCCAGTCCAGCTCAATTTAACCCAGCGCAGCCAAGTTTAACCCAGTCCAGTTCAGTTTAATCCAGGCCAGCCCACTTTAGTCCAGGCCAGCTTAATACACTCCATCTCACTTTAATCCAGTCCAGCCCAGCTTCACCCAGTCCAGCTCAGTTTAATCCAGCCCAACTCAGTTTGACACACTCCAGCCCAGTTTAATCCAGACAAGCCCAGTTTAACCCAGTCCAGCTCAGTTTAACCCAGTCCAGCCCAGTTTAATCCACTACAGCTAAATTTAATCAAACCCAGCGCAGTTTAACACAGTCCAGCCCACTTTAGTTCGCAGCAGCAGAGTTTAACCCAGCCCAGTCATGTTTAACCCAGTCCAGCTGTGTTTAATCCAGGCCAGCTCAGTTTGATCCAGTCCAGCTCAATTCAATCCAGCTCAACCCAGTTTGATCCAGTCCAGCTCAATTCAATCCAGCTCAACCCAGTTTAATCCAGTCCAGCTCAGTTCAATCCAGCCCAGCCCAGTTTAACCCAGGCCAGCCCAGTTTGATACAGCCCAGCCCAGTTTAACCCAGTCCAGCCCAGTTTAACCCAGTCCAGCCATATTTAATACACTCCAGCTCAGTATAATCCACTCCAGTCCAGTTTAACCCAGCCCAGTTTAAACCAGTCCAGCTATATTTAATACACACCAGCTCAATCTACTCCACTTTAACCCAGTACAGCCCAGTTTTACCCCACTACAGCCCAGTTTTACCCCACTACAGCCCAGTTTAACCCAGGCCAGCCCAGTTTAACCCAGTCCAGCTCACTTTCATCCTGCCCAGCCCACTTCAGTTCACTCTAGCACTGTTTAACCCAGTCAAGCCCACTTTAACCCAGTCCACCTCAGTTCAATCCAGCCCAGCCCAGTTTAACCCAGTCCAGCCCAGTCCAGCTCAATTTAACCCAGCGCAGCCAAGTTTAACCCAGTCCAGTTCAGTTTAATCCAGGCCAGCCCACTTTTGACACACTCCAGCCCAGTTTAATCCAGCCAAACCCAGTTTAACCCAGTCCAGCTCAGTTTAACCCAGTCCAGCCCAGTTTAATCCACTACAGCTAAATTTAATCAAACCCAGCGCAGTTTAACACAGTCCAGCCCACTTTAGTTCACAGCAGCAGAGTTTAACCCAGCCCAGTCATGTTTAACCCAGTCCAGCTGTGTTTAATCCAGGCCAGCTCAGTTTGATCCAGTCCAGCTCAATTCAATCCA
>NW_026637496.1:0-3112 GCF_028554395.1 Pezoporus wallicus
CCCATACACTAACGATGCTGTACCCCATTAACTGATTAACGATGCTGTACCCCATACACTAACGATGCTATGTGTCCCTGTTTAGGGTGCCGGTGTGATGTCCCTGTACCCCATACACTAACGATGCTGTACATTAACGATGCTGTACCCCATACACTAACGATGCTATGTGTCCCTGTTTAGGGTGCCGGTGTGATGTGTGATGTCCGATGCTGTACCCCATACACTAACGATGCTATGTGTCCCTGTTTAGGGTGCCGGTGTGATGTCCCTGTACCCCATACACTAACGATGCTATGTGTCCCTGTTTAGGGTGCCGGTGTGATGTCCCTGTACCCCATACACTAACGATGCTGTAACGACACTAACCTGTACCCCATACACTAACGATGCTGTACACTAACGATGCTGTACCCCATACACTAACGATGCTATGTACTGTTTAGGGTGCCGGTGTGATGTCCCTGTACCCCATACATTAACGATGCTGTACATTAACGATGCTGTACCCCATACACTAATGATGCTATGTGTCCCTGTTTAGGGTGCCGGTGTGATGTCCCTGTACCCCATACACTAACGATGCTGTACATTAACGATGCTGTACATTAACGATGCTGTACCCCATACACTAACGATGCTATGTGTCCCTGTTTAGGGTGCCGGTGTGATGTCCCTGTACCCCATACACTAACGATGCTGTACATTAACGATGCTGTACCCCATACATTAACGATGCTATGTCCTGTTCCAGGGCGCGGGTGTGATGTCCCTGTACCCCATACACTAACGATGCTGTACCCCATACATTAACGATGCTATGTACCGTTCCAGGGTGCCGGTGTGATGTCCCTGTACCCCATGTATTAACGATGCTGTACCCCATACACTAACGATGCTGTACCCCATACACTAACGATGCTGTACCCCATACATTAACGATGCTATGTGTCCCTGTTTAGGGTGCCGGTGTGATGTCCCTGTACCCCATACACTAACGATGCTGTACCCCATACATTAACGATGCTATGTCCTGTTCCAGGGCGCGGGTGTGATGTCCCTGTACCCCATGTATTAACGATGCTGTACCCCATTAACGATGCTGTACCCCATACACTAACGATGCTATGTCCTGTTCCAGGGCGCGGGTGTGATGTCCCTGTACCCCATGTATTAACGATGCTGTACCCCATACATTAACGATGCTGTACCCCATTAACGATGCTATGTACTGTTTAGGGTGCCGGTGTGATGTCCCTGTACCCCATGTATTAACGATGCTGTACCCCATTAACGATGCTGTACCCCATTAACGATGCTATGTCCCGTTCCAGGGTGCCGGTGTGATGTCCCTGTACCTCTTCACGAAGCGCTTCGCGGAGGAGGACCCGTTCCGCGCACCGCCCGCGCTGCTCCGCCCGCGCCTGAGCGCATGCTCGGGGCTGTCGGGGCAGTTCCTGCAGCCGCGCGCCTGGCCCCGCCCCCGCAGCCCCTCCGAGGCCTCCTCCGACGTCTCCATCCGGATGACCCAGAGTTACCCCCCCGCCATCAAGTACCCGCCCCGGGCGCGGCTCAGCACCTCCCCCTGCTGAGCGCAGCGGGAACTGCAGGCACCGACGGGAACAACAACGGGGGAACAACGGGGGAACAACGGGGGAGCAACGGGGGAACAATGAGGGGGAACAACGGGGGAGCAACGGGGGACCAATGAGGGGGAACAACGGGGGAACAATGGGGGAACAACGGGGGAACAAAGGGGGAGCAACCAGGGACCAAAGAGGGGAAACAACGGGGGAACAACGGGGGAACAACGGGGGAGCACCGGGGGAACAATGAGGGGGAACAACGGGGGACCAACGGGGGAACAACGGGGGAGCAACGGGGGAACAATGAGGGGAAACAACGGGGGAACAACGGGGGAACAACGGGGAACAACGGGGGAACAACGGGGAACAATGAGGGGGAACAATGAGGGGGAACAACGGGGGAACAACGGGGGAACAATGAGGGGGAACAATGGGGGAACAATGAGGGGGAACAACGGGGGAACAACGGGGGAACAATGAGGGGGAACAACGGGGGAACAACGGGGGAACAATGAGGGGGAACAACGGGGGAACAATGAGGGGGAACAACAGGGGAACAACGGGGGGGAACAATGGGGGAACAACGGGGGAACAACGGGGGAACAACGGGGGAACAACGGGGGAACAATGAGGGGGAACAATGAGGGGGAACAACGGGGAAACAACGGGGGAACAACGGGGGAACAACGGGGGAACAATGAGGGGGAACAATGGGGGAACAACGGGGAAACAACGGGGGAACAATGAGGGGGAACAACGGGGAAACAATGAGGGGGAACAATGAGGGGGAACAACGGGGAAACAATGAGGGGGAACAATGAGGGGGAACAACGGGGGAACAACGGGGGAACAACGGGGGAACAACGGGGGAACAATGAGGGGGAACAACGGGGGAACAACGGGGGGGGGGAACAATGGGGGAACAACGGGGGAACAATGGGGGAACAATGGGGGAACAATGGGGGAACAACGGGGGAACAAGTGGGGGAACAACGGGGGGAAACAACGGGGGAACAACGGGGAAACAACGGGGGAACAACAGGGAAACAACGGGGGAACAACGGGGGAACAACGGGGGAACAATGAGGGGGAACAACGGGGGAACAACGGGGGGGAACAATGGGGGAACAACGGGGGAACAATGGGGGAACAATGGGGTAACAACGGGGGAACAACGGGGGAACAATGAGGGGGAACAATGGGGTAACAACAATGGGGTAACAATGGGGCGTAACAACAGTGGGGTGATGGCAAGGGTAAAAACAATGGGGTAACAACACTGGGATAACAATGGGGTAACAACAATGGGATAGCGGTGGGGTAACAACGGTGGGGTAACAATGGGATAACAATGGGATAGCAGCAAGATAGCAATGGGATAGGGATAATGGGTTAGGGATAATGGGAATGATGGGGTAATGGGATAATGGGATACAGGAATAGGGATAATGGGATATGGGATGAAAATGATGGAATATAGGATATGGGGTTAATGGGACAGGGGAATAGGGGTAATGGGATAATGT
>NW_026637497.1:0-309 GCF_028554395.1 Pezoporus wallicus
AGCGACAGCACCCATACCGCTGCACTGGGACCCTGCAGTGACAGCACCCATAGCGCTGCACTGGAACACAAAGGGACAGCACCCATAGCGCTGCACTGGGACCCTGTAGTGACAGCACCCATAGCGCTGCACTGGGACACACAACGACAGCACCCATAGCGCTGTACTGGGACCCTGCAGTGACAGCACCCATAGAGCTGCACTGGGACACACAGGGATAGCACCCATAGCGCTGCACCGGGACACAGCAACAGCACCCATACCGCTGCACTGGGACACAGCAACAGCACCCATAGCGCTGCACTGGAA
>NW_026637498.1:0-3093 GCF_028554395.1 Pezoporus wallicus
CCCATTGACTGCCATTGACACCCATTGACTGCCGTTGGCACCCATTGGCACCCATTGACTTCCATTGGCACCCATTGACTCCCATTGAGTGCTGTTGGCACCCATTGACGCCCATTGACTTCCATTGACACCCATTGACTGCCATTGACACCCATTGACTGCCATTGACACCCATTGACTGCCGTTGGCACCCATTGGCACCCATTGACTCCCATTGGCACCCATTGACTCCCATTGAGTGCCGTTGACACCCATTTGCACCCATTGACTGCCGTTGACGCCCATTGAGTGCCGTTGACTTCCATTGATATCCATTGAGTGCCATTGACTTCCATTGATACCCATTGACTGCCATTGGCACCCATTGACGCCCATTGAGTGCCATTGACTGCTGTTGACTCCCATTGACACCCATTGACGTCCATTGACTCCCATTATCACCCATTGAGTGCTGTTGACACCCATTGACTGCCATTGGCACCCATTGACTGCCATTGACACCCATTGACATCCATTGACTTCCATTGGCACCCATTGGCACCGATTGACTGCCATTGACACTCATTGACGCCCATTGACACCCATTGAGTGCCGTTGACGCCCGTTGACACCCATTGATTGCCATTGGCACCCATTGACTGCCATTGGCACCCGTTGACATCCATTGACTTCCATTGGTACCCATCAGCACC
The DNA here is from genome assembly GCF_028554395.1 of Pezoporus wallicus. Lineage (NCBI taxonomy): Eukaryota > Metazoa > Chordata > Aves > Psittaciformes > Psittacidae > Pezoporus > Pezoporus wallicus. The sequence goes on from NW_026637498.1 coordinate 693, forward strand.
CATTGACTGCCGTTGACACCCATTGACTCCCATTGGCACCCATTGACACCCATTGACTGCCATTGGCACCCATTGAGTGCCATTGATTCCCATTGGCACCCATTGACATTTACCCCCTTTTTCCCCCTTTTTTCCCCATTTCCCCCTATTTTCCCCCCTATTTTCCCCCTATTTCCCCCCTTTTCCCCATTTCCCCCCTTTTTCCCCCTTTCCTCCCATTTTTTGACCCATTTCCCCCATTTTTTCCTATTTTCCCTATTTTCCCCCCTTTCCCCCACTTTTTCCCCATTTCCCCCACTATTTCCCCCCTTTTTCCCCCATTTCTCCCCTATTTCCCCAAAATTTTTCCCCATTTCCCCATTTTTCCTCATTTCCACATTTTTGCCCCATTTCCCCCCATTTTTCCCCCCATTTCCCCATTTTTGCCCTATTTTTCCCCATTTCCCCCATTTTTTGACCCATTTCCCCCATTTTTCCCCCATTTTCCCCCATTCCCCCCATTTTTCCCCCATTTCCCCCATTTTTTCCCAATATTTTTCCCCATTTCCCCCATTTTTGCCCCATTCCCCCATTTTTCCCCATTTCCCCCATTTTTTGACCCATTTTTTCTGATTTCCCCATTTTTTGCCCCATTTCCCCCATTTTTGACCCTTTTCCCCCATTTCCCCCCCATTTTTCGACCCATTTTTTCCTCATTTCCCTCCATTCTTCCCCCATTTCCGACCCATTTTTGACCCATTTTCCCCATTTTTTGCCCCATTTCCCCCATTTTTTCCCATTTTTCCCCCATTTCCCCCATTTTTCCCCCATTTTTCCCCCATTTTTTCCCCATTTTTCCCAATTTCCCCCATTTTCCCCCATTTTTCCCCATTTTTTCCCAATTTCCCCCATTTTTTCCCCATTTTTCCCATTTTTTCTTATTTCCCCAATTTTCCCCCATTTCTCCCATTTTTTGACCCGTTTTTCCTGATTTTCCCCCATTTTTTTTCCCCCATTTTTTCCCCATTTTTCCCCATTTTTTTCCAATTTCCCCCATTTTTTCCCCATTTTTTCCCATTTTTCCCCAATTTTTTCCAATTTCCCCATTTTCCCCCCATTTTTCCCCATTTTCCCGATTTTTCCCCCATTTTTTCCCCATTTTTTCCCCATTTCCCCCATTTTCCCCCATTTTCCCCCATTCCCCCATTTTTCCCCCATTTTCCCACCATTTTTTCCCCATTTTTTCCCATTTTTCTCCTATTTTTTCCGATTTCCCCATTTTTCCCCCATTTTTCCCCATTTTTCCCCCATTTTTCCCCCCATTTTTCCCCCATTTTCCCCCCATTTTTCCCCCATTTTTCCCCCATTTTTCCCCCATTTTCCCCCCATTTCCCCCATTTTTCCCCATTTTCCCGATTTTCCCCCAATTTTCCCCATTTTTCCCCCATTTTTCCCCCATTTTTTCCCCATTTTTCCCCCATTTTCCCCATTTTCCCCCATTCCAGAGCTGGAGCTGGTCCGGAACGCCGCCTTCACCGACCCCCATGACCAGAGCGCCTGGATCTACCTGCGCTGTGCCCTGTCCCAGGGTGAGCCCGCCCCCAAAACCCCATTGGTCCAGCCCAGACCCACCCCAAACCCCATTGGTCCAGCCCAGACCCACCCCAAACCCCATTGGTCCAGCCCAGACCCACCCCAAACCCCATTGGTCCACCCCAAACCGCCATTAAACCCCATTGGTCCAGCCCAAACCCACCCCAAACCCCATTGGTCCAGCCCAGACCCACCCCAAACCCCATTGGTGCAGCCCAGACCCCATTGGTCCACCCCAAACTGCTATTAAACCCCATTGGTCCAGCCCAAACCCACCCCAAACCCCATTGGTGCAGCCCAAACCCCATTGGTCCAGCCCAGACCCACCCCAAACCCCATTGGTCCAGCCCAGACCACCCCAAACCCCATTGGTCCAGCCAAAACCCACCCCAAGCCCCATTGGTCCAGCCAAAACCCACATTAAACCCCATTGGTCCTCCATTAACCCCCATTAAACCCCATAGAACCCCCTTAGCACCCCATAGCCCCCCTCAGCACCCCATAGAACCCCATTAGCCCCCCATTCCCACCCCATAGCACCCCTTTACCCCCCATTAAACCCCATTGGGACCCCATTAAACCTTATTAGGACCCTATAGCCCCCCATTACCACCCCATAGCCCCTCTCAGCACCCCATAGAACGCCCTTAGCACCCCATAGCACCCCTTTCCCCCCATTAAACCCCATTGGGACCCCATTAAACCCCATTGGGACCCCATTAACCCCCATTAGCACCCCATAGAACCCCATTGGGACCCCATTAAACCCCATTGGGACCCCATTAAACCCCATTGGGACCCCATTAACCCCCATTAACCCCCATTAGCA